>NC_133453.1:116689456-116989456 GCF_048565385.1 Saimiri boliviensis
TGGCTCATGCCTGTAAGCCCTGCACTTTTTGAGGTGAGGTGGGTGGATCACCTGCAGTCAGGAGTTTGAGACCAGCCTGGCCAATATGATGAAACTCCATCTCTACTAAAAATATGAAAAATTTAGCCAGGTGTGGTGATGGGTGCCTGTAATCCCAACTACTTGGGAGGCTGAGGCAGGAGAGTCACTTGCACCCAGGAAGTGGAGGCTGCAGTGAGCCAGGATTGGGCCACTGCCCTCCAGCCTGGCAACAGACTGAGATTCTGTCTCAAAAAAAAGAAAAGGTGCTTGGTTTTTTTGTTAACTTCGCTTCTTAATAATTGTTCTCCCATTTACTTTTACTTCTTTCTTTCTCTTTGTCACCTTCAATACCACGTGGACAAATCTAGAGAAGAGTTCTAATGACTCAAAACCTTTAAGGAACTCATAAAAGCACCATTCACCCGCCATGGTTTTTGTTTGTTTGTTTTTCTTGTGGACTTTCAACAGTCATGGGCAGATTCTTCTCAAGGCTAAAGCTTTTCTCTTTTTCTCACTGTATTACCTGATCTCCTTGGCTATGGTGGGTAGCAGAAATTACTTGGTATTTTGAGAAAACTTGCTTATAGTTTGCATAATGACTGGGCAGGAGACACAGTTTTACAGGTGACTGATGGCTGCTGTTTATAGTAAATGGTTATTACTAGAGGGGACTGCCTGTTTCTTTGCATATTTGGATAAGAAAAACGTGGTTTAGGCTTGATATGGTTTGGATCTGTCCCCACCCAAATCTCATGTTGAAATATAATCCCTAATGCTGGAGGTGAGGCCTGGTGGATTTAAGTCTGTCTATCCACTGCATAGCAAGCATTTCCCCAAATCTATTTTATGTCTATTGACTTAATCTATGGTACCTCGTGTTCACAAATTTGTAATTGATCTGCTGTGCTGTGCTTTTAAAGCCTCTGGTTTTCCAGTCTCAGTTTGAAAGGTGTTTGTTTCTACATTAAATGTGTAGATTCTTAGTTTTTTTTTTTTTTTTAAGTAATTTTTATTTTTTTTTCACATTTTAAGTCTTTAAGCCACTTGAATTTACTTTGGTAGCTAGAGTAACAAAAATTCATTTTTTACAAATTGAAATACCAGTCTTACTGTGTTTTACTTATCATTTGTTTTATAATTTATTTATGAATTTTCTATTCTGTTTCACAGACGTATTCATTTATACCTGCATTTCTAGATGGAACCAATGTACTTCTTACATATATTGATTGATGCCTCATGTCTTCCTAAAATGTGTAAAACCAAGCTATGCCCCAACCACCTTGGACACGTGTCGTCAGGACTTCCTGAGGCTGTGTCATGGGTGTGCATCCTCATCCTTGGCAAAATAAACTTTCTAAATTAACTGAGACCTGTCTCAGATTTTCAGGGTTTATACCCACTAGGCTTGATCTGTTTTTCATTACCAATACCTGCTGCTAAAACTGTTCAAGCACCCTCCCTCTAGGCCCAGGGATGATCATGGTGCAGGTGAATATGTGAGACTATAAGGGCCAGTTTTGAGGGACAGAATTAGTTTACTCTCCAAATCAAGGATGAGCACATAAATGCTTAAACAGCTGGCCAACTTAGGGACTTTTCTTCCTAGGCCATTATGTGGCCCCTTTTCATCCATCCCAACCATAAGGAATTTTCTGTTTCTCATAGACTTGCCAAGGACATCGAGACACCTGAAAATGAAGCCTGTTGGGTATAATTCTTCCCAGGTATGGGGTTTATGAAACTAGAGCTATGATACAATTTATTGACTACTTTAGAACAAATTTCTAAGGAGACTGCAAAAAAACATTTTGACACAACAAAGGTCTCTAAATCCTTAGCTCCAGTAGTTTTACATTGCTACATATTTAACTAAAACCAATTATTACAGTGGCTGACTTAATAGAACTTATAGATAAGCCAATTTTATAACCTTGCCTTTTGGCTTGGTTTTTGGCTCCTGGTTTTAAGGTTGATGAGTGCCTGCCCACCTCCATTCTCATTTGGCCTAGAACATTTAATTGGCGGTAAGTCTTTGGGCTGTAAGTTCCCTGGCAATAGGAGTTCCACCAAGGAACAGAATGGGCATGGGGCAGCCAGCCACACCATCCTGGTAATAATATGGGACAAAATAAAAATTTGGCCATTTATTCCGCCTCTGGCAAATCCCAGCCAAAGGGGGGAAATGAGAAATAATTGTGTTAGGCACTTCTTAGTGTTGTTATAAAGAAACACCTGAGACTGGGTAATTTATAAATAAAAGAAGTTTAATTGGCTCATGGTTCTGTAGGCTGTATAGGAAGCATGGGGCTGACATCCACTCCTGGGTGAGGCCTTAGGAAGCTTCCAATGATGAAAGGCAGCAAACATGTCACATATGAGAGCAGGAACAAGAGAGTGAGGAGGCGGAGGTTTCAGACTTTATTTATTTATTTTTTTTGAGACAGAGTTTCGCTCTTGTTACCCAGGCTGGAGTGCAATGGCGCAATCTCAGCTCACCGCAACCTCTGCCTCCTGGGTTCAGGCAATTCTCCTGCCTCAGCCTCCTGAGTAGCTGGGATTACAGGCACGCACCACCATGCCCAGCTAATTTTTTGTATTTTTAGTAGAGACGGGGTTTCACCATGTTGACCAGGATGGTCTCGATCTCTTGACCTCGTGATCCACCCGCCTCGGCCTTCCAAAGTGCTGGGATTACAGGCTTGAGCCACTGTGCCCAGCCGTGGTCCCAGACTTTTAAACAACTAGATCTCAAGTGAACTAACTGAGGGAGAGCTCACTCAACCCCAGGGGGACGGTGCTAAGGTGTCCATGGGGGGACCTCGTGATCCACCCGCCTCGGCCTCCCAAAGTGCTGGGATTACAGGCTTGAGCCACTGTGCCCGGCCGTGGTCCCAGACTTTTAAACAACTAGATCTCAAGTGAACTAACTGAGGGAGAGCGCACCTAACCCCAAGGGGGACGGTGCTAAGCTGTCCATGGGGGATCTGTCCCCCTGATCCAATACTTCCCACCAGGCCTCATCTTTCACAATGGGACTCA
The DNA here is from genome assembly GCF_048565385.1 of Saimiri boliviensis. Taxonomy (NCBI): domain Eukaryota; kingdom Metazoa; phylum Chordata; class Mammalia; order Primates; family Cebidae; genus Saimiri; species Saimiri boliviensis. Next base: position 116,692,520 of record NC_133453.1, read on the forward strand.
CAGTTCAACATGAGATTTGCAGGGGACAAATATTCAAGCCATATCAATAATGAAATCCAAGCTCCCCAACCAAATGAAAAGATCCCCTTTTGGCCAAGGGGAACCCAGAGAAGCCTTGGAAGCTGAGTTGCTGGGCATGATGGGAGGAGAGTTGGGACACACCTCATTACACAGTCTCCCTGGCTAACTACCATTAGGCCGTTTTCCCTAGGGGTTAAACAGAAAGCAGCCCTTTCCAAAGACTCCACACTGATAATGTAGATTGCCAGCTTATCTTCCCAGGTACAAAACAAAGACGAAATGAAATTAATTGTTCCTTCACCCCTCCTTGAGACATCTGCTTCCTCTATTCTCTTTTTCTTCAAATTTTATTTTAGTAAAATGTAGACTTAGTGGGTACTGTCTGAGGTCTCACAAGTATGTAACCATTCCCCTCACTGCCAGCCCCCACCAACCTCTTTAGGGAAATTATATAAAACCTCCTGAGAGCTTCTTTGGAAAAAGAAAAACAGCCACAGATCTGTCTATGTGGCTTGTGTGTTTTTCCCAGGCACGCCCTCAAAGCTGGCTTAATAAACCTTGACTGATGGGAACACCTGCCTCAGTCACTCATTTTGGTTATCAACAACTACATAAAAAAGAAAATATTTACCGTTTAGACTTACTTTGGATACTTACCAAAAACCATAAAATAAGAAAACTATACACCAATGATTCCTAGTCTTCCAGAGGTTGAGTTGTACCTGAGGCAGTGGGTTGTTGCCAATAAACAGGTGGATTCTCTGCATGGCAGGGGAGAAGGGGGCCTCCTGTGCCACTTCTGTTGTGCTGTGGTTTACAGCTTTCTGGCAAGAACGAGTCTTCATCACCTTTAAACCCTAGAGTCCAGCACAGAACTTCCTTTATTTTGGGGTTTATTCTTAGCAAGTCCCTTTTAAAGAGAGATCGAGTGTGATCACAGAATAACAGGAGAAAACACATTCTGAACTTCTCTGCCAAGACCAGCTCGGCTGTAGAGACCTCAACCCAGGTGGCGCTGAAGGAATTAAGAAACAGATACAGAAACAGAATTCAAAAGGTAGGCTCGGGGGGCTGACAGCCTTCCCAGCTGAAAGCCTAGAGTAGATTCTGACCCCTGTAATTATTCTTTACATTCCAGCGATCCGTTTCACAAGCAGATGCTCCATGTTTTTTCATTGGTTAAAGGTAAACTAACCAGGCAGCCAGTTTATGTTCACTATAGGTTAAAGATAAACTAGAAAGCATTCTTTATGAGGGAACAATGGAGGCAGAGTCACAGGTCCTGTGTCTAAAAAACTACTCCTTCTGGGGTGAGATGTATACATATTGTTTACTGTTTTAGAACACCTTGAGCAGTTTTTCTGCTTTGGGGGGCTTGGTTTGCCTTGCCACCACTCTCAGCAAACAATATATTTCATCACACACATCAGAATTTGCTCTCAGCACTTCTCTTTCCATGGGAGCTGCAAAGGGCACAGGCCTTGTCTTGCCCTGACCCAGACCCCAAAGGCACATCTGTGCAAAAGCCACTCCCACTGGTGATGTCTCTTGGCTCGTTCTCAACTTCAAATACCTATACCTTAATTTTAAGCACCCTTAATCATGTGGATACTTCAACTACCCCCTCAACACTTCCCAGCCCAAGTCTGGTTCTGATCAAGCCAGCCAGCCCTGGGAGCTTTCTCTTTCTCCTTCTGTGGCTTTCAATGGACACATGACCTTCTGCTCAGAGCCAGCTTATTGCTGAAGAATATGAGGCTTACAGAGGTGACATTCCTTGTTCCATGCCTATTTAATTTGGGCAGCAACTGAGTCAAAGCCCCACAACTTGTAATTCAGCGGCCTTTCCATGTTCCCTTATGCCCGGCTCCTGATCCTCAGTCCTGGTTTCCAGACTTATGAATCTTGGAATATTTCTCTGGGGAAGACATCCTTAGAGAGCCCACACTTAACTGCATGGTTGACCCCTACATTGCTGAAGCCCTGCTGAGATGAGGAGCAGCACTGTGCTGCCAGGCCAGGCCGGCCTGCCGGGGAGAACTTTGGGCCATGAACCAGCTGCTGTTTGGTAGGCACTGCACTAAGCACTGACCCATTTTGTGAGCACTGTGAGGTGCAGATTCTACCCATTTTCCAGATGAGGGAACTGTGGCTCAAAAGGATACATGATTCAGCACTGAGAGACTTAAGCAGGATTCACAAGTCAGCGTGTCAGCAAAGCCAGATTCCAGCTAAGATGGACCAGAGGTGCTGTGGGCTCTTCAGGGAGGTGATACTTGGTGATACCCCCACTGCCAATCTCATTTGTCTCCAAGTGACACCCTGTGAGCCAGCCCTGGGTAGTACAAGGGCTCCTGCGGCAGCCACAGGAGTAGGTGTAGCCCTAGGCTAATGGTGCTCTCAGAACTGCACAAACACTGCTTTCTGAGAAACCAGTACAACTACTTTCTAGTGAGAGGGGAGGGCATCTCCCAAACCTGGCTATGTCCCAGTCATCTGAGTGCCTAAAAAGTCTCTCTCATCTGTGCCTCACTCCAGCTTTGGAAGTGGGACCTCTTTGTCTAAGCCGCTCTTCCAAAACGAACTGCACAGTCAAGGGACGGATTTCACACCAGCACCTTATGCTAGCTCAGAGGGACAGATGCCACTCATTGCAACACAGCAGAGACGCAGACTACGTGGCAGCCAGGGGCCATGAGAGGGAACATGGTGGAGGGGGACAAACAGGGCCTTCCTGGCAGGCGAGCCCTGGACTTGGATCGGGTTAAATCAATTCTGAGCCTTAATTTCCTCACTCAAATAACAGGCACAGTAATACCCATTACACAAGAATGAGATACAATCCCTATTGCAAAGGACAGCGGGACTGTAAATTCAAGAGCTGGAGAGGAACATGAGGCAAGAAGGGTTTAGACAGCTGTCTCCTTTTTTTCATTATCACTTTTCAACAACCTATGTTCTGCGTCCTCCAGAGTCAAGCTCCAGCCTCTGCAAGCTCCCAGGATTCTGCTCTCCACTATCTGCAGAGGACACCCCTTGCCCACTGACTGTTGCCCACACAGCTGTCTGTGGCTTCCCCTGGGACTCAGGGAATCCCTCCTGTCAGATGCATACTCCAGTCTTGATGGGGGCTTCCAACCTGGCCTGTGCACTCTGGAATCAGGGACTGGCTGGACCTCAGACAAACTTCAAAGACTGTAAACCCTGCCTTGCATAGGGCCCGGGCCAGGAATGCCCCCGACAGAAGTACTTGCAGACTGAAGTACTCAGCCAGCCTGCCTCACCTTCCTCAGTATGGCTGAACTGAGGGAGGAGGAGAGAAAGGCTGCTTCTACCATCCTCTTCCTCCCCACAAAGGGCCAGCACACCCTGGGCCAGCGCTCAGGGCAGGACTGCCTGCCTCTTACTCTGCTACATAAGCAGCTGAAGCACTTCCAGAGGAGGCCTTTAGAAAAAGGAAACAAGGCCGAGGTCAGACAGAGTAAATTATCTCAAGAACTCAGATCACTAAAATTCTTGAAATTAACAAATACACTTTTAATTGATCACAGATAAAAACTACTCAAGGAAGGTCAGTAACTGTTTTAGCCCCTAATCTGTTAGAGCTGTATGGTGAGCAGCCTTGAGTAGCTGGGTTAACTGGTTATTTTCTGGAATTCCCACCATCCACGGTATTAGAAAAAACAAGGCATTGTCTCAGTTTAGGATAAACACATGGCCTGGCAACCAAATCCAGTCTCTCACATCCCGTATTTTTTCTTTAGCTCTTCCACTTTGTTGATGTAAGCTTTCATGGCATCTTCCTTGGTAGTCCCTGTAAGGAACCAACAGGATTATCTGTCAGGGAGGCAGCGTGGGAGGAAACAGGCAGCCTCCAGAGCCCCAGGCAGCTCTGCTTGCACTCTCCTAGGCTCAGTTTCTTACTTAGAAAGTTGGGCTTCTACTAATGACATGTTGGAGGAGACAGTATCCGAAGTGAATGCTCCACAAACCACCGTACTCAGAAAGCCTGGTGGGGCTGGCCGAGACCTGTCGCCCGTCTGCTGGCCACCTGCATCCTCCACCCGTCCTGGGGGAATGGCCAGTGTGAGCCTCCCTCCAGACAGGCAGGAAACTGTCACCGTTTCCTGGTGACTTTACTGGTCCTGCTAACTCTTGTGGCTGGCACTGGCTTTGGCCTTTTCAGTGTCTCTGTGTTTGGGCTCCAATCTCCCAGGGCTGTTAAGCTGTCAGTGGAAAAGCAAAGGCAGGCACCCCCTTCTCCCCAGAGACAGGCTATGAGAAAAGTTTCAGAAACTCTGAGCAAAAGTAGCTGCTTCTTGGAGGGGAATGAGACAAAGCTTTGTCTTCTTGCTGCAGTAGAAAGGACACTGAATGTATCCGCAGAGACAGTGACACACAGTTTCCTGATTCTATGGTGAAGGAGAGAGACCCCCTGAAATTCAGAGCTTGTTCTGAAGCACGGGAGACTACATGGGGCCTGAGGATGGTATGGAAATGTCCCATGAAAATGGCCAGGCATTCCCTTCCCAGTTACTTGCAGATCCTAGGAGTGTGTTTATTGTATTGTGGTCCTTTCTGAATTCAAGGGTTTCTCATTTGTAGAAAGACAGAGGGCTTATTCAGAAACTAGCCAGCGGGAACACTAATGTTGCCAGGAGCTTTAGTGCCAACTCTTGGGTCTTGCTGCTGCAGGTGGCACGTGATTAAGTAGGAGCTTGGATACTTCTTGGCTGCCGGTGCTTAGCATATAATGGCTCCATTCACAGAGCCTACGATGCCAGCAGCTTGCCATGCATTAGCTCATTCCCTTCTTTTATGTACTCTCCTGGCTGGGAGGGAACTGTGGAGGGCCCTGGGAGATAGGGGGTCCTCACCTAGCCTGTCGGGGAGAGGGAGCTGTAGACAGGAAACCACCCCTTATTCTGAACACGTCTGAAGCCCACACCAACTACATCACTTCCCAACCTATTTTTCGACAGCCTGGTCCCCAGACCCTCCTCTCTAGATGATACTCTTGCTCAGAGATGGTGCTTTTAGAAAAGGCATAAACAGTGTCAGGAGAAAAAGTAGGTGGCCCGGTTTTTTTTCCCATTCTGGCACAGGTTAGACTGGTTTCCAGCATGTGCTCCGTTGACTTTCTTTTCTCCTCTTCCCTTGCACTTCATAATGAAGACTCTTTCATTACTGGGTTTCACAAATGAGGGAAACCGATTAGAACAATTACCTTTCAGCTCATTCCAGGCATCCCACTTGGCCTTGCCCTTGAAGTCCAACATCCCAGGCCGTTCTTAAACAAGAGAAGAAAAGACATTAGATCTGCTTCAAATTTGAATGGAGAACTTGATAGACCTTCTTGCCATGAATGCCATCTTCTATTACACCTGTTCCTTCTAGACTCTGTCATGGGGTTAAATGGGGCTACCAGTGTGGGTTCTGCCTTAAGAAAACCAGATGTATGGCAATCCAAACTTAAATCTAGAGGAAATAGGAAGAATACTATTCTCATTACAAGACAGTCTTTGTCTTACAAGTGAAATGACTCCAAAATTTCTCCTTTTAAAAATTATACTTTAATTATAATTTTTTAAAGACATACATTCATATAGCTACAGAGAAAAATACTATAAAATTTCTCCACTGTTAGCTGCCCAATTTCTCTCCCTAATCATTAATGTTATCAGGTATCCTTTCCTATAAACTATCTGTTTATATCCTAGCCCCATTTTTCTACCAAATTGTTAGTCTATTTCTTGCTGATCTGTGTGGGTATTTTCACTGAGGGTTAGGTTTCTTTAAGTTATATGATGACTTTATGCTTCTATACCTGTTATCATCTGCAGTTAGGAAACACACTCACCATTTCCCTGTTATCCTATTTCACTACCATGCCCAGCTCCAGAGCCAAAGTGAACGATCAAAGTCCATAGCCTGAGCACTGTGCCTGAGAAAATGTCCCCGAGTGCTTTCAGGAAAGTGTTCCCAGGGACATCTGAAACAAACTGTACTTGCGGTCATCGTCAGAATCCTAGAGCAGCACCCCTGAACACTCTCTCCACAGCCCTGGGAATGGAAATGTGCATGTACATTTGCAACGTCCAATTCAGGAGCCACCTGCCACACTGAGGACCTCAAATGACTACTAAGCACCTGAAATGTGACTTCTGTGAATGAAGAATAAACTTGATTTTATTTAACTATTTCTATTTTCAGTTAATTTTTTTTTTTTTTTTTGAGATGGAGTCTTGCTCTGTTGCCCAGGCTGGAGTGCAGTGGCACAATCTTGGCTCACCACAACCTCTGCCTCCCGGGTTCAAGTGATTCTCTTACCTCAGCCTCCTGAGTAGCTTGGACTACAGGCACATGCCACCATGCCCGGTTAATTTTTGTATTTTTAGTAGAGACGGGGTTTCACTATGTTGGCCCCATCAACATAGGCTAGTCTTGAACTCAGGACCTTGTGATCCACCCACCTTGGCCTCCCAAAGTGCTGGGATTACAGGTGTGAGTCACTGAGCCCGGCCTCAGTTAAAATTTATATAGTCATATGTGGCTACTGGCTATTACACTAAACTGTTATGCTTGCACTATCATGTTTTATAATCGTGTAATAGGGCTGTACAGTAAAGCCCTAGAGAGTGCTGATGATACCTCTTTGATCAGGAAGTGATAGGTTCCCACACCAGTCAACCTAGACTCATGTGAAAACTGGTAACTCCAGAATGGGCACAGGCCAGTCTCTGTGAAAATACTGTTTGTCCCAAAAGTATCTCAGCACCTCTGGCCTCCCCTGCTTCACCTTTCCTTACCCTCCCTGGGAGGAAAGTTTATAAACTCAGTGTAAAACTCATCTTTGCCACAAGACCTTACTCAGCTAAGTGTTCCGTGTGAGCCCCAGTGTTTGATTTGGCACTGCCTGTGATACTTCGCTCTGGGTGCCATTTCTTGCTTCCAACTGGCTGACAGCCAGCCTACCTGCTCCATCTTCTACCCAGCTTCTGTGGAAATGGGGACTGTGCTCACCTTCCTCCTGATCAGGGGCAGGAGAGACCTTGTTTCTGTGTTGCCATGACAACTCTGAGTCCTTGCACAGAATGCACTGTGCTGTTGCCTCAGGATTCACTGGTTTCAAGGACTCAGGGGCAGAATGAAACCTGCCCGAGGCAGGAAAGATGATGTTACTACAGATGTGACAGTCCAAAGCACAGCCTCAAACTCTATGCTGAGATTTTGGGACAGGGAACAGGTATCGTCAGGAAGGCACAGACTTGTCAGTGAAATGCTCTGACCTGGCCCAGGTGTTTCTCTGCTCCTGACATCAGGCTTGGCCAGGCTGCCAATACTCCAACTTTGATCCTGCCCATCTAGGGTAGAAGCTGAATGGCTCAACAATGCTACCACTGAGCTGAGAGCCTAGAGCAAGTCTTTTCCAAGCTGCAGCCTTTGCTTGTTCCCTAGCAGAGAGGAGCCGCTGGTGATAACCAGTAAAACCCTTCTAAAACCAGGATTTGAATTCTGCTACTGGAGACACTGAGAATCCTGAACATGGTCTTTTCCACCCCAGGAACCATTGGTGCTTCGGGATGGGAATTGAGTCTCTTCTCTTCTTCAATCTGTGCAACCCCTTCCACCATCCTTCCATACCCACGTGCAGAGCAGAGCCTCAGGCAGTTTGAGAGTGAAGTTCCCAGGTACTTGTAGTGAAGTTCCCAGGTACTGCTTTGATGAGCAGAGGTCCTTCCAATCCCTGCTCCACATACCTGTATTTATGTCGCCCACAGTCGCTTGTTTGTAGTGGCCATAGATGAAAAGCATCTCATCATCTCCTGGCTTGGTCTTAAGGTTCTTAACTTCTTCTGCAGCTTTCTCAAACTCAGCCTAAATGGAAGGGAGAGGAGAGGACTGAGGGCCTCTTCTGGGTGTGAGAGGGCGGGAGTCCTGCTGTGGCCTGAACAGAGCCCAGCTACAGGGATGGAGAGGTGGGAAAGGCTGCATCCTTCCTGCAAGGCAGACCCTCAAGTGTGTCTGCCCCGCCCTGCCCCAACAGGGCAGCTAGAAAGATTCAGCAGCACAAGCATGGGAAGCCTGTCCAGTTCACTCATTCAATCGAAAACCATATATCCAGTGCTCTCACTAACGCAGGCATCTGGTCTGGAAATACAGGGGTGAAGAAGGCGGGCTAACCCTTTGCCCGCAGTGGGTCTCCACTCTGCGCGAGGAGCAGTGCGGCCAACTGCCCACCGGGCCAGGCACTAGGGAGTGGTCGGGGTTCCAGAGAAGCTCTGGCTTGGGGATAGGGGCGGCACAGCACGCTCGAAACAGCTGAAAGGGGACAGGGCACCAGTGCCGCGGTGTCAGCGCCGGAGCCCGCTGGTCCCCTCCCCTCCCTTGGGGCCCGGGCGTTTGACACCGACCTCTGTCTCAGTGCCCGGATTGGGAAAGGCAGGCGGGAGGAGCCAGAGGTCGCCCCACAAAGCTTGGTCCCAGACAAGGGTCTACACTGGAGGGAAGGGAGGAGCCCCTCCCTGGGTCACCTCTCCCCGGGCCGCGACTCCCGTCCCGCACGCGGAGCACCCGGCCCTGTACTTCCCCTGACCTCCAAGCTCCCGGCCATGGCCTACGCGCTCCCCCACTCCGCCGCGACGCCCTGCCTGGTGCTTCGGGATGGGGACTGAGTCTCCTCGCTCCTCCAATCCGTGCAACCCCTTTCCCCATCTTTCCACCAAGCACCCTAGACTGCCACCCCTCTCCTGCTACACCGCGAAGTCCACCCCATGGGCAACTTTCCAGCAGTGGCCGGGTGGGCAGCAGATTGAGAAATCCCCAAACGAAAAGTCCCGCTCACAAGGTTCTGTCCAACGAATCAGGGCTAGGCATGGGTCCAGGAGGAACGGTGGGGCACGGAAGGAAAGAGCCCGAGAGCTCCGGCTGCCGGGTGAGCCCCCGACAGGCACCCCCAGCCCGCTGCAGCTTCGGAGCCTGGCTGTGCAGGCGCTGTACCTGAGACATCCTGGCCGGCTTGCAAGAACTCCACGGAGCCCGCGGAAAAGGCGAGGAGTAGGAAGCGATCGCCCGGACTGAGCTGGCAGGCGCCTTTAGAGGCGCGGTGGGCTGGTCCCAACTCTGCTGGGGCGAGGACCGAGAAGCCAATCAGAAGCCAGCTCTGCGCTAGGGGCGTGCCCAGCCCCCGCCGCTGCGCCAGCCTCGCCCGAACCCACGTGGGCCCGCTCGCGCATGCGCTGAGAGGAGCCGAAGGGGACGCCGGGAGCAGGTGGGGCTCGCGGAAGCAGGGCGTTTAGTCCAGAGGCCCCGAGTTGGCCGAGAGTTGTGCTCGGTACTGGACTGCTGTGGGGACGGCACGCGGGGGAAGGGGAGGGGACGGAGACCGAAGAGCGGAAGTCCTTATATTTCTTTTCTTTCCTTAAATCTCTTGTGCCTGGCAGGAAGAGGCCGCAAGTTACATCTTTGGAAAAGTAAACTCTCAGACCTGGGGATGGCAGGCGGGACCAGCTCCTCTCTTGAGGTCTAGAGGAGACCCCCTGGGATGGTCCCTGGTGAGCTGCGTGATGGTGGAAAGCTGGACTGGTCTCCAGAAAGGCGAGGCCGAGGCCTCTTCCTCGGAACTTTTGGCACGTTCTTTGACTTGCCTGTGGCCTTAGTTATCAGTCCTGTATTGCACGTTTGTGTTTGTGGTGCATTTCTCCATCTGGTGCGTTAAAGGCAGGGACAGTATCTTATTTGTCTTGATGTAACAAACTTGGATGGGACCAGGTGCTCAGCAAACGTTTGTTAAATGAATGGCTGTTTATTGAACTGTTGGGTGTCTTGCACTGTTCTAGACTTTGGGAGACAGCAGTTAACAAAACAATAAATCCCTGCAATCTTGCAATTTAAAAGTAGGGACAGTAGTTTATACAGTAAGTTAAATATAGAGTTATTTAGGGGCTTAGAGAGTTGGAAGTTTGTAGTTTTAAATAGGGAAAGGGGAGTATTGAGGGAAGGTGACATTTGAGAAAGTTCCTCAAGGAGGGGAGGGAGGATTCCAAGCTGAGAACAAGGTAAAGGCGTCTGCAGGGAACCCGGGGAAGAGTAGAAAGACGAGGCTGGAGAGTTCTGGAGGTGGCAGGCTGGCTAGGTGATGCAGAAGTTGGGACTTTGACTGTCATTCTAAGTGAGATGGGAAATCCTAAGAGGGTTTGATCAGAGGATGAGACTGAGGGGAATGTTTTTGCAAGATTGTTACAGAGGTTCCATGGGAACAGAAAGGAGCAGCACAGGTGTATGTGTGGAAGTGTTTTAGGATCGATGCTTAAGCTAAAGGAAGACTTCTCTGGCAGTGGTTACAAAGGAGCTGGGTGAAGAGAGGGAAATTTTGGAAAATTCTCTGGAGATCATTATAAAAGCAAACTCATACCTCTCTAATTCCTAATTTGTGGCAAGAGAGCTGGACTGCAAGTCTCTGCCCTCCCTATATCTCCACCCCACCCCCAACAGGGAAGGTAGAAGCTTTCAGACTTGCTAACTTAATGTAGGTCAGGTTTTATGGAATGTTTGGGAAGAAACGAAGATGCAATAGAGAGCAAATCTAGAATTTTCAGTTTAAGAATAATTTTGTTTGAGAAAGGAAAACCAAAGAAATTAACAAAAATTGTGGCGTTAAATATGGGGAAAGTACACTGAAGTGTAAGAAATGCAAGTTTCTTTGAAAATCACAATTCAGAGGTGCTTTTCCATTTGAATCCTGGATTTGATTTTGATCTACTTGGTCTTTACAGCTTCCTTGATGTAACTCAGATTATTGCTTGTGTGGGCCAGATTTGCAGTCAAATACATCTCCTAGTCAGCAGGTTTTAAGTTAGGGTATTGCTGAGGTTATGTACCTTAATAATGCAATTATCACTTCTCAAAGATTAATTGGTTTACTTTAGTTTTTTAGTTTTTGGTTTTCAAATTGTGTGTGTGTGTGTGATGGGGTCTCACTCTTACCTATGCTGGAGTTCAGTGGCACAATCTCAGCTCTCTGCAGGCTTGAATTCCAGGCCTCAAGTGATCCTCCCCTCAGCCTTCCACGTAGCTGGAACTGTGGGCACAACCACCATGCTTGAATAATTTTCTATTTTTGTTTTTTGTAGAGATAGGGTCTTGCTGTGTTGTTGGTCTTGATTTCCTGGGCTCAAGTGATCCTTCCACCTTGGCCTCCCAATGTGCTGGGAGTACAGGTGTAAGCCACTGTGTGGCCTTGCTTGAGTATTGCTTTTCATAATTCTGAGAGTGCAAGATCCATATTCAGTTTATGTCCTGGTTAACAACCATAACATGTTGTAATTATTTTATTTACAATTATTTTAATTTACTTTTCTACTGTCTAACCCCTTGCCTCTACCTCCCACCAAACACACATAAGCCAGGAGGATGGGGTCATTGTGTATCAGTCACTGCTGTATTTCCAAGTGCCTGATACTTCTTAGGCACTCAGCAAATAGTTGAATGAATAAAGTGTTTTTCTCTCTGTGAAGATTTATTCCCTTCTGATCTAACTGTGAACTGGGAAACCATCTAAATTTGTTAGAACTGAATGTAAAATTATGGGCTTGAGTAAAGTAGATGAACTCTGGTGCAAGAACCATGTAATCTCTTTGTGCCACTCCCAGCTTTAGAAGCACAGCACCTGGAGATGAGAAACCTGACCAGCCAACTTGTCAGCCATATTGACCCTGCCAATCAATAGAGAGGCCGTTGTCATTGTTATAGTTTGCCTTCACATCTGGGGATACCACTTTTTATTTATTTTTTATTTTTATCATAGATAACACTCTTGCCTGCCACAGGTTTCACTTGCTTGGTCTCAGTATAAGGCCAGATGGCCAAGATCAATCTTTCTCTCTCTCTCTCTCTCTCTCTCTCTCTCTCTCTCTCTCTCCCTCCCCTCCCTTCCCCCCACTCCCTCTCTTCCCCATCCCTTTCTCTCCCTATCCCCCCTCCCTCTCTCCCCTCTTCCCTCTGCATCTATCTGTCTGTCTGTCTATCTATCTATCTATCTATCTATCTGTCTGTCTGTCTGTCTGTCTAGCCGTCTGTCTGTCTGTCAGTCTGTCTATCTATCTATTTTTTTGAGATGGAGTGTCTTGCTGTGTTGCAGTGGCATGATCTTGGCTCACTGCAACCTCCGCCTCCTGAGTTCAAGTTCTGCTGCCTCAGCATCCCAGGTAGCTGGCATTTGAGACATGCACCACAAAGACTGGCTAATTTTTTGTATTTTTATTAGAATTGGGGTTTCACCATATTGGCCAGGATGATCTCTATCTCCTCACCTCATGATCTGCCCGCCTCTGCCTCCTAAAGTGCTAGGATTACAGGCATGAGCCAGCATGGCTGGCCTGATCTATTTTTTTGAGACAGGATCTCACTCTGTTACCCAGGCTGGAGTAGAGTGGCACGATCACAGCCCACTGCAGCCTTGATTTCCTGGGCTCAGTTGATTGCTCCCACCTCAGCCTCCCCAATAGCTGGTACTACAGGTGCATGCCACTATGCCTGGCTAATTTTTTGTATTTTTTGAGGAGGTGGGTTTTTGCATGTTGTCCAGGTTGGTCTTGAACTCCTGGGCTCAAGTGATCCCCCTGCTTCGACCTCCTACGGTGCTGGAATCACAGAACTGAGGTGTTGTGCCTGGCCCTGGCAAGATATGTTAATAAGTGAAAGCAGTTCTTGCTCAGTGGGTAAGAATAGTACTTTATTTTTATTTTTATTTTTATTTTTTTTGAGATGGAGTTTCACTCTTGTTATCCAGGCTGGAGTGCAATGGCGCGATCTCGGCTCACCGCAACCTCCGCCTCCTGGGTTCAGGCAATTCTCCTGCCTTAGCCTCCTGAGTAGCTGGGATTACAGGCACGCGCCACCATGCCCAGCTAATGTTTTGTATTTTTAGTAGAGACGGGGTTTCACCATGTTGACCAGGATGGTCTCGATCTCTTGACCTCGTGATCCACCCGCCTCGGCCTCCCAAAGTGCTGGGATTACAGGCTTGAGCCACCGCGCCCAGCCCGAATAGTACTTTAATATTAAGTTTCTTAGTATAAATGAAACCTCTAATTTCTAAGAGTAACCTAATCACCAGAAAATGAACTACAATTACAGGAGAGCTTCCTACTTGCTCTAGTAACTAGAGTTACTAGATGGCAAGGGTTAGGGCATCCACAAATAACAAATTACATTTATTCTGTATTTTCTTTCCAGTTGCTTGGAATGTGACTTCTGTGGCAGGGCTCCAGCAAAGCTGGAGGAGACTAGTTTTAAAGGGAAGAGGGCACGTTGGAAATGCGGATTGGGGAGGTATGGGTGGAGTGGAGTTGAGGGCTTTGTGAAGCCTGAGGGAGGTGAGAGTTGGTTTGTGTGTGTGTGTGTGTGTGGTGGGGGTGGAGGAGGGGTAAGAATGAAGCCTGGCTTTCCTCATAACTGTGGAGAGAGGAGGCCTGGCAGCTGGAGGTGTTAGCAAGCCCTTTGCTATTCTTATCCTCTCCTTCCTCTCTGGGTGTTCATCTTCAGAGGAATTGCAGCAAAGTGGACATGAGAGAAGAGTAAATGTGTGTGGCATGCACATGTGTACCATTTTCTTCTTCCTCATCTTTCTGCCTGGCCAACTTGGGCTGGGCGTGGTTAGGGCTGAGGTAGTTAGGGCATGCACATGTTCACATGTGTACCATTTTCTTCCTCCTCTTCTTTCTGCCTGGCCAACTTGGGCTGGGGGTGGTTAGGGCATGCACATGTTCACATGTGTACCATTTTCTTCCTCCTCTTCTTTCTGCCTGGCCAACTTGGGCTGGGGGTGGTTAGGGTTGAGGTGAGATGCAGAGAAGGCTTGGGAGTGGAAGATTCTGATAGGAAAGTGTCCTAGGCTGGCTGGGAGTAAGAAAGAGAGGACTTCCTTTAAAAACGCTTCTCCATGAGTTGATTGTACACTGGTCAGGTGCTGCCTGCACTCTGTTTAGAAGCATTCATGATTATGGGCAGGAATAATGAAAATATTGAGTTCAGTACTGAGTTCTTGTTCAACTTCATACTTTAATAAAAATATGTTAGTATATATATTTCCTTCTAAATCTGCATTGTCTTCTACATCTTTGCCTGTTTCTCTGGCTCCTAGCTATGCATGACAAACATCTGGAAAATGCTTCAAAACTAGGTTGTTAGCTGAATTTTCTTAGTAAACTCTTCTGACTGTCAACAAGAAAATTAGAAATGCAGCTGACCCTTGAACAACACAGCGGTTAGGGGCACTGACCCTCCACACAGTCCAAAATCTGTGTGTAACTTTTGACTACCCTAAGCTTAACTATCAATAGCCAACTGTTGACTAGAAGTATTACTGGTAATAAACAGTTGATTAGCACATATTTTATATTTCATATACTGCATTTTTAAAAGTAAATTAGAAAATAATGTTGATAAGAAAATCACAAGGAAGAGAAAATTATTTACTGTTCATCAGGTGGAAGTAGATCTTCCTAAAGGCCTTCATACATGTCATTTTCACATTGAGTAGGCTGTGGAGGAAGGGAACGGGTTGATCTTCCTCAGGGGTGCCAGACATGGAAAAAAATACAGTTTGAACCCCTATTGTTCAAAAGGACACTATTAAAATCTGGTGACAAGGCTGCAGTGAGGTATAATCCTGCACTACCGTCCAGCCTAGGCAACAGGGAGAGACCCTGCCTCAAAGCAAAAAGATCTGGTGACACGCTTTGGCTAATAATTTCTTTGAAGGACAATGTTTAAAAAAAATTAATTTGAGCTAACTCTAGATTGACGCGTGCAGTTATAAAAAATACGGTAGTCCCTCCTTATCCTCAGAGGCTAAGTGCTAAGCCCCACCTCAATGGAGGCCTGAACCCTATATATATGCTTTTTTCTATATGGTTATCTGTCAATATATGTGCATGATCTCTTGTGGATGCCACAGATCCATGGATGTGCAAGTCCCTTATATAAAATGATGTAGCATTTGCATACAATTTATACACATTTTCCTGTACACTTTAAATCATCTCTAGGTTACTTATAATACTAGACACAATATAAATGCTGTATAAATAGTCGTGATACTGTATTTTACGATTTGTGTTTTTTTTAAGTGTATTTGTGTTTCTCTATTGTTTTCTTCCCTGGACATTTTCACCTGAGGTTGGTTGAATCTGCAAAGGCAGAACCCACAGATACGTAGGGCTAATTGTACATACATATCTATAATAAAAGAGAGTGACAAATTAATAATAAAATTGAACAATTAGCATGATACATTGTATTAAAATTTGATTGTTTACTTCTGGAATTTTTCATTTAGTATTTTTGGACAATGGTTGACCCTGTGCAAACCATCTAAAGTGGAACTGCAAGTGAGGACTGCTGTAGTCCGGAGAGATCTCTTGTACCCCTTACCTAGTTCTCTCAGTGGCAACGTCTTGCAAAACCATATAGAATACATAACACAGTCTGTACATTGACGTTGATACGTGTAAGTAAGATAACAATATTTCCATCATCAGAGATTCCCCATATTGCCTTGCGGCCACAACCACTTCCTTCCTCCCTCCTCCTTAGCCCCTGGCAACCACATATTTCTTCTCTGTTTCTGTAATTTTATCATTTCAAAAATGTCATATCATCAAATCGTGTGGTATATAGGCTTTTTGGATTTTTTTTCACTCAGAATAATTCTCTAGTGATTCATCTAGGTTGTTGAGTGAATGATAGTTTGGTTCTGTTTTATGGCTGAGTACTATTCCATCATATGGATGAAAGAGTTTAACCATTCACCCTTTGAAGGATATCTCTATTATTTCCACTTTTTGGCTGTTACAAATAAAGCTGCTGCCAATCACTTGTCTATAGGCAGACCTCAGAGATATTGCAGGTTTGGTCACGATTTTTTGGTTTTCCACTGTATATAAAAATTATGTTTACACTATACATATAGTCTATTATAAAGGGTGCATTAGCATTATGTCAAACATATATATCTTTTTTTTTTTGAGACAGAGTTTTGCTCTTGTTGCCCAGGCTGGAGTGGAATGGCACAATCTTGGCTCACTGCAACCTCTGCCTCCCAGGTTCAAGCGATTCTCCTGTCTCAGCCTCCCAAGTAGCTGGGATTGCAGGAATGTGCCACCACACCTGGCTAATTTTATATTTTTAGTAGAGAGGGAGTTTCGCCATGTTGGCCAGGCTGGTCTTGAACTCCTGACCTCAGGTGATCCACCTGCCTCGGCCTCCCAAAGTGCTGGGATTACAGGTGTGAACTACGGCACCTGGCCTCAAGTGTACATATCTTAATGAAAAATACTTGATTGCTAAAAAAAAATGCCAGCTATCATCTGGCTTCAGCGAGTCATGATCCTTTTGCTGGTTGAGGGTCTTGCCTCAACGTTGATGGCTGCTGACATCAGCTGAAGGCTGGAGTGGCTGTAGCAATTTCTTAAAATAAGCAAACAATGATGTTTGTTGTGTTGATTGACTCTTCCTTTCAGGAAAGACTTCTCTGTAACATGAATGCTGTTTGATAGCATTTTATCCACAGAAGAACTTTGAACATTGAAGTCAGTTTTCTCAATCCCTGCTGCCGCTTTACAAGTTTATACAGTACTCTAAATCCTTTGTTGTCATTTCAACACTGCACCCCAGCCTCGGCGACAGGGAGAACATTTTCACCAGGAGTAGATTCTGTCTTAAGAAACTGCTTTCTTTGCTTGTCCGTTGGAAGCAACTCCTAATCTGCTGGTATTTCATTATGAGATTGCAGCAATTCAGTTCTATCTTAAGGCTTCACTTCAAATTCTAGTTGTCTTGCTGCTTCCACCACATCTGCTGTTACTTCCTTCACTGAAGTCTTGAACTCCTCAATGTCAACCATGAGCGCTGTAGTCAAGTTCTTCCAAAGGCCTGTTAATGTTGCAATTTTGATCTCCTCCTCCCATGAATCATGAATATTCTTAACAGCCTCTAGAATGGTGGATCCTTTCCAGAAGGTTTTTGTGTTATTTTGCCCATCTCCATCTGAGGAATCACAATCTATGATGGCTATAGTCTTACACAATGTATTTCTTAAATAATAAGACGTGAAAGTTGAAATTACTTCTTGATCCGTAGGCTTCAGAATGCATATTGTGGTAGCAGGCATGAAAACATGAATTTCCTTGTACGTGTCCATCAGAATGCTCAGGTGGTCAGGTGCATCGTAGATGAGCAGTAATATTTTGAAAGGAATCTTTTTTTTTTTTTTCTGAGCATTAGCTTTCAACAGTGGGCTTAAGATATTTAATAAACGATGCTATAAACAGATGTGCTGTCATGCAGGCTTTGTTTTTCCATTTTTACAGCACAGGCAGAGTAGATTTAACATAATTCTTAAGGGCCCTAAGATTGTCGGAATGATCATTGAGCGTTGGCTTCAACTGAAAGTCACCGGCTGCATTAACTGTTAACAACAGTCAGCCTGTCCTTTGAAGCTTTAAAACCAGGCATTGACTTCTCCCTGCTATGCATCTTAGATGGCATCAGCTTCCAATATAAGGCTGTTTTGTCTGCATTGAAAATCTACCAGCTTCGTCAGTCTTAGCTAGATCTTCAGGATAACTTGCCGCAGCTACAACATCAGCACTTGAGGCTTCATTTTGCACTTTTTGTTATGGAGACTGCTTCTTTCCTTAAACAGCATGAACCAACCTCTGCTAGCTTCACTTTTCTTCCATAACTTTCTCACCTCTCTTAGCCTTCAGAGAGTTGAAGAGTGTTAGGGACTTTCTCTGGATAGGCTTTGGCTTAAGGAAATGTGGGTGGTTTGATCTTCTATCCAGAGCACTCAGACTTTCTCCATATTAGTGACAGGCTGTTTTGCTTTTTTTTTTTTGAGGCAGTCTTGCTCTGTCACTCAGGCTGGAGTGCAGTGGCTCAGTCTCAGCTCACTACAACCTCCACCTCCTGGGCTCAAGTGATTCTCCTGCCTCAGCCTCCCAACTAGCTGGGATTATAGGTGCGTGCCATGACTCCTGCCTAATTTTAATCATTTGTGTGTTCATTGTAATAACACTTTAATTTCCTCAAGAACTTTGCCACAGCTTGGCTAACTGGTGCAAGGGGCCTAGCATTCAACCTTTTTTTTTTTTTTTTTTTTTTTCATTTAACCTGTCTTGGCTTTTGACATGCCTTCCTAACTAAGCTTAATCATTTCTAACTTTTGATTTAAAATGAGAGACTAACAACGATTCCTGTGACTAACAACTCTTTCTGTCCCTTGAACACTTAGAGGCCTTTGCAGTGTTATTAATTGGCCTAATTTCAATATTGTGCGTATTTTGTTAGATTTATACCTAAATACTTGTTTTTGAGTGATTGCAAATGTTATTGTATTTTTCTTTTTCTTTTTTTTTTTTTGACAGAGGCTTGCTCTGTTGCTAGGCTGGAGTACAATGGTGTGATCTCAGCTCACTGCAACTGCCACCTCCTGGGTTCAAGTGATTATCCTGCCTCAGCCTCCTGAGTAGCTGGGATTACAGGTGCGTGCCACCACACCCAGTTCCTTTTTGTATTTTTAGTAGAGACGGGGGTTTAAACATGTTGGCCAGGTTGGTCTCGAACTCTTGACTTTGTGATTCCCCTGCCCTGGCCTTGTTACTGTATTTTTAATTGTGTAAATGTGTTCATTGCTACTGTATAGAAATATAGTTGGTTTTGTATGTTTATTTTGTATCCTGTGACTTTGCCAAATTCATTAATTCTGGATTTTTTTTTGAGAATTCTTGGGATTTTTCTGTGTAGATAATTATGTCATCTGCAAATAGGGACAGTTTTATTTCTTCCCTTCTCATCACTCTGCCTTTTATTTCCTTTTCTTGCCTTATTTCACTGGCTAGAACTTCCAGCAGCACGTTGAATAAGAGTGGTGCGAAGGGCTGTCTTTCCTTGTTCCTGATCTTAGGGAGAAAGCATTCAATCTTTAATCATGAAGTCTAATGTTAGCTGTAGTTTTTTTTTGGTTTTGTTTTTTATCAAGTTGAGATGTTCTCCTCTATTCTTATTTTTCTGAGAGTCCTTATCAGGAATGGATGTTGAGTCTCCTTTGATTTTTGTTAGGTACCTTTTCTGTATCCCTTGATATGATCACGTGATTTTTCTTCTTTAACTTGTTAATGTGGTAGATTACATTGATTGATTTTCAAAAATTTAACCTTGCTTTTCTGGAAAAACCTCCACTTGGTCATGGTGTGTATTTTTATGTATTGCCAAATTCTATTTGTTAATGTCTTACTAAGGATTTTCATGTTTATAAGGGATATTGGTCTGCCATTGTCTTTTTTTAGTAATGGCTTTATTATTGTGGAAAAATACTAGCTTCAAAAGCTGAATTAGGAAATGTTCCTTCCTTTGCTGTTTTCTGAAAGAGGTTGTGTACAATTGATGTTAATTCTTCATTAAATGTTTTGAAGAGTTCACTATTGAAACCTTTAGGCCTGGAGATTTATTTTCTTTTCTCCTTCCTCTCTTCCTTCCCTTCTTTTTTCCAGGAACTCGATCAAGTTCTCATGGAGATTTCTTTCTTGGGAGTTCTTAAATTATAAATTTAACTTCTTTAATGGTTATAGGGCTGTTTATATTGTCTATTTCATATTGGTGAGTGGTGGTAGTTTCTGTTTTTTAAGAAATTGGTCCATTTTGTCTGTGTTGTGAAAGGTATGTATGTACTTAGTTCATAGTATTCTCTTATTATGTTTTGATATGTGCAGAGTCTATAATGATATCCTCTGTTTCATTCCCAATACTTGTGCCTTCTTTTCTTTCTTTCTCTTTTTTTTTCCCTAGCTGGTCTTGCTTAAGATTTGTCTGTGTTGAAAACATCTTTTCAAAGAACCAGCTCTTTTTTTTCATGGATTTTCTATTGGTTTTCTGTTTTCAATGTTACCGATTTCTATTCATTATTATTTCTTTCCTCCTGCTTGATTTGTGTTTGCTTTTGATTTTCTAGGTTCTTTAGGTGGGTGCTTAGATTATTGACTTGAGACTTTTCCCCATTTAATGCATTTAATGCTATACATTTTCCTCTTCACAGTGCTTTAACTGTGTCCCACTTTCATTCAGTTCAGTGTATTTTTAGTTCCTTTTTATTTTTTTTGAGACACAGTCTCACTCTGTCACTCAGGCTGGAATGCAACGATCTCAGTTCATTGCAACCTTTGCCTCCTGAGTCCAAGCGATTCTCCTGCCTCAGCCTCCTGAATAGCTGGGATTACAGTGCTGCCACCACGCCCAGCTGATTTTAGTGTTTTTAGTAGAGATGGGGTTTCATCATGTTGGCTAGGCTGGTCTGTAACTCCTGACATCAAGTGATTCGCCTGCTTCAGCCTCCCAAAGTGCTGGGATGACAGGATGAGCCACCGAACCTGGCCTTAGTTTCCTTTGAGACTTCCTCTTTGGTCCAGTTGCTTAGTTTCCAAGTGTTTGAAGCCTTTCCTGATTTGATTCCACTGTGGTCAGAGAACACACTGTTTAATTTCACTTCTTTAAACTTGTCATGGTTTTTTTCCTGTGGTACAGGATATGGATGTCTTGACATATATTTTGTGGATACTTGAAAAGAATGTGCATTTTGCAGTCATGAGTGGGGCGTTCTATAAATATCCATCACTTCCTGTTGGGTGGATGATGTTGCAGAGCAGCGGGCCTCAACCTTTTTGGTACCAGGGACTGGTTTCATGGAAGACAATTTTTTTCATGGATGGGGTGGTAGTGGGGATGGTTTTGGGATGAAGCTGCCGCACCTCAGATCATCAGCCATTATATTTTCATAAGGAGCATGTAACCTAGATCTCTTGTATGCCCAGTTTACAATAGGGTTCGCTCCTATGAGAATTTAATGCCAGCACTGAGAGGAGGTGTTTATTCCATTTCTCCTGCCTCTAGGTCCCACAGGGGGAATCAGAGTAGCTCAGGTGCTGCTGCAGGTGCAGTGGGTATGTGTCTCAGCTGCAGAACCCCAGGTTTAGTTAAATCAAATTCTTTATAAAGGGCTGCAAGCAAACCTGCCCAGCCTTACCCTGGAGTGAGGTATCTTCATTTTACTTGACAGTCTGGTGGGAAATAACTGTCTCTGTTTTTCTAAGCTGTTTGCTATACACATATTCTTGAAAGATAGTTCAGAACAAAAGCAGCCAGTTCCTCTGCTTATAAGACATATCAAAGTGTGAGAGACCCATGGAGAAATGTCTCCCAACGCACAGTACAAGGATTAACATTCTCACTGGTGATTGTGAATGAAGAAAAATAGAATTTATACTCAGTATACCTTGTTTAAGAAAGTGTGTGAAATATTCTTTCCAAATGGTTACGTCTCCAACCCTTTGGAAAACTCAACTGTGCAGAATGGTTTATGGAGAGTCTTGCATGTCTTGAGCAGAGAAAACACACTATGGTTTTGTGCATTTGCTCCAAATTGAAGGTCATAATGGCAGGTCTGAGGAGTTGTAGGTGTTGATTTGTCAGTGGGTGGTGTATTGTAGATGTGAACAGTCATCAAGGATGTGTTTATTTGGAACTGATTATGGCCCTTTCTCAGGGAAGGTCAGCTGCTAATGTCATTATGCAGTAAAGCTGTTACAGCATGGAGAAGCATGTGCCAGTCTGCAGATTAACTAAAATTCACCTTGTACCTACTGTGTTACCTAAACCCCTAGAGGTGAAGGTGGAAGATTTTATTTTTTTTAACCTCTCTGAATAATGGTTGAGGCTGAAGATGCTGAAATCATTTATAAATGAATATGTTGAAAATATCTTTCTCAAAAGTTCTGTCAGTGAAAGATGATTTAACCAACTCTTCTGGAATAATGATGTTTTCATTTGTATTATGCAGCTAAACCTAAAGAAAAGGCCAAGAAGGTTTCAAATGTTATTTAACGCTCATATAGTCCTAGTTTATAAATGTACTTTTTTTTTTTATTAAGTTTTTATATTTTGAGATGGAGTCTCTCACTGTTTCCCAAGCTGGAGTGCAGTGGTGTAATCTTGGCTCACTGCAACCTCCAGCTCTTGGTTCAAGCGATTCTCATGTCTCAACCCTTAGAGTAGCTGGGATTACAGGAGTGTGCCACCACACCTGGCTAATTTTTTTCAGTGTTTTTAGTAGAGATGGGGTTTCACCATGTTGGCCAGACTTGTCTCAAACTCCTGACCTCAAGTGATCTGTCAGTTTTCCGCCTGCCTCAGCCTCCCAGAGTGCTGGGATTACAAGCGTGAGCCACCATGTCCTGCTATAAATGTAGTTTATAAATACTGAGTTTCATATTAAAAAATATGTGCTTTTGAAAAAATTTAAAGCAGATTCTTTGACATGTATTTAAATATTTTGGGAGTACAATTTGATGTTTGAATTCATATATATGTTGTAGAATGAGCAAATCAGGGTACTTAGTGTGACCATTGCCTCATGCATTTATCTCTTTGCAGTGAGGATATTTAAAAACTTCTCTTCTAGCCATTTTGTAATGTACTGTTAACCATAGAACACCAGAACTTATTCTTTCTATTTTATTTCAAGCTGTTTGCTATACACATATTCTTGAAAGATAGTTCAGACCAGCATCTTCAACCAGCGTCTACCAATCCTCCTTCCATCCCTTCTCCAGTCTGTTGTAACAAGGAAATTTTTGGGGCTGGGTGCGATGGCTCACGCCTGTAATCCTAGCACTTTGGGAGGTCAAGGCAGACTGATCACCTGAGATCAGGAGTTCGAGACCAGCCTGGCCAACATGATGAAACTCAGCGCTACTGAAAATACAAATAATTGTCAGGCATGGCAGCATGCGCCTGTAGTCCCAACTCCTCAGGAGGTTGAGCAGCAGAATTGCTTGAATGCAGGAGGCAGAGGTTGCAGTGAGCTGAGATTGTGCCACTGCACTCCAGCCAAAGTGACAGAGCAAGACTACAGTGAGACTTAAAAAATAAATAAATAAATAAAATTCTTGTTACCTTTTTTCTTTTTATTATAATGTCCAGCTCTTGATATTTCATCGTTACCAAGATTTATTTTTACAAGAAAATTGTGTTCTCCATCTAAGAGTTAAAATTATGCTTTTGAAGTAGGCTAGGATAGATTAAAATGCAATTAACATTTTACTTTTAATCATAGTCCTACATGTGAATTAATTTTAGTTTGTCATTCTTATAAACTTTAAACTGAAATTTAATATAAAGTTACTGATTTGCCAAGGTTAAATTTTCTGCAAATGGTGAGCCTATAGCATTCATCTCTACTAACAGTATGCTAGGTGTTTGGTCTTTTAAAGAAGGTTAGTAGAAATAATTTTGGCTCCCCTAGATCACCCCTGGCCTTAAATAACATTTTTTTTTTTTTTTTTGGTAAAATGACATATTTGAATGCTATTTAGTTGTACTTAAGGATTATTTACTTCAAAATGATTAAGGTGCAGTTTTAAAATCATTTACATATTCAGTGATTTTTTTTTCTTAGCAGTTTCCTGCTCTTTCTCCTTTTATACCTAGTCACCTTTACCAATTTAGTTTCCTCACATAAAAAAACAGTAACAACTGTATTTAATATATTCTTTGTATTGATTTTAGTTGTTTTAAAAGTAAGATGATGGACTCTGTGCCCTGTGATACTGTTCCTAAATCTAGAGGAGAATTAAACATTTAGTGTGATATGTATATGTAATAACGCTAATATACTACACACACACATATATATTCTATCTATATATATATATTCAGAGAGAGATATTATGATGTTAAAAGGAAAACTTTTGACAAATTCAATTTAGCAGCGTTTATTTGAGTAAAGAAACTGCAGGAATTAGGCAGCATCTGAACCAGTAAAGGTTCAGAGAGCTCTAAGCAGCAATACTATTTTCTGTCTATAAATACTCAGCAGGCAGTATTTATAGACAGAAAACAGAAGTGACAGACTGAAGTAGTCTGATTGGTTACATCTTGGCTTTTGCCTTATTTTGACATGTTTTGGCAGTTTGTAGCCTGTATGGGCTGAAAGTTTGGCTGCTGTGATTGGCTGAGACTCAGTTACTTATTATAAGAATACACTAGCAAGCTAGGTTGCAGCTTGTTTACATAGTAAGATAGGGTGCAGTTCTTTACCTATGGAGGCAGCTTTAGGCCAAATTTAATTGAACAGGGGTTAGAACCTTGCGTTTTTGAAAGTTGTACCTTTTTCATTTGGATAAGACAAACTTTAAAGTAAACTTGACGTATGACAAGTGCGATTTTACAGTACTTAAATTTAGGGAGTAGATACGCTTTATAAAATATTTCAGTTTTTCAAAATGATTCTCTGTAGGAGTCTGTTAAAATTCTTGTCATAAACATAATCGATTGGAAACCTGCCTGTGGCACGAAGGAAGTTCAGCCAGTAGGCAAGTGGTTATAAGGTCTTCTCTATGTTAACTGCCTTAGTGCTTAGAGTGGTTTTCCTACCCTTAAAGCTTCTAATAGTTAGCTCATTTGGGATTCCATTCTCTTACAAAAAGGTCAAAAACATGCTTTCTTCAACTACCATAAGGCATATATACTGTGTTTTTTTGATAGTACAGTTAATCCTAATTATTTTCAGATTCTGTATTTGCAAAGTCACCTATATACTAACATTTATTTGTAACCCCCAACACAATACTCATGGCACTTTGTTGGTCATTCTTAGACATGGGCAGAGCAGTGAAAATTTTGAATCACTCAGTATGTTCTCAGCTGAGGTCAAACAAGACAAAACGCTCTGCCATTTTTTTTTTTTTTTTTTTTTTTTTTTTGAGACAGGATCTTGCTCTGTTGCCCAGGCTGGGGCTGGAGTTCAGTGGTACACTCTTGGCTTACTGCAGCCTCCACCTCCCAGGCTCAGGTGATCCTTCTACCTCAGCCTCCTGAGCAGCTGGGATTACGTTACCATACCCACTTAATTTTGGTAATTTTTTTGTAGAGGTGGGGTCTCGCTATGTTACCCAGGCTGGTCTTGAACTTCTGGGCTCAAATGATCCTCCTGCCTGGGCCTCCCAGAGTGCTGGGATTATAGGCATGAGCCACTGTGCTCAGTCGCTCTCCCTTCTTGTTTTAGCTCTTATATTGTGAACAAGTGACCAGTTTGTGGTCTATTTAATGCCATATTTTTTTTTCATTTGAATACTTTTCTGTTGGTGATTCTGCTATTTAAGATGTCCCCCAGGCATAGTGCAGACATGCAGTCAAGTGTTCCCAGGTGCAGGAAGGCTGTGATGTGCCTTCTGGAGAAAATACTGTGTTAGTAAGCTTTGTTCAGGCAGGTTCTGTAGTGCTGTTGGCTGTGAGTTCAGTGCTGATGGATCAGCAAAACATAGTGTCTCTTACAACAGAAACACGCATGAAACAAGATTATGTATTGATCATTTGCCAAAATGTGACAACAGGCTCACAGGTTCCTGTATTTCCCCTAGGAGCATCGGTTCAGGATTTGCTAATTCAGTGTTCACAGCCAACTTTATAAACCGTAACTACTACCGACAACCAGAATCAACTGCAGTGATGTGTGTGTGTGTGTGGTTTTTTTTTTTTTTGAGTTGTTGAAGATTAGTATAACGTCAACAATCAAGTATCTTGTGAGTGTTTTTGCATAACTTGATGCTTGGCTCTGAGCTTTCATGTGTGCTGCCTAGTTTTTCACCCAGAAGCCTTCCCCTGCTTGCTTATAGCTCTGCAGCTTAGAGCTCTGCCCTGGGGGAGACCAACCAGCTTGGGAAGGGGAGCCAGTGGGCTGGTTAAGGAGCCTTGCATTTAGCTTGTTTTGGCTTTCCTTGGTTGCTGAATTTCCACCACAGGCTTCAGGACTGAAGGGTGAAGGCCCATCTCATTTATGGGGCCACAAAGCTTCCAAGCTGTGCTTCCCTCCTCATCATCCTTGTAGCTTAGACCAAAAAAGCAGCCGCAGAGGGGAGGGTGCTGGGCTGCTCTGATGCAGTGGTTACTGGCCAGCAAACAGGGACCTCCACACAAGGCAGTTGCTATACAAGTTTTATGTTTACTTTGTAAGAGTTTTGTTTTGCTTTGCATATGGGCTTTTCTTCACTCCCTCAAACCAGCTGGGTAAGTACTAGCTAGAACTACAGGAGTTTTAGGCAGAGAGGTTTAAAGACCTTCTCAAGCTCTAGGCACTCTTACTTTTCACAGCACCACCTGGGCCCTATGTGTTGAAATATACCCATATCCTACATTAAATCTAACATATATAATTATGACTAGAATCAAGGTGCTGTTGAAATGTTACATTTTATATGTATATAATTAATATGAATTTTTATTTTTTAAAATTTTATATTCTGTAGAAAAAAGATTTTTTTCCGTGTCTCACACATTTTCTTGGGTCCTGTGTCTTTAGTGAGAATGCTGTGTTAGTGTGTCCTTTGGAAATGGAAGAATTTGGTCCCCCCCCCCCCCCCCGCCCCCTTAACTGTTCATTAGTTCTACAAACATTTATGGGGGCTGGGCGTGGTGGCTTACATCTGTAATCCTGTGCTTTGGGAAGCTAAAGCAGGAGGATTCCTTGAGCATAGGAGTTCAATACCAGCCTGGGCAACATAGTAAGACCCTAGCTGTACCGAAAATTAACAATTTTAAAAAGAACATTTATGGGGCTTCTGAGGTGCCTCGTGCTACACAAGCTGTTGGGTCCACATAAACAAACCATATGGCATTATTTCCCTTAAGGAGCTTGTGGGCCAGACCTCTTAAACAGATGACATCAATAGGGAGTGGTAGGTGCTACAGCATACAGACGGGCCCATGGCTCAGCCTGGGGGAGAGGAGGAGCCCCTCTCAAAGGTGTCCTGCAAAAGATAGCCCCTGAGCTGGGTCTTGAAGGAGCCTCTGGGAGAGCAAAGAGGGAGAGGGGTGGAGAGATTTTGGAGAGAAGCTGGGGCTGGAGAGGTGTAGCAGAGCATTGGCCACAGCATGGTGCGTGTAAGGAACTGTGAGCTGTCATTGTGGCTGGAGGGATATGTGAAAAGCAGATTTTAATGGTGATATACACCACTGGAGAGGCAGCAAGGGGCTTGTACCATCCTGAACAAGTTTAGACTCCTCTGGGCGTGTGACCTGCTTCTGGTGCCTCCGAATGCTGTTTGGATTTATTTGATGTCTCTTGGTACATATCAGGAGCATGACTAAGTTCTTAGCCCTTCACTTCCTTTCCAGTACTCTGTAAGGTTGATATTGTTGGCTTTGTTCAGTTATCCTTTCTTTCTTAAAAAGATATGGAAATAGCTGAGTTTTTAAAATAACTTTTTGTTGATGCATATGCATACATCAGAAAAGTGCAAATATAAATATACTGGAAATAGCTTAATTTAAAAACACGTGATCATTGGTAAAATATCAAACAATATTAGAAAGTATATATAACAAGTCTCTTGGATTTCTGTCCCTCCAGAGACAGCCACTGTTAATGTTTTGGTAAAGGCTTTTCTGGACATCACTCCATGCTTATGTTCACATGTAGTACACCTGCATTACAAACATGCAGCGAAACTGTACACAGGCAGTTTTCTAACTTTATTTTTTTTGAGACAGGTTCTGGCTTTGTCTCCCAGGCTGGACTGCAGTGGTGCAGTTTCAGCTCACAACAACTTCTTCCTCCCAGGTTTAGGGGATCCTGCCACCTCAGCCCCCCAAGTAGCTGGGTCTACAGGCTTATGCCACCAAGCCTGGCTAATTTTTGTATTTTTAGTAAAGATTGGGTTTCACCATGTTGCTCAGGCTGGTCTCTTGAACTCCTGGACAGAAGCAATCCACCCACCTCAGCCTTCCAAAGTGCTGGCATTGCAAGTGTGAGCCACGGTGATTAGCCCTTTAATTGTTTCTTTTCTTTTCTTTTTTATTTTTGAGATAGAGTTTCACTCTTGTCACCCAGGCTGGAGTGCAGTGGCCCAATGTCAGCTCACTGCAACCTCCGCCTCCCAGGTTCAAGCGAGTCTCCTGCCTCAGCCTCTGGAATAGCTGGGATTACAGGCATGCACCACTACACCTGGATGATTTTGTATTTTTAGTAGAGACAGGGTTTCACCATGTTGGTCAGGCTGGTCTTGAACTCCTAACTTCAGGTGACCCACCCACCTCAGCCTCCCAAAGTGTTGGGATTACAAGCGTGACCCACTGAGCCCAGACCAACTTGTTTTTTTACTGATATGTCATAGCCATCTTTCAAAGTTGGTATCCATACATCCATATCACCCTTTAATGGCTGCAGGTTATTTTATTTTATTGTGTGGCTTAATTTACTTAACCATTTCTTTACTGGTGGACATTTAATTGGATTCTAATTTTGGTAACTATTAGAAACATTTCAATGAGAGAAAAATTTTAAATGTACACCTTTGTGCACTTATAATCTTCTTGCAAAATGTTTTTATTATGAAAAATTTCAAGCATTTACAAATGGAATAGTATATGAGGTTTCATATATACCCAGCTTCAACAGTTAACAGTGGTCTACTTTTTTTTTTTTTTTTTGAGACAGTCTTGCCCTGAGCTCAAGTACATAGCTCACTGCAGCCTCAAACTTTTAGCTCAAGTGATCCTTCTGCCTCAGCCTCCCAAGTAGCTAGGATTATAGATGTGTGCCATTGCACTCAGCTAATTAAAAAAATTTTTTTTCTGTAGAGATGAGGTCTTGCTATGTTGCCCAGGCTGGTCTCAAACTCTCCTGTGCTTAAGTGATCCTCCTGCCTTGGCTTCCTAAGTGCTGGGATTACAGGTGTGGGCCACCATGATTGGTCTCTACTATTCTTTTTTTCATCTACACTTCTATAATTGTTTTTCCTCTGCTAAGGTATTTGAAAGCAACTACAGGACATAATTTCATTTCTCCTGTATATTCCTCAGCCTTTTAAGATAAGGACTTAAAAACATAACCATAGTATCATATAAACAGAATTAACATTAATTTCTAATATCATCTTATATTATACAAATTAGGATCCATACAAAGACTAAACGTTGCATTGGTTGATATTATCTCTTTTAATATATAGCCTTTCTCTCTTCTCTTTATTTCTCATGCTATTTGTTGAGGAAATCAAGTCATTTTCCAGTAGAATTTTCCACCGTCTGAACTTGGCTGATGGCCTCATTTTGGTGTCATTTAACATGTTCTTCCACACCTTATTGTATCAGTTCCACACCTGATAAACTGGGAGTGAGATCTGGAGGCTTGGTTCATTCATTAATATTGATTAGTAAGTTCAGGTGTTTCAGCCCCAGATGTACCCATGCTAAAGTTCCCCATCAGTCTTATATCTGATGATTTTAACACCGATTTATGATCATCATCTACATTCATTTCATTAGGGTTTTCAGAATGATAATTTTTAGAATCTTTTTATTTTGAGATAATTGTAGATTCACATGTAGATGTAGGAAATAATACGGGGATCCCATTTCCTCTTCATCCACATCTTGCTTGAGTATAGTCCAATTTTACAGCCAGGAAATTGCCATTGATACAAGCAATGGACCTCATTTAGATTTCACCAGTTTTACCTGCACTTGCGTGTTTATATATGTGTATGCTTGCATGTATATGCATTTAGTTCTGTGCAGTTGCATCACATGTCTGGATACAAATGGGTAATACTTCAGTCAAGAATCAGAACGTTTCCATTACAAGGATCTCTCATTTTACCCTTTTAGAGCCACAGACATTTCTTTCCCTCTCCTTCCCTAACCCCTGGCAGCACCCTAATACATTCTCCATTTCTGTAATTTTGTCATCACAAGAATGACATAAAAATGGAATTATACAGTTTGCAAGCTTTTGAGACTGGCTTTTTTCATTCAGCTTAATTCCCTTGAGATTCACCCTGATTGCTGCCTGTATCAGTAGTTTATTCCTTTTTATTACTGACTAGTATTTCATGATATGGATATATGGCAGTTTGTTTGACCATTCATATGTTAAAGGGGCTTTGGATTGTTGCCCAGTTTTTGGATATTACACATGGATATGCCATGTGCATTCATAGACAGGTTTTTGTGTCAACGTAAGTTTTTGTTTCTCTGGCATAAATATCCAAGAATGCAATTACTGGGTCATATAATGGGTATGTTTAGCTTTGTGAGAAATTGCCATATTCTTTTTTTATACTGGCTAATACCATTTTACATTCCTACCAGCAATGTATGTGAATTTCTCTACCCTCACCAACATTTGGGGCTATTGCTGTGTTTCGTTTTAGCCATCCTGATAGGTATGCAAATTATGATTTAAAAATTTTATTCTTTTAGTACTTTTTATCTGTAATTCTTCTATAAAGAAGAAACTTTTTTTTTTTTTTTTCCATTAGCTGTTTGATAACCCTGAAATACTGTCTGTACAAGAAAGGAAGGGTAAAATGTTTGATTGCTTTTCTTATTTCTACCAACCCTCACTTTGGAAAGCCACTTTTCAGAAAAACAAATTAGTGGCCTGTTAGCCTCCAGAATTACTAATTAGCTTTTTAAAAAAGTGTTATTATGAACTCATGGGTTTATAAAATAATTGATATTATTATCTTCTCAGGGTGAATTATTAGAAGAGAAATTACCATATCAAAGGGTAGACAAATTTAAAATTTTGATAAAGATTACTCACTCACCTCGAGGTAGGCTGTTTCATTTTATGTTCTTGCCAGTAGTTTATAAAAAAATATTTATTTCTCTGTATTCTTGCCAACACTGGTTGGCCAGTTTTTAATTATTCTTACTATACCAGTCTGATGGCAAAATTGATACCTGTTTCTCTTTCAGTTCTTTAGTTAGAAGTAAAGCTGATCTTTTCCCATTATTGGCTTAAATTTAGCCAGTTCTCTGTTAATTACCTTTATCCTTGTTTCTATTAGGATATTGGTCTCTTTTTACATTTTTATGTTATTACAACTGTCCATCTTTTCCTTGATGATTGCTGCTTTGTCTTTGCTGAGAGCTTTTCTCATCTTAAGGTTATAAAAATACGTACCTATTTTCTTCTGGTGTCTCTCCATGAATTTATAGTTAAATATTTGTTTCATGGACAGGTTATTTTTATGTAAGGAGTGAGATACGAATCCAGTATTACTTTTCTCCAAATGTCTGAACAGTTTTCTCAATGCCGTTTATTAAGGAAACTATCTTTTCCCCACTGATTTGAGATGCCACTTTTGTCTTATACTAAATTTTCTATAATCTTAAGTCTGAGTTTTCTGTTAGATTTCACAGGTTTGTCCATCTATTTATGCTCCAATATCACAGTTTATGTTACTGTAGCTTGATTTTGCATTAAAATGGTTATTGGATTTTGTAAGATTATGAAAACCAAACAAACTTGTTCCTTTATAATGGTTGCTTTATACTGTGTTTTAATAATTAGTGTCACTGGTCTCTTTTCTTTTTTGTTGTTTTACGACTTTGCTGATAAAGCTCACACATTCTTCTGGATGAATTTTGGAATTATTTGTGTCAAGATTCCCAAACAGCCCTTTTATATTTTGATTGGGGTTCTATTAAATGCATAGGTTGATTTAGGGAAACTTGATTTCTTTACTACTTTGAACCTTTGCAGTTAAGGACATTGTCTATCATTTCATTTATTTAAATCTTTTATGTCCTTGAACATTTTTTATTAATTTACTCTGAAGTTTATTTTTGTTGGCTTCTCTGTCCTTTTATTTGAGGAATGCTTTTTAAAATTGATCGGATTCATTTTTTAAAAACTAGACCAAACCTTCTGGGAAAAATGTCAGATTTTATTAGTTGTAAGGTCAGTCTTCTGAGCTGGCTCTTCAGTATATCAGCCTCTCTAGGCAAGCAAGCTGTATGTCCCACTGTCCTTAGGGCAAATTAGATAATGGTCCTTCTGATGGTAGCTATTGTTTTGTTACTGAGTATAAATTGAAGCACATTTTTTAGAAAGATGGCAATACTTGTCCAAAATTAGATATAACACAACTTTTGGGGTTTAAATGGAAAAGTTTAACTATTTAAGTACAGTATATGGGCAGCTTTTTATTAAGTGAAAATAACAACCCTGTAATTGTGAAAAACAGTTTCATGAGGAATACAGTTGCCAGCCTGCCCAGCCTTTGTTTCATTACATTCAGGAATTTATGTTTATCTGCTGCTTGTATGAGCTATCTTTATACCCAAATCTATTTTAGTTTAAATAGAATAATAATGATAAAAGCAGCACTAGTTATTGAGTTCCTTCTGTGTGCGAGGAATTGTTGTGTTTAATGTATGTTAATTTCTTAAATTCATGGAACTTGTTTTTTTGTTTGTTTCTTTGAGACAGTGTCTCGTTTTGCTGTCCAGGCTGGAGTCCAGTGGTGCAATCTCTGCTCACTGCACCCTCTGTCTCCCCGGTTCAAGGGATTCTCTTGCCTCAGCCTCCTGAGCAGCTAGGATTTCAGGTGCCCGCCACCATACCTGACTCATTTTTGTGTTTTTAGTAGAGACTGCGTCTCACCACATTGGTCAGACAGGTCTCGAACTCCAGACAATAAATGATCCTCCTGCCTCGGCATCCCAAAGTGCTGGAATTACAGGCTTGAGCCACTGTGCCTGGCTATTGTCTCCTATCAAACAAAATAAAGACTATGTTTATGAACTTTGTATAAATGATAGTATGGGATGCTCTGATTCTTCTGCAACTTACTTTTTTTCCACTTCCAGTAATATTTTTGAGATTTGTCCATGTTGATGCTTGTAGTTCCAATCTATTCATTTCTATTGCTTGTCATATTCCATTCTATGAATACACCATCATTTACTTATCTGTTCTGCGGTTGATGGACAGTTGTTTCCAGTTTTTGCAGTGTGCTATTAATGTTCTTTTATGGTTCCTCCTTGTGGATATATGTGACATTCCTCAGAGTACCTACACATGAATGAAATTGTAGGATCAAAAAGTATATGTATCTTCAGTTTTACTAAATATTACTTAATTGTCTCCAAAAACCCTGTTCCTTAGAGTGCCTGCCATCACTGATGAGGTTTTCATTGCTCTCTACCCTTGTCAATAGTAGGTATCATTGGATTTTTAAATTTATCAGTTAGCTGAGTGATGTATCTCGTTATTTTGAATTTCCCTGACTGCTAGTGAGGTTGTGTATCTTTTTTTGCATTCATCAGTATTACAGGTATTTTTTTCTAATACTCATATTGTGTATTATGGTTGAAAGTTACATGCAAAGTTGTAAGTAGCACAAAGTAGCTACTATGGATAGAACTATGCCCTGCTTGTATCTTTAAAACAAATAGTTTTTTGATACTTCAGGAAGTGAATGTGAGAGTTAGAGTTACATCTTTCAACACAGATAAATGAAAAGCAATGCTGAGAAGCTTGCGGAAGCTACATATAATACACCATGTATGTAAAGTTAACCATTCTGTGTATCTGTGGGCACAGTGCTTCAGATTGTGTTTCACTTCTTCTGTATGAGATGATCTTACCAACCTCACAGGGTGATTGGAGGTAAGTGGGCAGTCAATACAGTGAATGCTAAGCACTTAAAATAGCATCTGGCATGTAAGCATTGTTGATATATAAAGAAAGTGTTGCTGGGCACGGTGGCTCACACCTATAATCCCAGCAGTTTCGGAGGCCAAGGCAGGAGGATTACTTGAGCCCAGGAGTTAGAGACCAGCCTGGGTGATAGAGTAAGACCCTGTCTCAAACAAAACCAAGTTAAAAAAAACATAGAAAGTGTTGTAACTGCTTTGTATAATAGTCTATTTTCTGTATATTCAAATGATAAGAGAATCAGAGTGTAAAATGATGTATTGGAATGGTGTGTGTGAGTTACTGCTGTGTCTTCCCAGGGCAGGAAGTGCTGTTGGAATTGGGGAGGGTACACAGGGCTTCCCAGGTGTTTTTTTTTTTTTTTTTCCATTCTAAAAATTGGTATAGATGCATCAGAATGTTAAGATTTGACAGGATAGTGTAGCAGGTTCTTTTTTTTAACTGTATGCTTAAAAGATTTTAAAACAAAAATATTTTTTAAGCATAGAAGAAAACATTGGCAACTGTGCAGAAACTTTTTGGAGGAAATAATTTGGGGTAATTTTCCAATTTGTGTGGAATACACACGTACATACACACACACACAAATGTATGTGCGCGCGCGCGCACACACACACACACACACACACACACTAGAAATCATGGGCTTTGGAATTAAAATAGATACTTGAATCCTGACTCCATCATTACTAACAATTTCTCCAAGTCAGTCTTCTCATCTTTAAAATGTTATCTCTTTAAATTCTCTCACCAAACCATGAGGCAAAATGCTTCATGGTTTGGTGAGAGAATTAAATGAATTAAATGAGGTAACATTAAGACCTGACACATGCGCCTAGCACTTAGTTTTAGGATGAAATATACATACTCAGCTTTAGTAATGTGAAAGATGGGTAACACCATCGTATATAATTAAATTGGCCCTGAAATCTGGCAGCATTTATGTGATTTAAATGCTGTCTGTTGATAGTTGATTCTAATGTAAATGTGCTTCCATCTCAGGGCCAGCTGAGGAGCTCACTGACGTAGGGCACCCACAGTAGGCGTGTGTCTGCTGTGTGTCTGTGTTCGGCCATCCTGCCTCTCTGCTTCCACATGTACACATGCCCCTGTGTTACTTCAGTTCATCTTCTCTACCCTGTCAGTTTTCTGCTGTTCAGAACATCTGTGACTGTGACAGAGCCATCCAGGATTGCAGTGGATAGTTAGGCTTAATCACTAGGACTCTTCCGGGGGCCCTGGAACCTGGCTTCTGTTTGGGGACTCTGTCAGTGATCATGCCACAGGGAAGAGGGTGCTGGTGCCACAGAGCTGATGACAGAGATGCAGGTAAGAGCTAGTGGACAGCTGTGAACTGGCTTCATTTAGATGGTTCTTATGTCTCTTGGCACAGGAATTTCTTCACATGGCTCCTGAAGAAGTGACCGTCACAGTTCGCCTCATCCGTTCTTTTGAACATCGGAATTTCAAACCTGTAGTGTATCGTGGAGTGAATTTGGACCAAACTGTAAAGGAATTTATAGTATTTCTAAAGCAAGGTATGAGATGTGAAAGCCATTTTATTTTATTGGTATTTTAAAAAATTGCTGATTATGATCTAGTAATCTTTAATAAATCCTAAAGTACTTTGGAAGCTTAACCTGGGTTCTAAGCCAGGTGCTGGGCGAGCCCCTGTTCTATGCCCTGGCGTTTGCGGAGGGCCTTCCGCAAGGGTTCTCACTGAACAGTCTGTGTCCTCATGAGGGATTGTGACCATCATTTTTGGCTTTTTACTTTTTGATTAAAAACAGGTAATATCCAGGTTTGCTGTTAATGGGTTTAAGTGTTTGGAGGTTGATTAGCAAGGGAGTGTAGTATAGCTAGTTGTGGTACCCAGATGAGCACAGAGAGTGTGGGGTGGTCGCAGGGGGAAGCATGGTGGGAGGAGAGCAGAGGCTGCACAGAGGAAATCGTGAGAGCTGCTGGTAATTGTGGTCACAGACACAGAAATGGTGGTGCTCGTTTATTGTTTCGAACTAAAAGTAGGCATGAAGTTCATCTTCATTCTCTTACATCCTTGATGGGTTTATCTTCTCTGTTTTTAATTATTGAAGTGTTCCAGTCATCGACATTTGATCAAACATCTAAAATAAGGTTTTATTATTTTAATTGAAGTGTTATTTATATATGGTGCAATCTCAGATTTCACAGCTAGTTCCACTGGTTTTGACAAATGTATTGCTTTATATCCAATGTAATTTTTTTCCTTTGACATAATTTCAAACTCATAGACAAGTTGCAAAAACAGGACAAAGAATTCGTGGATGCTCTTCACACAGATTCCCTGTGTTAACATTTTGTTATATTTGTTTTATTCCTGTGGAGGCCAAAGCAACTCCATCTTGGATGCTGATCTGCCTTGTTGACTTCTCATTAGCCCTAGTTTTTAGATACCTGTAAGATTTCCAGGTTATATAGTATTCCTTGTGTAAGAACAGGTACTTACTGTAAATCCTGACCTGAGGTCAAACATCCTTGGAGTTACTGTACATTGCTTGTCCTACACATTGCTTCAGAATCACCCTTTTCCTATGATATAAGCCCTGGGTCTGGGGGTTAGTGGCATGTAGATCCATTGTCTTGTCCTGCCAAAGCCTGAGACAGGGACATGGCTTCTGTTTGTAAGTTCTCATTAAATGTGTCTTTCTAAGAAACTGAATATGTTAGCCGCTTTTCTTCGGCCTCTCAGCTTCCTCAGACTTTTAGGGGTAGGTTCACATAGACCTGCTCACCTTGAAACAATTCCGCTCACACTCTCCCCTCTCTTCTCTTCTTTCTCTCTCATTCTGCACACTCCCCCTAGATTAGGTAGCATCCTCAACAAAGAGCAGTAAAATTTTAGAGAAGTGACAAGACAAAGGAAATGGACTCTGAATTTCTAAGGGTGACAACTTGTGAGAAGGTGAGCAACTGACAGATAAAGGCTAATGAGTAAAGCTCGTTAATGTGGATTCTCTTGTGCCATCTCCAGATTGATAAGGGTCTAAGGTTGTCTTCAGTGGTTAACCTTTGTTTTTCCCTGGTAGAGAGGTGGGCAGGATACCTTTTGTCTTTGTGAATCTATTATTTGTCCTGATTTTAGGCAAACAGCGGCAGGGCCGAGAGCCTTCCTCCATCTGCTGCTGCTTAATTGCCTTTAGCTCAAAACAGTCCTTATGCTAAAGAGGCATGTTTTGGGGGACACTTCCTGGTCTCTGACAGTGTCAATTAGAAAGTGTCCTGCTTTTGAAAGGTTGTTACCCAAAGCATAGTCAGAGTTTGAAATAGAAACAAATCCCTAGTTTTTTATTTTATAATCTTTGTGTATTATGGGTTGGAGTGTTTCTTAATACAGCAAGTGCTGTGATGTTCTTTGAACACTGCAGACTAAGGTCTTGAAGTCCTTGAGAATAAGATGTATTTTCAAGCCGCTACAATGACAGGGGAAGACGTCTTTTTCCCAGGATCACGGTGTTCTTTTCTTCTTAGGTACTAAGATGCCTTCCCCAGCAGAGCAGTGGTACTGGTCAGTGAGATGCTCAGACCTGCCTCCTCACACCTTTCACCTGCAGTGGGAATAACAGCCACGGCTTGTTTTAATTGTACACTTAGGGAAATGTGTTCCACTGACTAAAAGGTGAACTTTTGAGGTACAGACTTATTTGAGTTGTGGGCTCTGTGTCCACGCCTGTTTTTGTCATCTGATTTGAGATACTGTGGAACTCTGAAAGGTTGGTGGGTCACGTATTTGCCTTTTATACGTAACAAAGACCAGATAGTTTGATAGTGAGGGAATTTTGAAATATGTAATAATGATGATAGCAAACAGTACCATGTATCAGGTACTATACTAAGAATTTTACCTAGATTATCTCATTTCGTCCTCATAGCATCCCTTTAAATTAGGAACCATTTTACAGGTGAAGAAACTAAGGAACAGAGGTTAAGAAGGTTACCTGGCCGTGTGCAATGGCTCATATCTGTAATCTCAGCACTTTGGGAGGCCAAGGTGGGAGGATCCCTTGAGCCCAGGAACTTGAGACCAGCCTGGGCAACATAGTAAGACCCTGTCTCTCAAAAAAAAAAAAAAAAAAAACCTAGCTGGGCATGGTGGCATACACCTGTAGTACCAGCACTCAGGAGGCTGAGGTGGGAAGATCGCTTGAGCCCAGTGTTGAGGCTGCACTGAGCTTTGATTGCACCACCGCACTCTAGTCTGGGCCACAGAGCAACACTGTCTCAAAAATATAAATGAATTAAAAAAAAAAAAAACTTTACTGATGTTGCATGGGTAATAAAAGGCAAAGCTGCAGATCAACCAGGCTTGTTAACTATCAAATGTGTACTCTTATTAAACACTGCACAAAACTGATTCTTTATTCTTCTTTAATGTCTCATTTGGTTGAGTGGGAATCTCTGGAATAAATGGATGGATTCAGTGTCAAAAGGGTCTTTGAATTTAGTTCATCTTGCTCTAGCATTTTGCATACTGAGTGCTATAGAGATTGTCTGACATAGTGGCATAGGGAATTTTGTGCAGATACAGAAACAGTCATTGTGAAGAAAGATCTCTTGGAGTTTTTTTTAACGTACTTTATTGCCTTTCTTTTTAAATTAAATTTTATTTTGTGACCCCACTCCCTCCCCAAGTCTTTCTAAGTGTTCTTTTCTTTTGCAGTCATGTTTGGCATCCACAGGTTAATCTAGTCGCCTGCCATCATTGTTTGTATTTTCTCCTCAGCCACAAAGTTTTGGTTATTAGATTTTATTCATTCCCTATTGAGAATCATGGACTTAGAGCATCAGGTCATCAAAACCTTAAGTCGTATAAATATAATAAATATAAATGGTGTATATTTACATATAAATATAATAAACCTATTGCTGATGTATGAGAAATTGATTTCGTTTTGTTTTGTTTTGAGGCAGAGTCTCACTCTGTCACGCAGATTGGAGTGCAACGGCGTGGTCTCCGCTAACAACCACCACCTCCCGAGTTGAAGCGATTCTCCTGCCTCAGCCCCCGAGTAGCTAGGATTATAGGCATGCACCACTATGTCCAGCTACTTTTGTATTTTTAGTAGAGAAGGGATTTCACCATGTTGGCCAGGTTGGTCTCAAACTTCTGATCTCAAGTAATCTGCCTGTCTCAGCTTCCCAAAGTGCTGAGGTTACAGGCATGAGTCACTGCACCCATCCTGGGAAACAGCTATTAATCAAATATTATGATCATAGAGGTATCTGTAGATGACTATATTCTTTAGATTCAGAATACTAGACAAACCAATTATCTAGATAACATAAATTTATTTTAAGTATTCTTAATGTGGAAGCATTTTAATACTTATTAATACTTCAGATCTGGTTTCGAAATGTAAAGTTATCTCAACTATGAAAAAGAACACTGTAGAAGTTCTGTCCAACTGTCCAGTTCCGTCTGATGTTTTTCTTATGGTTAGACTGGGCTTAATGGGTTTTTGGGAGAAAGGTCACAGAGGCGGAGTGACTATTATCAGATCGTATGAGAGGTATACGCTTTCCACATGACGTATGATTATTGATGTTGACCTTGATTAAGTGGCTGAAGTCACGTCAGTTTTCTCTAATGTAAATGTACTCTTTTTTCCTTCCCTTTTCAAATTGTGCTTTTCAGAAGGAATTCATATCCACACTTAAAGACTCGGGGGTTATGCTCTCCTTCCTTTAGAATAAAACGTTTACAAAAATCCTTTGGAGTTCTGCTTGGCAGGCTTTACTTTGTTGCTCAGATTGTTCTAGCTTTGGGAGCTCTTTCAGTGGCCTCCTGAGCTCCTTTGACATATGTCCTCAGTGTGTATGGGTGCATGTGTTCAGTATTTTTACTTTCTGGTACTACAGGATGCTCCAGGCTCACCTTGTACATATCCTGTTCCTAGAATCAGCTTTATTTCCAAGGAGTCTTAGTTCTTTTCACTGGAAAATGGTATTAGAAACCAGGATCTAGGTACTAGATGTTTTCATTACTACTAGAGTGTTCTTTCTTTCTTTCGTTTTTCTATTGTAGATATCTAAAGACCAAGGGGTGTTATTTTAGACTGTCTCAGTTGATAGGGCAAATAAATTTATGTGTCTGTATTAACCTGTGCGTATGAACACATCTACAAATATTTTAATATGTAACCATCTAGATATAAATATGTTAAACATGAATTCTTACTGATCTTTCCATCTCTGATCCATTATCCAATGGCTCATTCTAGCTTTCTTTCCTTATCTGTTAATTCCCATACCAACAGTGAGAAACATGGTTCCACCATCTGCTATCCATTTATTTAATTATTCAATTCTAGCATACAGGTATAGCAGTGTATCCCCATGGGAAACAACTTGATATCGGTTAGATGCAGTCCTTCTGTGTCGTTTCACCGTAAGCACTGTAGTCATAAAATCTGTTCATTCCCACAGTTATTAAGGTCAGCACCTTTTCTTCTTCTCCCTTCTACTCCCTTCAGTAAGGTTGTTGTAGCATTTTCAGTACAGATAGATTAGATTCTCTTGTCACCACCTGCATTCTTTCCTTGGATCCCCTGACCTCTTAATAAACTTTTTCTTCTTTTTTTTGATACAGGGTCTCACTCCGGTTGCCCAGGCTGGAGTGCACTGGTGCCATTTCAGCTTACTGCAGCCTCAACCTCCTGTATTCAGGTGACTCTCCCACCACAGCCTCCTGAGTAGCTGGGACTACTGATGCATGCCACCATGCCTGGCTAACTTTTATTTTTTTTATTTTTAGTAGAGACGGGGTTTTGCCGTGTTGCCCAGGCTGGTCTCAAAACTCCTGGACTCAGGCAATCTGTCCGCCTCAGCCTCCCAAAGTGCTGGAATTATGGGTGTGAGTTGCTGTGCCCAACCATTTCTTTTCTTTCTTTTTTTTTTTTTTTTTTTCCTTTGCATACATTGAGGTTCACTCTTTGTGCTACAAAGTTCTACGGGTTTTGACAAATGGGTAACGTCATGTAGCCACCCTTACAGTGCCATACAGAATAGTTTCACTGCCTAAAATACCCGCTGTGCTTTACTTCTTTATCCTCTCCCTCTCCATGCTGCATCCTTGGCAACTACTGATTTTTTCTTATCTCTGTATCCTTTTCAGAATGTTAATTGAATTGGAATCATACAGTACGTAAGCTTTTCAGAATGGATTCGTTTGCTTAGAAATATACATTAAAGGTGTCAGGCACAGTGGCTCAGACCTGTAATCCCAACAGTTTGGAAGGCGGAGGTAGGAGGATCACTTGAGCTTGGGAGTTTGAGACCAGACTGGGCAACACAATAAGACCCCATCTGTATAAAAAAAAGAAAAGGAAAAATAAATAAACATGCATTGAATATGCATTGAAGGGTACTTCAAGTCTTTTTGCCACAAGTCATGTCTTTCTAACTCCATTAATCTGGAACAGTTTCCCACTTTCTTGTTTTTCATCATATTGGTTTAAAAAAAAATTTAGGCAAGTGTCTTATAGAATGTTACATAATTTACATTTGTTTAGATTGTTTTCTCATGATTAGATTCAGGTTGAGCAGTTTTAGCAAGTTACCATGCAGATCAGGGGTTAACAAACTACAGCCTGTGGACCATATATGTACCACTTCTGTGCTTCAGTCGTAGAGTTGAATAGTTGTGACAGAGACAGAGACTGGCCCACAAAGCCTGAAATACCGACTCACTGACCTTTACCAAAATAGTTTGCTGGCCTTGATGTAGATGATTCCTTCTTGTTGTATCACATCAGGAAGCACTGAATGTCAGTTTATCCCTTCATTGGTGATGCAGGTTTAAATCCTTTGGCTAAAGGTTCCATCCACCAGATTTTCCTGGTGTAAACGTGTCTTTCTAATTTATCAATAGTCTCTGGAGTGATGAACGTTGAGACTATTTGTGTATCTTGTTTTGAATGGTTTAGCATTTGTCGATGATCCTTTTCTGAATCATTGGTAGTTGAAAAATGGTGGTTTTTCTAATTCGGTGATTCTCTCTACATATATTACTTGGCACTCTTGTGTAAAGAAACACTCCCTTGAAGTCTTTTTTTTTTTTTTTTTTTGAAAGGAATACAATAATTTGGCTGTAGCACAGTCATAACATATTATTGCCTTATGACATGGGGCAATTCCTTCAACACGCTGTTGAGGCAATGTTTTCTTGTCTTTTGCTTTTTTTTAGATGGAGGCTTGCTCTGTCTCACAGGCTGGGTGCAGTGGTGCAATCCAGGCTCACTGCAACGTCTGCCTCCCAGGTTCAAGCAATTCTCCTGCCTCAGCCTCCTGAGTAGCTGGGTACAGGTGCCCACCAACCATGCCTTGCTAATATTTGTATTTTTAGTGGAGATGGGGTTTCACCATATTGGCCAGGCTGGTCTCGAACTCCTGACCTTGTGATCGACGCCCCCCTCGGCCTCCCAAAGTACTGGGATTACAGACATGAGCCACTATGCCTGGCCCTTTCTTTTTTCTACTACTCTACTACAGGATGTATTGTAGATTCTTTCATTAAAGTAATTAACTCTATAATTTTAATACACAAAATAATATTTGGCCTAGCATGGTGGCTCATACCTGTAATCCCAGTACTTTGGGAAGCCAAAGTGGGAGGATCGCTTGAGCTCAGGAGTTCGAGATCAGTCTGGGCAACATAGCAAGACTGTTCTAAAAGTATTGGCCGAGGATGGTGCTACTTGGGAGGCTGAGATGGGAGGATTGCTTGGGCCTGGTAGGTCGAGGCTGCAGTGAGCGGTGATTGTACCACTGCACTCCAGCCTGGGCAACAGAGAAAAACCCCGTCTCAAACAAAACAAAACAAAACAAAACAATATTTTATCATCTCTGGCTATTAACCTTTGGAATGAGAGTGTAACAGCAGAGCGAGTGTGCTAACCTAAGGATGGCAGGTGGTTTATTCTAGGGAGGGAGTAACAGTGGGACTGGGGAAAGATAGAAAGGTTTCAGCTGTATCCAGATTGTTTTACTTATTTAAAAAAAGAATAGTAAAGGTTCTAAAGTAATACGACTACATGTAAACATTTGTAAAATCTGGTTGGTGGGTTAAATGAATTTTTTTGTCCTACTATGTGCTTTTGTATACTTGAAATTATTTTATAATTAAAGTCAAAAGCATGTGAATATAGCTTAGCCTTGGAATCTTACCATCATATCTGATAAGGTATGGTGTGTTGTTTTGATTATTAGGTGTTTGGTATTCTTTGTCCATGTAGATGAGTCATTGGCTTAGTTTCGCTTTTTTCCTTTGTTTACGCTTTCCCAAAGGTCTTCTAATGTCGATCCAGCATCCAATAATAAGTTACAAATTGTACCACTTCTATTTTTTTTTTTTTTTTTGAGACAGAGTTTCGCTCTTGTTACCCAGGCTGGAGTGCAATGGCACGATCTCGGCTCACCGCAGCCTCTGCCTCCTGGGTTCAGGCAATTCTCCTGCCTCAGCCTCCTAAGTAGCTGGGATTACAGGCACGCGCCACCATGCCCAGTTAATTTTTGTGTTTTTAGTAGAGACGGGGTTTCACCGTGTTGACCAGGATGGTCTCGATCTCTTGACCTCGTGATCCACCCGCCTCGGCCTCCCAAAGTGCTGGGATTACAGGCTTGAGCCACCGTGCCTGGCCTCAACCACTTCTATTTTTAGAGCCTTTACTGTGAGGCAAATAATTATTTTATTGCCTATTGATGTTTCAGTAGTTTCCCAGACCTTACTGATTCTTGTATTGAGATGTGTGTTTTAACATTTCAGACTCCCCTGGGGCATCGTAATTTCCAATAGTATATTTGTTAAGTTGCCTGAATTTTTCCACTGACGTTTTTTTATGGAGACTTAATTGTATGAGAAAAGTTAATGGTTACCTTCTCATGACCTTCCTTTCTATTAATGAAATATTAAATTAGTTTTTGCAACATTCAAGTCTTAAATTCAAAGGTGGGAAAACATAAAATGAAAGAAAAACTCCATGCAAATTGGGAAATAATTTCCAAAATATAATGGTTATGTCATAGACTTTTGCTTTCAGCCAAGATGGAGTAGGGCCTGGGGACCAGGCTTGCTCTTCTGCATGAAACAACTAAAAAACTGTGTGTCATATATAAAAACAATCATTTCCCTGGAATAGGAGAAACAAACAAGGTGACCCCTATGATTGTGCCACTTTCCAGGCCACAGAGCAGGGAGAGGGAATTCAGGCAAAGCTGGGGGGTTCCATGAGTTTAGGAGTCAGAGCTGGCAGTCTGGAGTGGAACCTGGAGAGTTCACAGGGCAGAGTACAGAAACAGAGAGAGCTGTACAGAGAGATGGGGAGCTCTGACGATTTGCAGAGCATCTTTGAATATATGCAGAGTGTGAGTCTTCAGTTGTGTATGGATCAGTGCAAGAATGTAAAGAAACCACTGGAAGTTTGGGAAACAACCACCTAAAAGTAGTAGAATGAAAAATGCTTGGAACTCATACAGGTCTGGGAAGTTTTTATTCTACCC
The DNA here is from genome assembly GCF_048565385.1 of Saimiri boliviensis. Classification (NCBI taxonomy): domain Eukaryota; kingdom Metazoa; phylum Chordata; class Mammalia; order Primates; family Cebidae; genus Saimiri; species Saimiri boliviensis. Next base: position 116,736,639 of record NC_133453.1, read on the forward strand.
ATTGGAGTGGAAACCTTGTTATTCACAGGTTAATGGGCAGAGTATCCAGAAGGAGGTTGCTGTAGTAGTTGGACAAAATTAGCTGTAGGCTAAATTCTACTCTGGTCCCACCTAACAAAGTTCAGAAACACAACTTGAAAGGATCAAACTGTTTCCAAATAATTTAACTGTGTCCCAGAAGAAAGCTTATAGGAATACAGAAATATCCAGCACTCAAAAAAGTAAAATTTACAGTGTCTGGAACTTACCAGATATGCAAAGAAGCAAAAACGTTTGACCCATAATTAGCAGAAAAAAAATCAATCAATTGAAACCAACCCAGAAATATTGCAGATGGTAAAGTTAGTAAACAAAGATAATAGAGATAATTATGACTACATTGCAAATGTTCAAGAAGATAGAGGAAGGATTGAGCATGTTAGCAATGGAAGATATTTAAAATACCTGAATTGAAAATAGTGTCTGAGATGGCTATACACTGGACAGGAGTAGTCTGCGGATTAGATGCTACAGAAGAAAAGATTGGTCAACTTGAAAACCTAGCAACAAAACAATCCAAAATGAAACCCAAAATTGGAAAAACTAAAGCAGTGGGGAGGTATGGGACAACTTCTAGTAGCCAAATATACATGCAATTGGAGATGATGAAGGAGAGAGGGACAGGGGGACAGAAGATACGTTTGAAGAAATAATGGCTGAAAATTTTACAATTATGCTGAAAACCAGAGACTCACAGTTCCAAGCAGTTCAACAAATCCCAAGCAAAAGAAACATGAAGAAAGCTACACCAAGGCATACCATAATCTGATTGCTTAAGTGGTGATAAAGAAAAAAAAATCTTAAAAACAGAAAGAGAAAAAAGAACACGTTACTTAAAAAGGAGCAAAGATGAAAATATCAGCTGACTTCTCATCATAATCAATGGATGCCAGAAAGAAGATACTGGAGTAAGTTCTTTAAAGCAGTTAAGGAATGAAGGCAACATGAATATGTTTTCAGACATACCAGAGCGGGAAACTTTCATCACCTGGAGAGCTGTACTGTAAGAAGTGTTAGAAGACCTTCTTCAGACATAAGGAAAATGACACCAGATGGAAATCTGGATGTACACAGAGAAATAGAGAGTACTGGAAATGGTAAATAAAATAAATATAAAATATTTTTTTTTATTTTAAAAATAATTTAAAAATATGTTTGGGCATTTAAAGAAACACAGTAACAATGTATTACGGGTTTTCTGGGAAATTTATGACAGCAGTAGCATGAAGCCCAGCAGAGGAGAAATGGAAAAATCTTTTGCTGTTACAAAGTGTTATAGTATCATTTGGAGGTAGACTGATAAAGATGTTTACTGTAAACCTCAAAGCAACTCCCGCCTCCTAATTCCACAATCTAAGGGCTACAGCTAATGAGCTAACAAAAGAATTAAAATGGAATCATTAAAGATTGTCAAATAGACAATCCAAAAGAAGGTAGTAAAAAAGGAATTAGAAAACACATGGACAAATTAAAAAGAATAGCAATACTTTAACCATATCAATAATCACATTAAAAGTCAATGGTCTAAATACCCCAATTAAAATAAAGACATATCATAGGAAGTCTCAATTATATGTTGCCTATAAGAAATGTACTTTAAAGATAAAAATCAACAATAGAAGGACGAGAAAGTTATACCATGCTAATATGACTCCAGAGAAAGGTGGAGGGACTATGTTAGTGTCAGTTGAAGTAGATTTGAGAGGAAAATATTACTAGGGATAAAACTATCACTTCATAATGATAAAGGCATCAACTAAGAGGACGTAATGATGTGCCTAACACAACAGAGTTCCAAAATAAATGAAGTAAATATTCATAGAACTGCAGGGAGAAATAGATGAATGGAGTAAAATAGAAAATCAGTAAGGATCCAGAGAACTTAAAAACACTAGCAACCCAGTCAACTGAATTGACATTTATAGAGTCTTGCATCCAACAATAACGGAATTTACACATTTCTTTCAAATGCACATGGTACCTTTATCAGTAGTCCAGACTTCATGCTATAAAATAAGTCTTAATAGATTTTAAAGGATTCGAATTAGACAGTGTCTGTTTTCTGGCCACAATAGAATTAGATTAGAAATCAATAATGGAAGGATCTTTGGAAAAGTCTTCAAAGCGTGGAAACCAAATAACACACCTCTAAATAGCCTACGGGTCAAATCAAAGATCAAAAGGGAAGGTATTTTGAACTAAATGGAAATGAATATACAACTTTTCAAATTTTGGGGGTTCCATGTAAAACAGTATTTGAAAGAAAGTCTATAGTACTAAAACACCTAAAATTTAAAAAAGGGTTTAAATCAATGATTTCAGTCTTTGTTAGAAACTAGAAATAGAAAAGCAAATTAAACCTAAAATAATCAGAATAAAAGAAATAATAATTATCACAGCAGAAAATAGAAAAACCATAGAGTAAATCAATAGCAGTCAAAGTTGGTTCTTTGAGATCAATAAAATTGAGAAAGCTGTAGCCAGACTGATCAGGAAATAAAAGAGAGAGGGAAGATACAAGTTACCAGTATAAGGAGTGAGAGTTGTCATATCACTGCAGACTTTCTACAGATATTAAAAGAATAATAAGGGAATATGCTTAACAATGTAATGCTAATAAATGCATTATCCTAAAGTGGACAAGTTGCTTGAAAGACCCAAACTATCAAAGCTCACTCAAAAAGAAACAGATAGCCTGAACCACTCTGTATTTTAAAAGGAATTATGGTTAAAAAAACACTTCCACAAAGAAAGCTCCAGGCCCGGATGGTTTCAATGGTATATTCTACCATATTTTTAAGAAAGAAATAATTTCAATTTTATAGAGATTCTTCCAGAAGAAGGATGGGAGCCAGGCATGGTAGTTCTTTCCTATAATCCCAGCTATTCAGGAGGCTGACACAGGAGGATCTCTTGAGGCCAGAAGTTTGAGACCAGCCCAAGCAACATAGGGAGATACTGTCTCTTAAGGAAAAAAAAAAAAAAAGGCAGGGGGGTTATTTTTCAACTCATTCTCTGAGACCATTCTTACCCTGATATGAAACTAGAGAAAGTTGTTAGAAGAAACTAAAGCTACCAGCCAATGTCTGTCATGAATGGAGATGTAAAAATTCTTACCCAAACTTTAGTAAATCAAAGCCAACAATATTTAAAAAGGACAATTCATCGTGAGTGTGTTAGTCTGTTTGCATTGCTATAAAGGAATACCCAAAGCTGGGTAATTTATAAAGAAAAGCGGTTTATTGGGCTCTCAGTTCTGCAAGCTGTACACAAAGCCTAGTGCTGATATGTGCTTCCAGTGAGGGCCTCAGGAAGCTTACTATCATGGTGGAAGGCAAAGGGAAGTCAGCATGCCACATAAGATGTCACATGAGAGAGGAAGCAAGAGAAAGTGAGAAGATAGCAGGCACTGTTTTTTTTTTTTTTTTTTTGAGACAGAGTCTTGCTGTGTTGCCAGATACCAGGCTGGAGTGCAGTGGCGCAATCTCAGCTCACTGTAATCTCCGCCTCCTGGGTTCAAGCAATTCTCCTGCCTCAGCCTCCCGAGTAGCTGGGACTACAGGCACGTGTCACCACACCCAGCTAATTTTTGTATTTTTTTTTAGTAGAGATGGGGTTTCACCATATTGGCCAGGATGGTCTTGATCTCTTGAGCTTGTGATCCATAAACAACTAGATCTTATGTGAGTAATAGAGGAGGAACTCATCCATTATATCATAGAGAACACCAATCCAAACACTTCTCAGTAGGCCCATCTCCAGCATTGGAGTTACATGGCAACATGGGATTTGTAGGTGACAGAACATCCAAACTATATCAATGACCATGTAGGGTTTATCCTAAGAATGCAATGCTGGGTCCACAGGAAAAAAATAATCATGTAATTCATCATATTAATAGTGAAGAAAAGAAAACTGTAAGATTATTTTAATTAAAGACAGAATCCAAAATCCATTCCTGCTAAAAACTCTTTTCAAACTAGAAATAGAAAGGAACTTCCTCTAACTGATGAAGGGTATTTATGAAATGAAAAACTGTTGCCTAACGTCATACTTAATAGTGAAAGCCTGAGTGCTTTTCTCCTAAGGTAGCAACGTCTGTTCATCATCACTGCTATTCAACATTGTACTGCAGTTCTAGTCAGTTCATTAAGGCAAGAAAATAAGTAAAAGGCAACCCTGTTTGAAAGGAGGGTGTGAAACTGTCATTATTCATAGGCAATATGATTATGCAGAAAATCCTATGAAATCTATGCAAATGCTACCGGAACTTACAAACTGAGCTTAGCAAGGTTATAAGATATAACATCAGTATACAATAATTAACTGTATTTATAGTTACAAGCAATATACAGTGAGAAACTGAAAAAAATGATAAAACATCAAATAACATGAAATAGATACATTTGGTAGAAGTGTAAGACTTTTACTCTGAAAACTTTATATATCACTGCGAGAAATTTGAAGAGAACTAAGTAAATGGAGATATATACTGTGGATCAGAAAACTCAAAACTGAAGATGCCATGTCTCAAACTGTGGTATTGATTCCAGTCCCAATCAAAGTTTCTGCAGGCTTTTTTTCCCTTTCAGATAATACCAAGCTTATTCTAAAATTTATAAGGAAAGGCAAAAGACCTAAAATAGTCATAATTCACAAAAAGAAAAGAAAAAAAGTTGAAGAAATTACACTACCTGATTTCATGACTTACTGCTATAAAGTTACAGTGATCAGTACTGCGTATGTGGTGTTGGTGTGTAGTTAAACATATACATTAATGGGAAGCAGAGTCTAGAGATAGACACACAGATGTGTTACATTAATTTTTGCTGAAGGTATTTTTGAGGAGAGTGTAATTTTCCCAAACAAGGTATTAGAACAGTTTGATAGCCATATGCAAATAAATGAACCTCAATGCTTACCTCCTACCATGTACAGAAATAACTCAAAATTGGCCAAGACCTAAATGTAAAAGGTAAAGCTATAAAACATCTGTAAGAAAACAGCAACAAACCATAGAGGCTTTGATTTTCGTCAAAATTTCTTAAATACAGCACAATAAACACAAACTATAAAAGAAAAAATCAATCGGGCTTTAGCAAAATTAAAAACTTTTTCTTTTCAAAATATACTAAGAAAATAAAAAACCAAACCACAGATGTGGATAAAATATTTATGAAACATAATGCCCAAAAAGGAACTATTATTTAGAATAATAATAATTAAAACCAAAACTAAAACCTCTTATGACTCAATATAACTCAATAAGAAGACACACAACACAGTTAAAAGTGAGCAAAAGATTTGAACAGACACTTAACTAAAGAAGACATGTATGGCAGATAAGCATATTTAATACTCATCATTAGTCCTTAGAGAAATGGAGATTAAAACCACAATGAGATTATACAACCACAAGATTGGCTGAAATTAAAAGGAGTAACTGTAGCAAGTTTTGGCTACGATGCGGAAGAACTGGAACTCTCATACACCACTAGTGGGTATATTAAAAGGAATAGCTACTGCTCTGTCTCCCCTAGGCTGGAGTACAGTGGTGCAATCATAGCTCGCTATAGCCTTAACTCCTGGGTTCAAGTGATTCTCCTGCCTCAGCCTCCTGAGTAGGTGGGACTACAGACACCACCATGTTTTTTTTGTGTGTGTGTGTGACAAAGTCTTGCTTTGTCACCCAGGCTGGAGTGCAATGACGTGACCTCGTCTCACTGCAACCTCTGGCTCCTGGGTTCAAGTGATTCTTCTGCCCCAGTCTTCTGAGTAGCTGGGATTACAGGTGCCCGCCACCATGCCCAGCTAATTTTTATATTTTTAGCAGAGATGGGTTTTTACCATGTTGGTCAGGCTGGTCTCCAACTCCTGACCTCAGGTGAGCCACCTGCCTCGGCCTCCCAAAGTGCTGAGATTATAGCTGTGTCTTTGTTTAACTTTTATTTTTGTAGAGACAGGGTCTCAGTATGTTGCACAGGCTGGTCTTGAACTCCTGGGCTTAAGTGATCCTCCTGTCTTGGCCTTTGAGAGTGCTAGGATTCCAGGTATGAGCCACTGCACTCGGCCAGCAACTTCTTAGAAAGCTAAACATACACCTATGATTCAGCCTTTCCACTTGTAGGTGGAATGAACATATGTGCCTGTGAAAACTGAAAGTAATTATCTCCATGTGAATGTTCCCAGTTTTATTCGTAATAATGCAAGATAGCAGTATTATACTATTAGCACAATTATGTTCTTTTAGCATAAGGAACATGTTTGCTTTTTTCCACTTCCTTTGCAGGCATCTTTATATGTATTTTTGCCAAAGCTCTTATTTCACTGGAATGTGTCTAATGTGTAATCTGTCTTTCTGCCACTGTGGAAGATAACCGCTTTAGTTCCCACCCTTCTCAGTGCTGCAGGAGGGGAGACAAGAGGGCTGGATTCTGGTCCCAGCTCTTGACACCTTGGGCTGACCAGGCACTTCCTGAGACCTCAGTGTTCTCTTCTGGCAATTGTATGCGTTAAATTATATGTATTCTTCCATGGATGTTTTTGAGTACATGCTGTGTACTAGGCATGATTTTAGGTCCTGACAACGCAATGAAGAAAACAGGCTGTGGTCCCTGCCCTCATCGAACCAGTTTGTGTTAATTTGTTCTGTGCAGGACATGGTCCTGGGTTTTGACAGGACAGCCCATGTTTTCTTTTTTCTTTTTCTTTTTCTTTTTTTTTTTTTTGAGACAGAGTTCTGTTCTTCTTGCCCAGGTTGGAGTGCAGGGGTGTGATCTTGGCTCACTGCAACCTCTGTCTCCTGGGTTCAAGTGATTCTCCTGCTTCAACCTCCCACGTAGCTGGGATTAAAGGCAGACAACACTGTGCCTTGCTAATTTTGTATTTTTAATAGAGATGGGGTTTTTTCATGTTGGTCAGGCTGGTCTTGAACTTCTGACCTCAGGTGATCCACCACCAGCCTCGGCCTCCCAAAGTCCTGGGATTACAGGCATGAGCCACTGTGCCCAGCCAACAGCCTATGTTTTTGTCTCGAGGAATTTATGTATTCATAGGAAATGGAGACAAAAATAAGTTAAAAGACGAAACTATGAATGTAAAACGTGTTAGGAAGGAAACAATATCAGAGGAGACCCTGCTTTAGGCAGGGTTGTCAAAAGAGGTGGCACTTCAGTTGAGATTTAAAGGCAGGAAGAGAAAAGGTGCTCACTGTGTCCTGGTCGTTGTCTCTTCTCTCGGAAGTCTGGATTGAACATAAGACTGATTTGATTTCTTCAGTCGTAGACATCTCTAAATGATAATAGCTTCATGGGGCCATCTGTTCTTCACCTCACCGCTTTCTTCAGGGATTTTCATTGTCTAATTCAGGATATATAAATGGCAATACATTAAATGGAATTAATTCTCCTTTCTGATGTTTAATGAATACTACTTTGGCCCATAATTCACAAATGATTGAGGCACAAGAAGAATAAAATGAAGTGTATATCCTCTGGTAAGCCTAAGCCAGAGATTTCATAAATTGGTGTCTAGCAGGCAAATCCTGAATCCAGAGAGGTTTCTCTTGGCTTATGGTATTTTAAAAGTTAAGAAATTTCACCTAAAACCTTAGACTTGTGGCATTGCCATTTAAATCTTTAGGTGTGGCCACTCCAGGCTCATGTTCCTACAGCTTGTGATCAGTCAGTACTGACTGGCAGAGCCTCCTTTGATGGGCATGTGCTCTCAGATCTCATTGCTTCTCCTTGTTTGACCTGCTTCACTCACCTGTTGTCACCTATCTGGCCCCCATGTGAATTTGTTTGACTACGAATCATCTGAGGGGAATTTTTTTGTTTTGTGTTTAAATATCTGTGCCTGGTACCAGCCGACTTGGAGTCGGATCTACTTGTGCCGGGCTGGGTGATTCTGATGTGCAGCCAGGGTGAGGACCACACTCCTAGGACTGTAGCACTGGCTGTAAATGTACTTTTGTTACAGCATTCACCACTGGAGCACACGCTGTCGGTAGTGGGCGGCTCCTCTTTTACTCTGTTCCTGGGATACCTGGTAGTAGGTGCTTTAAATACTTGTAACATAAATGAATAAATTGTATTTTAATTTGATACGTATTTGAAAATCCTTGGAAAAGCATTTTTTAAAAACCCACATTTCCTGACCAGGTGCAGTCGCTCACGCCTGTAATCCCATCACTTTGGGGGTGAGGTGGGAGGATTGCTTGAGCCCAGGAATATTAGATCAGCCTGGGCAACCTAGTGAAACCCATGTCTCTCTCTCTCTCTCTCTCTCTCTCTCACACACACACACACACACATACATACACACACACACACACACACGCACACACACAATGCCAGGACTATGGGCATGATGGTGAGTAGTCCCCAGCTACTTGGGAGGCTGAGGTGGGAGGATTGCTTGAGCCCAGGAGGTCAAGGCTACTGTGAACATAATCACATCCCTGCACTCCAGCCTGGGCAACAAAGCAAGACCCTGTCTCAAAAAACCTCTATATTTCTTAATTTAGATATGTGGATTTTTTGTCGTTGTTTTTGTCTTTAGTAGATAACACATTCACGTGGTTTTAAGATCAAAATGGAAAAAGGAATATAGTGAAAAGTCTCATTTCCCCTTCTTTTCCCTGTCTGACCAGTGCACTACCCCTGTGCCCTCCCTACCCCCCAGTCAGCAAGTACAAGCAAATCCAACCATATATTCTAATTTTACCCCCTTTTTACCCTAATGGTAGCTTCCTAAAAATAATGTTCTCTCTTTAGCCTATACATATCTTGAAGATGTTATCGTGTCGGTAGAGAGCTTCCTTTTCTTTTTTCTTTTTTTTTTTTTAACAGTTGAAAAGTATTTTTCATTGTTTGGGCCTACTATGATTTACTTAACAAGTACCTAATTGAAGGAAATTTGGTTTTTTCCTTACATTTCTGCTGTGAGCAATGCTGCAGTTAATACCCTTCTCTGTATGTCGTTTTATAATCACATGTGTGCATAGTATAGCTCTATGATAATAAATTTCTGTCTGGGTATGGTAGCTCACGCCTGTAATCCCCGCACTTTGGGAGGCGAAGGCGGGCAGATTGTTTAAATTCAGGAGTTTAAGACCAGCCTGGGCAACAAAGTGATACCCTGTCTCAGTCAATTAATCAATAAATTCATTCATTCACTCATTCATCCTGAAGTGGAATGGCTAGGTCAAGTATATGCATATGTAATTTTGATATATGTTATACATTTCTCTATTAGGTGTTGTACCAGTAGATCTTATTAATTAAAATTAGTACTGGCATTTGGAATATGTTTTTAAAAGAATATTTACTGTGTTTTGTTTTGTTGTCTTTGTGGAGTTAGAGGAGTTATTTTGTTGGTTATATGAATTTTGATAAGAGTAGTAAGATTTTCTAGATCATTGGTTTCCACTAATGGCCAAAGACTCATAAGAGGTTCTCAGATTCATATGCCAAACAAACATCAGCTATATATATATGTCTTCCATATATATATGTACATATCACACAAGTGTATTAGTATATATTTTAGCTATACATAGATACTGTTGTCTTTAATGAAATTAAAAATTATTTTAATAGTGTTACTGAAGTCTTAGTTCAGATAGTAACAGCTCAACATCTTGTCAATGGCTCTAATATTTTAGATGGTGATACGGTTTGGCTGTGTCCCTACCCAAATCTCATTTTGCATTGTAACTCCCATAATCCTCACCTGTCATGGAAGGACCTGGTGGGAGGTATTGAATCATGGAGGTGGGTTTTTCCCATGCTGTTCTTAACGATAGTGAGTGTCATAGATCTGTTGGTTTTATAAAGGGCAGCTCCCATGCACAGACCCTCTTCCTGGCGCCATGTAAGACATGCCTTTGCTCCTCCTACACTTTTCACCATGATTGCGAGGCCTCCTCAGCCCATTAAACATCTTTTTTTCAAAATAGATTACTTAGTCTTGGATATTTATTCATAGCAGTGTGAAAATGAACTAATATAGATGGCCCTTGGATTTCAGTGATGTATTCATTCTATGTTCTATCAGTTTTTTTGAAGTAACTTAGTCTGTAGATAGAGAAGAATAGAATCAACATACTATACATGTTCTATGAGTGCCTATTTGCTTATTGTGTAATAAAAATCATCTTTCTCTTGTAGATGTCCCCTTAAGGACCAGTCTGCCACCACCATTCAGAAATTATAAATATGGTAACCAATTTTTTTATTTTTAAAAATATATATGAATACAATTTTACATTAGTTTGTTACGAACTTATGCTTTGTTTTCAAAAATGAATTGACTATCTGTAAATAAAAGCCAATTTGGAAGTTTATTTAGAAATACAGGAATCCTATTATATTGCTCAAGTCAATTGTAATAGGAAGTAGAATATTTGCAAGGAATAGCATGTTTGGCAAAACTGTGTTTAAAATGCGTTTTTCTGCCAAGTAATTAGAAAAGGAAAAATGATTGAAGACTAATAATTAAAAGAAGGGGTTTAACATTTTAAATGCCAATAATCTGAGCATGTTATACAGTAGTTTCATATGGTACAATTGATGATTTAAAAATGGAGTAATAAGGCAAGAAGCTAGATGTCATTCATGATTTGTTGTAAAGATGGCACAGTTATTAACCTTCAGCAGAGTGACACTTACAAAACTTTGAACTGGAGACTTCATTTGAAAGGTATGATGCACCTAATAAATATTTCTGTTAATTGGTGCAGACATTTTAAAGTATCAATTTTTTATTACCTTAGATTTTTTTTTTTTGGAGTGGCTTTTCATTCTGTTCTTATTTGATAGAACAACTTATGACCTAAAATCCTTTGAAATCACAGTCTTCACCGTGTGTATGCATTTTAATATCCAGAAACTAATTGTGAGGTTATAAGGGGTAGTCAAGCAGAAGTTGAAGGCACTGAGTGGAAAGCACTTTGATTTATTGGGCTTAAAGAATTTACATACTCAATATTGAATAAGAGAAAGGAATAAAAAACATGATTAAGGTAAATATGAAACTTCTCAATTGTGGCTTTCAAGGCTTTCAAAATATAATGTCTTGAAATATAGCCTTAAACTTGAATCAACTTACAAATGCCATTTTAAATTAGAATAGTTACATATGGTTTCCTTTTTTCATGGTGTGTGTTTTGTGTACGTGTATGCAAAGCTGTGTTCCATCTAAGTTCTTTTGAAAGAAATTTTATATAATAAAAGCATTAGAATATCCAAGTTGCTAAGCATTATTGTGGTAGATAATGTACCTTTTAGGCTATTCTACCTTATTAGCATCCTTCTGTCCTAGAATTTCTATACTATTCAGATGAATTGTCAGAAAAAATGAATACATTTATCTATGAAGAAATTATAGAACCACTTGAGTTTTGATAGACTTCAAGTGGCTTTGTCCGAGTTTGGCTCTTTAACAATCTTCTGCTTTGTGTTAAACAAGAAAGCCTGTAGTATTGTTTTCACCTGTCATTGTCATCCAGGATTGCCACCTCACGGTCTGTGGACAGAGCACTTTGTTGGCTATTAGGGAGTAGAAAGAGTGTGGAGTCAGATTTCAGTTTTGCCAGGTACTATCTCCCTCCCCTAGGGCAAAGGGCTGGTTCTCTTTGCCACCAAGAGCCTGAGATTTCTCAGAGCCCTCCTCCCATTTAATTGGCATCCACATCTCTTGACTCACCATGTATGCTACTCATCTTTAAATCCCTATTGTCTAGACAGGAGGGCATACAAAAATGTGGTTGTTGTAAAGTGTGGACTGCTCATCCCTATTTCATAAAGCTGTGTGTGATGCTCCACAAATATAAGATGCTATGTTTATGAGGTTGCTTTCCTCAAGGAATTTGTATGAAGGAAACAATGCCCACAGGTGATGTTTGTGATAATTACAAGGATTATTTAAAGATGCAAGAACAAGGGAAGTAGCTTATTCAGCACAGAAAGGGACATTAATACATCTCTTTGCTGGTTTGTCATTTCTCCTTTCTTACCCACTCCTCATGCCACACCCCTTTCTGTTGGAGAGAAAAATCTGGCAAAAACTTCTGTTCAAAACATTTCTTTTTCTGCTAAAATGTATAGCCATTTAATTATGTGGTGGCCAAACATATTAGAACAGCAGGATTTCTAGTTTAAAGGCTCATTAGCAAAATGTATAGAACGTAATTAATATTTAGTAAGGTCAGACTACAGTTTTGCAGGTTGATTGTAATAGACTGAACTCCTGTTATTTAAAAAATTACTATTGGCTTCGCTCACTTGTCTCAAATAATAAACATATCTATAGTAAGATAAAGAGCATGATAGATAAGTCAGAATACTAGGTAAGCTGAAAGTCAACTTCATTTTCTTACACACATTGTAAGCTTACTTTCAGCAACTATGGTTTCTTTACATCCCTAATATGCATATTTTACTTAGGTTATATTTATTTTTATTTCTTAGGAATACAGAGTCTGAGGATTATGTTGACCTTGTAAGAAAAATTGCAATAGATAACTGAAAGTTGACTATTTAAAATAATGATCAAATTCAGGGTGCTAGTTCTTATCTCAATAACCACCTTATTCTGTATTATGAGAACATAGTTAAATAAGGTCTGTTTTAAAAATAGATTCTTTCATTTCATGTCACTGTTGGAATTCCTTGTTACAACGTGATTGATAGGAATGAGTTTTAGATTAAGGTTGGGAGTTTAGTCAATAATACATTATAATCATAATGCATGCATTAAATGGTTAAATAAAAATGAATAAAGAATTGGAAACTTTCTGCATTTCAACCTGTAGAATGGCTGCATACATTATATAATTAAGGGCTGATTGATTGCTGAGTTAGAATTTTACCCAAGTAAGGAGAAATTACTGGAAATGCACACTGTAGCCCGACTTTAAGATAAACAAATTAGAGTGAAGTTGGTTGAATAGAGCAGATTAAATGGTGTGAGCCCATGCAGTATTTACAAACCAGGAGTTTTTAACCAGTATTAACCAATATTTATTAACCAGATATTAATATTCTTGGGCATTAGCAGCCTTGCTCAGATTACTGGTGGTCCCAAATACAGTGTTTGAATTCTGAGATGGTAACACCTGTATCATCATTTGCTCTTGTCGTTGTATCTCATCTGAGTAGATTTTTTTGAACTGCATTTGTTAATGTCTATTTTAAGACTTTTTTTCCTTTTACATTATTTGCTAATGCTGATCTGTAGTGACTCCAAAAAACAAGATATAGTAATGTGATTCTCTTGTCTTCCGTTCTAAGAAAAAATGTGCTGAGTTGACATAAAATTCTGACATACGCTGCTGTGTGTCAAAGACCAAGTCTTTAAAAGACAAAGAAAGATCTTTTACTTCAATTTTCATTATCTATAAAAGTAATTTTTCTTTTACTGTATAGTATACTTCTAAGTGAGTCTGGTTATAAAACAAGAACTTACACTTCTCAGTTTCATAACCACCCTCTACTCTACTCATTTTAATAATTTGAAAAAAAGTTTAGAATAACCCATGTAAAAAGATAACTTACTTTTTTCTTTCAGATACACTGAAGATTATTCATCAAGCCCATAAATCAAAGGTATGTTCCAAAGGTACAGTATCTGGCACATAGCAAGTAATCAATGTTGGTTGAATTTGGGAATAAGTGAATGAATACATGTACATCTAAAATGTTTCCCATTATAGTAGCGCTTTTTATTTTGTAGGTACCCTTTCTACCACCTTAGCATTTTCACTGAAGAAAAAATAAGCTGTTTCCCTGTTAGTAGTAGGTCCTTTTTAAAAAAGTATTAATTTAAAAAAATAAAGTATACCATATTTTGTTTATGAAGCATATATTTAACATAAAATAAGCATAAAACTTGGAAAATGAATTCATTTTACAGATAAAAGAAACTACTTATTACTTCTCAATCCAGTCTCTTGGATTTTCTTAATTCTCTACCAGGACAATAGGGCCAGAAGCCGATGCAAATAATTCACTTATTCTGATTTGATCCTTGCTGTGTATAAGAGAAGGCACAGAACTGTGGCTCTGGGAGCACACCTTTTGGCTCCACCAAGGTTCTGAAGTTGTCTTGCCTTTCCCAAAGAGAGCTGTTTGTTTATGGGTTTGTTGTGTGTTTATGTTTCTGTTTTTATGAAGCCACAATCAAAGATTTGCTTCTCATACGCACAGAGCAGAGTGATCTTTTTTCTTTAATCACAGTGGCCTTCTATAGAGTCCTCATTAAAGTCCTTTTGGCCTCCATCCAGAAGCTAAGCAGGGTAGGACCTGGCTGTTCACTGAAGCAGTAATCTTACCATATTATATAAACTACTCAGGAACAAGTTATTATTCATCATATCCCAATACCTGGCACAATGCCTGACTCATTGGAGTTTTTCCATAACAATTTTTGAATGAAGTATTTATGAGTTCATTTTATTTCATTGTCTTCTCTAGTTGTAGATGTACTCCATACACTCAATCACCTTTCAAATAAATGAGTATCACAGATCACAAGAAAATGGCATGCGGGCATGCCTGTTGACTATTGATTAGTAACTGTGTTTTAAAATTTATTTTATTTAAATTTTTTTTGTGGGTTAAAACAACACACATTTATCATCTTCCAATTTTGGAGGTCAGAAGTCCAAAATCAGTTTTACTGAGCAAAAGCCAAGGGTTTAGTAGGATTGGTTCCTTCTAGTAACTTCATTTTTTATACCAAGGATTATACATGCCAATTTTAGGATATCTGTTGTGAAATGCCTCAAAATTTGTCATGCTCACACGTGTCTGGGGCTGTGCTATGGAATCTGCCCTTTTGATTGCTACTACAATGTATGTCCACTGTATTGGAACTTTGTCCAATTTTTCTTCTTTGGGACAGGAATGTTTTCAACCTCGTTCCTAAAATGTAGAGAATAGGAAATGTCCTATTGTATATTTTTATATATTATATATATCTAAAATACAAATATAAATATAAAATAAAGTTAAAACAGTATGCTCTTTGAAGAGGTTGTTGAGCGAAGTGTGTCCCCATTCTCCATTCATTGCTGGATGATTTACATTGTTTGGCTTTTCATATGATCGTATTTCTGAAACGGAGTAAGTAGTGAATTATTCCTTTATCTTAGTGAAGACATAGTTCATCGTGTTCAAATTATCAGTATTATAACATTTTTAAAAATCTGGAAATTCTGTCATTGGAAGACAGAAAAAAAAAAATCTTAGAATTGTTACTTACATTTAAGACATATGTTTCACACCGCAGGTTCTAGTTTTAAAATTAGGGCTTGTTTTTCCAGTTGAACAATGTATTTGTTTAAGGGAGATTCCCAAAGCAATTAAGTCACTTAGAGTGCTTCTGGAATCTGGCTTTATAAACTTTCTTCCAAACCGTAATGATGCTAGTTAAGTACAGACTGTATTATGCACTGGGGATGGTTCTGCAAGTTTCTGCTTCAACTTTTCTAAGGAAAGAGTTCAATATATTTTTACAGATACAGT
Organism: Saimiri boliviensis; assembly: GCF_048565385.1. NCBI lineage: Eukaryota > Metazoa > Chordata > Mammalia > Primates > Cebidae > Saimiri > Saimiri boliviensis. The sequence goes on from NC_133453.1 coordinate 116,752,208, forward strand.
TTTAAACCTTCAGAGAAACTTCATCCACATGTCCTCATTTGTGCCTTATCCAGCTCACAGTCATTTTTCTCACTCCCAAGTGATGGCTGTCCTTTGCCTTTTCTGTTTCCCGTCTGCGGGGTCTGTGGCATCGCTGGCCTGCCCTGTCAGTGTTCCAGCTCAGCTGTGACTTTAATCTCCTTCATCAGCCAAAAGGAGAGACTTCTAAATAATTCCTGAGTCTTAATAACTCATTCATGAAAGGCATTTTCCCCATTTTCCTAATTTTCTAGGCTTAGAGACTTTCCTGATTATAATTACTAGATATCCTCAGAAATTTCTTCCTATTCCCACAAAGACTGACTGTATACCTTCCCACCAGAGCCTTCTCTCTCTCTTGCTCTCTCTCTCTCTCTCGCTCTCTCTCTCGCTCTCTCTCTCGCTCTCTCTCTCTGTGTGTGTGTGTGTGTGTGCGTGTGTGTATTATGGATGATAATCAGTGTTTGGTTTATAAAGTCACAATAATTTCTATTAAAAAGTTTGAAATAACAACTTTAATTTCCATCTTATGTGTGGACATCATACCCTGGAATAAACTTTATAAGAAATGTGCAATATCTTAAAAAAAAAAAAACTTAAAAACTTAAAATGAGGCTGTCCTTCCTCACCCCTCACCACACATATACTTGAAAATATAAATCTAAACTCTGGGATTAATTTTTCAGACCCATTAAAGTGAACTCCTCTCAAGATCTGTGCATTTTATTGTGTGAAACTGTACTTCAACTTAACAAAACAAAACCTGCTATGAGGGTTCCAAAATAAGACTTAAATAGAAATGCTTAGGATATTTTAAATAGGAAGATGCAACAGCATAAAATCATTCTCTCTTAATTTACGTATTTAATGCTGCCCCAATAAAATACTTGTGTATATATGTAAACTAAAGAAGCTGATTTTTAAATCAGTATGTAAAAAATAATAATCAGAAGAATTCTGAAAAAGAGAAATGAGAGTAATTAGCTCTAACATTTAAGACATATTATAAAACTATAGTAATTAGACCAGTATGTCACATGGCATTAGAACACTGTCACATGACCTGGTAATTTAATGGCACAGAATTAAAAGTTCAAAAATAGACCCCAGTATTTTAAAATATGGAAATGGAGTGTATAGTAAATTTGGCATTTCAAGTCTGTAAAGAAAAGATGGAGGCTTGATAAAATGGTATTTGAATAACTGGGTAAACATCTAAAAAAACAGCTAAGTTAAATCCATGTATTTTTCTTTATGCCCAAATAAATACCCCTTGGATTAAAAAACCCTTAGATGAGGATAGAGATGAAACAGATGAAACATGATTTCATAATTTGTTCAAGTTGGGCCACGGGTACAGGGCAGGGGGCTTATTATCTGTATATAATTATATTTGACATTCTCCATGATGAAAAATTCAAAAAATAAAATTCATGAAAACATTTGAAGAGAATAGGGAATTTAAAAAATATTGGAGTGAGGAAAGTTTTTCTAAGTATGACAGAAAACTGAGAAACAATATGAGACTGGTACATTTTACTTCATTCACTAACTTATTCCACCAAAATTTATTTAACACCTTCTGTGTAAACAAACAAACAAACAAACAAAAAACCACTGAGAATGGCCGGACGTGATGGCTAATGCCTGTAATCCCAGCACTTTGGGAGGCCAAGGTAGGCAGATCCCAAGGTCAAGAGATGGAGACCTTCCTGGCCAACATGGTGAAACCCCATCTCTACTAAAAATATAACAATTAGCTGGGCTTGGTGGCGCACACCTGTAGTCCCAGCTACTCTGGAAGCTGAGGCAGGAGAATCTCTTGAACCTGGGAGGTGGAAGTTGCAGTGAGCTGAGATTGTGCTACTGCACTCCAGCCTGGCGACAGAGTGAGAATCCCTCTCCAAACACACACACACACACACACACACACACACACACACAGAGAGAGAGAGAGAGAGAGAGAGAGAGAGAGAGAGAGGAACAAATGAAAACTGGGGGGAATTTTCTAACTTATGGAAGAGGCTGAATTTCCTTCACCTATGAAGATATTCTGCAACTCTATTGGCTAAATTAGTCTACAACTCCATGCTTAACCCACAGCTGTCAGATTGGCAAGAATCAGAAGGCTTTGCTAACACACTGTTGGGAGGCTGTGAGAAACAGGTCCTCTCTGTGGTCCTGTCCTCCCTGGAGAACTAGATAGCTGGTGGATGGGGATTGGGAGGAGACTGACTTCACTTTCTATTCATATGTGCTTGGAGAACTTTGTATAATGAGTAGATATTACTTTTTTTTTTTTTTTTTTTTTTTTTTTTGAGACAGAGTCTCACACTTGGTCAGGCTGGAGTGCAGAGGCATGAACACAGCTCACTGAAACCTTTGCCTCCCAGGTTCGAGATACCTCCTGCTTCAGCCTCCTGCGTAGCTGGGACTACAGGTATGTGCCACCACACCCAGCTAATTAAATACAACTTTTTTTTTTTTTTTTTTTTTTGTAGCGATGGGGTCTTGCCATCTTGTTCAGGTTGGTCTCAAACTCCTGGGTTCAAACAGTCCTACCGCCTTGTCCTCCCAAAGTGCTGGGATCACAGACTGTATTCCCTATTCTAAAATGATTGAGTGAAGTATTTTTTCTTTTGATCTGTATGCTCTGGAATTTAAGCCCCTGTGCTCTGTAGTGAATGAGGTCCATGAATCCTGCATGCCTAGGGCTTCTGATTTGGCTGCTAAGAGGCCTTTCTGCTGACTCTCTGTTTCAACTGTATTCTAGAAATAGAATATGTTGCTAAACAGGTGTGTTCTGGTTGACGAGGGTGCTGTGTGCCCAACCAGTGGTCACGTCTTTGTGCTATGTAGGAGCAGATAGCCAACTTTAAATTTTCACTTGTATTTATGGAGTCTCACTGGATTTGTAAATATCACCGGAGAGCACTCTCGTTTACCTCCACCCCAAATCACATAGAGAAATATTCCAATTAATGTGACATGGAATCAAATGCTATTTAGCTTGAGCAAGGTTTTTAGATATGTGGACTTTTGGCCATTTGAAGTATACTTGTAGCCAGGCATGGTGGCTCATGCCTATAATCCCTGTATTTTGGGAGGCCAAAGTGGGAGGATCACTTGACCTCAGGAGTTCAAGACAAGCCTGGGCAATATAGTGAGATCCCAATCTCTACTAAAAAAAAAAATTAGCTGTTCTTGGTGGCACATGCATGCAGTCCCAGCTACTCAGGAGGCTAGGATGGGAGGATTGCTTGAGCCTTGGAGATTGAGGCTGTAGTGAGCCATGAGCCATGATCACACCACTACACTCCAGCCTAGGTGACAGATTGAGATTCTGTCTCAAAAAAACAAAACAAAAAAAGGAAGCACACTTGATTCTTTCAGAAGTCAGACTGACCAGAGCTGAAAGCTCAGCTCAGCTGCTGACCAGGTCAGGATGACAGGAAAAGATGATGACGGTGCAACAACGCAACAGTGACAGCTAACAGAGTGTGCTCACCCTGCGAGCAGCACTGCTGAGGGTTTATATGCTCCATCGTGTCACCCGTACCACAAGGTGATGAGGAAAGGGCCCTCTCCTCCCCTTTTCTGCCGATGAGGAAATCGAGTCCTAGAGAGGTCATGTAGCTTGTTGAGAACACACAGCTGGGTGCCAGTGGAATCTGGATTTGCATCCTGATCTGCATTCACACCCACACCACAGAACTCTCCCCAGTGCTTTACGTGGTGTGTGCACTTGGCAGATCCTCACGGTGCCTCTGATCACTGCTCTCATTACGGCCAGGAGAGTGGAATCTACGTAGACTGTTGCTGTGCTGAAAGTTACAACTCTGTGTCTTTGAAAAGTCTCACCAGATAAGCCTATTAAGTACTGATGAAATGCAGATTTTCTTTCTTTTTTGTTTTTTAGACAAATGAACTTGTGTTGAGTTTGGAGGATGATGACAGACTCCTGCTGAAAGAAGGCAGCACTCTGAAAGCAGCTGGAATCGGTGAGGAAGGGGGCCTTGTGTTGCTGGAGGGGAGACTCACTCTCCCGGCCTATGCTAAGGCCTGGCTGATGGTATTTGGATAACTCACTGGAAAGTAAATGCTGCCCTTGGCCCCCTTGACACTGCCTGGTAACTGTTCAGAGGAGGAGGACGAGAATGATGTGCATTCTGGTCTCTTCATCGAGGGCAGTAGGTGTCTGCTCTCCAAGTGTGCAGAATGCAAATGGCTCTTTTCAGAAAGTGTGGTCAGAACTCCCCTGAGGGTCATTTTAAGTGATGGGTTGTTAGTACCATGTCTACTTACTCTTACTATTGTCACTTGAGCCGATGGTTGGAGAGAAATGGACGTAGTAGAACTAATGAGGAATAATGAAACATGTCGTTGTTTGTATCACATGCAGTGTGGTTTTTGAGAGTCTTCTGAGTCACTCACAGCTCACCAAGGCATGGAATTGAAAATGGGAGCCTGGTGTGTGCAGCTGGAAAGTACCTGATTGGGCCTTCCAGCCTAGAATGTGCTGTGGTTTTATTATAAAGAAATGTTATCTGACATGTTTTGTGACCATTAGATGTCACTGTTATTCTACGTATATGTAGACCTAAAGCTGATCTGGCAGAAGAGGGAGTGGAGATTGTTCGGTAGGTCTGAATGGTTGAAGGCAGTGTGCTCCTGACACACCTCTGCGGTCGGTGACTGATGCAGTGTCACAAGCCATGCTGCTGCTTAATTATTTGTTAATTAATTAATTTTTTGAGACAGAGTCTCGCTCTGTTACCCAGGCTGGAGTGCAGTGGTGCAATCTCAGCTCACTGCAACCTCTGCCTCCCAGGTTCAAGTGCTTCTCCTGCCTCAGCCTCCTGAGTAGCTGGGACCACAGCTGTGCACCACTTGCTTGGCGAATTTTTATATTTTTTTTAGTAGAGATGGGGTTTCACTATACTGGCCAGACTGGTCTCGGATTTCTAAGCTCAGGCGATCCACCTGCCTCGGCCTCACATTGTTCATAATTATTTATATGCACTGGTTAAGGAATACAGTAAGTGAGGTGCACACTGGGAAGCCTGAGATTTTTTTGACGAGTATTCTTTTGAGTTACTTTAATCACATGTATCAGGAACTTACTTCTGATTGACTCGTGACTAGCATGAATTCCTGACATAGATCTGATTTAAACACTATCTTAAAGAGCATGTTGTGAAATCTTAGACTCGATTTCTGTGTTGACGTCTACAATATTTGCTAGAGTATTCATGTCTTTCCATGTTATGAATATATAAGGTTATTATTTTGAAGAATGCTTTTAAATTTGGCATTTGTTTCTTCAAATGCTATTTTATTATTGTAGCAGGTGGCACCTTTGTGATTGGGCATGTGGTACCCAGAAGGTAGCCCTGCTTGTTGTTAAAGCATACGGCACAATGAATATTACAGACTGACCAACATTGATGGGGTAATTGACAGACAGCTCCATGGAAAACACTGGAAAATCCAAAAACTAAAAAAAGAATAATATTTCACAGGATGATAAAGTTGACATTTCAAATAAAGAAAGAATGATTTAGCTAGAAAATTATGTCAAGCTCATTGCCAAAGCATTCAGGAAAATACAATTCAAACCCTTATCGCATCTCTTTTTTTATTACAAAATAAATTCTAGATGGGCTAAATGTTATAATGAAAAAAATATTTTTTAAAGAAAATGTAGTTCAATAATTTTATAATCTTTGGAAAGAGAAGAGCTTTTTAAGAATGACCTGAAAGAGAGAAGCCATAAAGGGGAAGACATGATAGATTTGACTACATAAAAACTAAAAACTCTAAACAGAGTTAAAGAAGAGGCAATAAACATTGAAAAATATTTGCAGCATATGCAACAGATGAAAAGTTATTAGCCTGGGGTCGGGCGTAGTGGCTCACGCCTGTAATCGCAGCACTTTGGGAGGCCAAGGTGGGAGGATCACTTGAGGTCAGGAATTTGAGACCACGCTGGCCAACACTGAAACCTCATCTTCTCTAAAAATACAAAATTTAGCCAGGCATGGTGACACATGCCTGCAATCTTAGCTACTCGGGATGCTGAGGCATGAGAATGACTTGGAACTGGAAGGTAGCAGTGTCAGAGAGCTGAGATCACACTACTACCCTGCAGCCTGGGCAACAGAGTGAGACTCTGTCTCAAAAAAAGAAAAAGGAAAAGAAGTTATTAACTTTATAAAGAGCCCTCGTAATTACTATGAAAAAGAAAAATTCTACTGATAGAAGAAATAACTCACATATGAAAAGTAGTTTCACCTTATTAGGAGAGAATGAATGCTTATTAGAAATGAGTACATAGGTACTGTTTATATAGCAGAGTCTAGTGTTAAGACTCTAGTCTGGGGCCAGGTGCAGTGGCTCACGCCTCTTATCCTAGCAGTTTGGGATGCCAAGGCTAGTGGATCGCTTGAGGCCAGGAGTTCCAGATTAGCTGCACAACACAGTGAGACCTCATCTCTATAAAAATAAAAGTTAGAGTCTAGAGCCAGAGTGCTTGAGTCCAAAACCTGATTCTGTCTCTTACTGTCTGGGTGACCTTGGACAAGCAGGAATTGTTTTAAGATTAGCAGACATGAAAAAAATGGCATTGCCCAGGGGAGTGCATGGTGTAGGGAATGGATACTCTTTTTTTTAAATTTTTTATTTTATTGCATTTTAGGTTTGGGGGTATATGTGTAGAACATGTAAGATTGTTGCATAGGTACACATGTGGCAGTGTGATTTGCTGCCTTCTTCCCCATCACCTATATCTGGCATTTCTCCTACCACTATTGGGAATGAATATGACCTCTGATTTTCTGCAGGTCAGTTTGATCAATAAAACTTTCTCAAGTTCGAATTTCAGTGATACTTGTTTCTAAGTCAACAGGGACAAGCTGTGAGGTTATAGATGAGGTTATTGATAGGTCTTTCAGAGGGGTGGTAGGGTTAGTCCTGACCTTCCCTTTATGTGAATCACTGCAGTAGAGCTTGATTTATTGACTAGAAATAGAACATATTGTGTGATTCCATTATTGTTTGGGTTTTTTTGTTTTTGTTTTTGTTTTGAGACTGGAGTCTTGCTCTGTCAGTTGGACTGGAGTGCAGTGGCACAATCTTGGCCCACTGCAACCTCCACTTCCTGGGTTCAAGCTATTCTCCTGCCTCAGTCTCCCAAGTAGCTGGGATTACAGGCGTGTGTCACCACGCCCAGCTGATTTTGTGTTGTTTAGTGGAGGTGGGGTTTCACCATGTTGGCCAGGCTGGTCTTGAACTCCTGACCTCAGGTGATCCACCTGCCTTGGCCTTCCAAAGTGTTGGGATTACAGGTGTGAGCCACTGTGCTGGACCTCATTATTGTTTTAAAATGTTTAAAATATACATGTAAGATTATTGTTTGTGTGTATATGGAGAAAAGAACATATGCCAAAATTATAGAAATGGTTTCTTGAGGTGGTGGCATTGCCAGTAATTGATATTTTCTTTTCTTTTCTGTATTATCTAAGTGCTCTTCTGGTGATTTAAAAATTTTTCTACAGTTTACATGTATTCCTTGTAACTAAAGGACTTTTTTTGTTTTTTTGTAAGTATAAACCCATCAAATTGGGGGGAAATTGGTTAGAATGAAGGCTGTGCATTTTGCTTGCTTTCTGGCCTTCTGTAAGCCACTTACCTTCTCTGAAATTCTATTTCGTTTTCTGTAAAAATAGGAATAATGAAACCTGTTGTAGAAGGATGTCATGAGGTTGTGTAAAACAATGAGGGCATCGGGAGGAATGTGCGTAAAAGGCTCTTAGGAACAACTGCTTTGTCTGGAAACTGTCCTGGAGAAGACAATTGGCAAATGTTTTGACTTCACTAAAATATTGAGTTGTTGGTCTCATTGTGATTAATTTCAAACTGACTTATGTAATTAACCATCTGTAAAGGTGAGAAGCAAATTCCTCTTTCTGTCCTCTTACTTTAAGGATATTGGTTCTGGATCAGTCAGATTCTTTTCCCAGATTCTCCACTCATTTCAGGGTGGTATGAGGACTCCAAACTGCCCTCCTGACTCTGGCAAGCCAGCAGCTTTGGGCTACAGGGAACAATTTTCTCTTTGTTATCTAAAGTGCTGTTGCTATGCTCTTGCGGACAAGCTGAGGTTATACCTGGGGAAGGAGATGAGGGTACCTGGAGAGCAACAAAAAATTCAAAGTGGGAGTTGAGTTGTGAAAATGATACTTGAAATATGTGTTGTTTTTTTTTTTTTTTTTGATGGAGTCTCGCTCTGTCACCCAGGCTAGAGTGCTGTGGCGAGATCTTGGCTCACTGCAGCCTCCGCCTCCCGGGTTCAAGTGATTCTCCTGCCTCAGCCTCCGAGTAAGTGGTATTACAGGTGTGCACCACCACGCCTGGCTAATTTTTGTATTTTTAGAGAGACAGGGTTTCACCATGTTGGCCAAGCTGGCCTCGAGCTTCTGACCTCAAGTGACTCGCCTGCCTTGTCCTCCCGAAGTGCTGGGATTACAGGCGTGAGCCACTGCACCCGGCCTGAAATATGTGAATTTTCTAGGGAATTTTTTCTCCCTCAATGCCGTGTCTGGTTAGGTTTTTAAGAGGCTTAAGAGAAAAATTTGAAGCCTTCCCTGTCTCCCTTTTCACCACTTGATCTTGCTGTAGAGCTGTCACTCTGCTATCACAGTGAGTTGCCATGGGAATAATGCCAGGGTAACAAATTTATCATTAGGAGTTTTTTTGCTGGAGTTGTGAAAGGAAAAGAAAGGCTGCAAGTGGGGAAATTAGGGGAAAAAACATGTTTGAAGATTTCTTTTCTCATGGAGAAATCCTCTAGTTCTTTTCTTTGGCTTTTTATCTGCACTGCAGATCCCAGTGGAACATTTTACATCTGACGTCAGTGGAAGATTTTGCTTGTGGACTCAGTATGAAAATACGTACTTTAAAAAGATTTGCTAGGTGGAAGCAAAAAGAGACTTTTACCTAGAAATGTTACTTAGAATTTAAAGATTGTTTTTACCTTGTTACCAGCAATTACAGCTTTATGGACTGATTCCCTTAAGTAATACATTTACATGTATGCTTTTTTTTCTTTAAGTGTTATTTTCTCTCTTTTATTTTGCTACATTCTACGACTGTTGTCTTTCCAATCTAGCCTGGTTTAAGAGAGAAACTGTGGCTGAGTAATTCTTCAAAGCCAGTTGTGTTTCACTGGAAACATTTTAAAACAAGATACAGTGGCCAAACCGTAAGTGCTTATCTGAGGAAAGCGTTCTCGGCAAGCCAGGCCTTGTAATAATTCCCAAACTCCCTTGTGGTTTGTTTTCATTTCGCGTGTCCCTTCTGCCATCTGCCCCCAACCAGAACCCTGTCTTCATGCCTCACCCCTTTGGGTGATCTCATCCATTCAGCTGTATTGTGGGATTCTGCAGCTCCCCCTTGTCTTTCAGGGTCCATGTTTGATTTGTGTTTCCTTAAGGCGTAGGCCCCTTTCCCTTTTTGTTTCTGGGTAGCAGTGTCTTAGTTCATGCGTGTTTTCTTCCTTTGACAGTACGTTATGGTGGCCATTCTTCACCTTTGCATAGAAGCAGTGATCGTCCGCTTACTCGGTAATGTGGGTGTCGGGCCCAGGGAACTGGAGGATCCCAGAGCCAGGACTCAGAGGGCACCTCCGTAGAGCGTTTCCCTTTTCACCTCCCCACACCGTGGTGGAAATTACAGGCATGTGCCCAGTCTATCAAAGACCAGATTTTTTTTTTTTCTAGTTGTTTTCTTCAAACTATAGTTTGAAATCTCTGCTAGCAGATCCAAAACCAACATCTGAAGCAAGTTATTAAATAAAAGGCACAGCACTTGGGACTTCTGTTGGTGGTAAAAAACTTAGAGATATAACTCAGCTGCGAGCACAGCTTTGAATGATTTGTAGATTAGGATTTTGTGAAATTTGGGAGGATAGGCTGTACTCCCAGAGTGTGAGAGAGGGTGAAACTTTGTCCGTTTGGTCTCAGATTGTCACAGAAGCCACACCTCGCCCTTCACGTACTTTTTTGTCAACAGTCTGCCATTACTGTCCATGGCAGCCTCCCTGATCGTGGATTTTTTTGTATCACAAAGTCAGTACGTGTGTCTCGGGCTCCTTTTTCCAGACAACAGGGGCTGTGCCTCATACTGCTTGGTGCTGACTAGCAGGAGACTAGGGACTCAGAACGTATGGATGAATCCTTGTTGTTTGATAAGTTTATTGAGATAAATTAGTTGAAGAGTTTAAATACATTGCATTTATTTTTTCTTGAGATTTTATACTTAAAATGGATTGTTCTTGTATTCTTTCATTTAAAGTCATTATTATTTTTCTATTAAAGTTTTGTGTGTGTGTGTGTGTGTGTGTGTGTGTGTGTGTGTGTGTGTTTGTGTGTCTGGAAGCATTATAAAATTATTAATTTTATATCCAAAATTTAAAAGCCCTGGCTTGTGTTTATTTCATTAAACTTGAACATCAGTATTAAAATGATCTTACAAATGTATTTGGAGGGTTCTCAGTTTCATTTGATAGTTAGACGAAGGGATGAAGTGGCAGTGTATTTATTGGATTTTAGATTGCACATTCATTTCAGATTCCCATGCCAAGGCACTCTGCACCTGACTGCACTGCCGCCTGCAGCACATTTAATTTAAAATCAGGTGCCCTGGGGGACCAGCACAAGGTAGACTTCCTGAGGGTTCATCCCCAGCCAGTTTTAAAGGAGCCATTTTAAATAGTATTTGGGAAGCAGGAATTTAAGGGATAATGGTGGAAAGAGGGACTACGTAGAAGTCTTAAAAATCATTTATAATTGGTTTTCATGTAAATTGGCAAATTTGCAGCATAAGTCCTTGAAATCATTCTCTCAAACATTTTTAGCAGAGTTTTACAGATTTCAAAAAACATTATAGTTTACTTCTAAGGACCACATTACTAAAATTTAAAATCCATTTGATGTTTTATTTTTGAGTGTTCACAGTAACTTGTAATTTGTGTATTTTCCAATTTGTTAAGGATGACAAAATTTTTAAATCAACCTGAGGTATTATACTTTAGCCCATTTGTTTACCTAGATTTCCTAAAAAAAAGTGCCATCATCTGAAAATAAAATCTTTACACTGCAGACTCTTATTTTGAGTCTATATTATGAGAGCTAGCACAAATGCCTTACGTAAATAATGGATTGGTGTTTAAGTTAACTGGACCCAAGAGAACCTATGTGTCAAAACGGAACTGCTTATTCAGTCCTTGCCTTCCATCAGCTTCTCTGAACCTACTATTGCTGTGCTAAAGAAGTGTACAACATATTAGTTTCTCAAAAGGAGTTCAGATAAATGTCAACTGCAGTAAGTGAAAATTGTAATTACAGTTAGCGTGGATTGAGCGAAGTGCTGTGTGGGCAAAGCCCTGTGTAAAGTTCTATATGTAAATAGCACATCGCGGATAAGACCTTGCCCTGTGATTATTAAGAACAGGGTGTCTTTTGCTCATTCTCCATTAGAAGGTTGATTAGAATCACTTGCAAATTATATAAGTCTACCTCTGGGCATGCTTCCCTTCAAAGAGGGAAACCCCAGGAGCTTTTTGTATAAAGGATAGATTTCCAAAGATCTTTGGATATGGAAGTTTTTGAAGCTTCCTTTCTTGATTGTCTTTTTCCCACTCATGCCAAGTGTGGAGTCTTTTACCCATTCTTTTAGCTGCCACTTGCTTGTAAAATTTAACTGTACCTTAGCTCACCGTCTGCACGGGGTGCATCTTTTTACAGCCCCTCCTTATTGATCTCCATTTTCTCTCTGCTGTATTCCTCACAAGCTCCTTGTGATTCAAGGTTGCAATCTGATTTTCATCTACTCAGATTAAATTTAATCTTGAAGCTAGAGTATAGGACTGGAATGAGGATCTGTGACTATGGGTGGCTTTATTTTCTTCTTTTGGCACTTGTTTATTTTCTGTAATGAGTGTGGGTAGCTTATGATTAACAAACATTAAATTTGATATTCTTAGAAACAGCAAAAACATTTTTAATGAAATGGCATGCTAATCTCATTAATTTCATTCTTTTGTGATAAAGTCTAATGATGAGATGAGGGTTGTAAACTAAGAGACCAGTGGTAATCCTTGGCACCCTTTCTTATTATCCTATTTATTTGACTTGGAGAGTTTTACTTCTCTGTTTTTAGAGAGTATGTTAATTGAGTGCTCAGTATTCATTACGAATAATCTGGTCTGTTTTCTTGTGGAGATTGTGAAGGCCCTTTTGCTCTTTCTGTAAAAGCCAAGCAGACTGTATTAACTTCTGGTTTAATTTAAAAAACGAATGTGGAACTTGTTGGCACAACACCTTAAAGAATTGCATGTTTAATAATTGGAAGGCTTTCCATCAGATTTGTCTCCAGCCTGAATTAATAATGTTGCTGACTTATTGTTTTAGAAGACGCAGTCCTTGACCTGCTAGGTTGAAAGAATTGTGACTGGTCTGAACCTTCGTGGGTCCTTTAGCTGTGCCATCTCCCCTGTGAATAATTAGAGGTGTTTGAAGGTATTGAGGTAGAAGCCAATTTGTGTCTTTCACTTTGCATATTGTTGAAGCCGCATGAATTAATCATAAGCAGGGCAAAAAATTAACTTCTTCAGACACACATTTTGATGGGTCATGAGGGAGAATGTAAAGTGATCTGTAAAATATTCTACTGATCCTCTAAGTATTAAATTATTATACCTACAGGCTAATTTCAGGGGGGAAAGAGAGTTTTCCCTCCCCCTCCTTCCGTACCTGAGTAGCATATTTGAAAAAAAAAAAAAAAATCAAGGTTTGTTCTTTCGTAGCACTGTAAAGAGTACTATAAATGAGCAGTTTTATGATTTTCTGCAAACCAGATTCTTATGTTAACTCTTGATTTTAATTTTTGGGTTTTTAAAATGTATTTTTAAATTGTTTGAGTCTTCGATTCTTAGAACTTCACCTGAAACTTCTTGTTGATTTGGTAAAATGCAATTGTGCAACCCAACAAATAACTCATCTTTTTCACTTTAGGCATCTGAAGCTATTCTAAGCCACCGAATCAAAGTAATATGGATTTCCATACTTGTTTAAAATTTAGATTTACATTAAAATCTTTTTTCCATTTTGTTTTTTTCAGCCAGTGAAACCGAAATTGCATTTTTCTGTGAAGAAGATTATAAGAACTACAAAGCTAATCCCATTTCATCCTGGTGAAAACATCTTGGGGGCTTCCTTTTTGCATACCTGTATTAAGCTCTTATTCCACTGCTGAGTTTTGAAATTGACAAACAAATCTTAAAAAATTAATCCCAGGCTCTACTCTCTGAGCTAAAATCTGTGATTTCTTTCTCTCTAGGTCTTTCTTTGCTTCTCTCTTTCTTGTTGTAAAATGATATGAGAAAAACATTAGATTTTCTGAAAGTGAAATAAATTGTTATTAAAAATTATTGTGGAATATTTATTCTTAAATCATAGTTTGTTTTCTAAAATTGTAAATCATTTTGGTGACCTACATGTTGGGTTCCTTAAAAAGACTGTATGACTAGTCATACTGTTTATTTTTTATTTTTTTCTGTAGTTTCTAATTAGAGCAACTGTTACTGTCTGTGGCTACCAGAAATTCTGAGGTTTTTAGGACTGTCATGGCTACCTTTTAGCTTCGGGCATTTGATACATATCACCATATGTGGAATTGAATCGTGTATATTTTAGAGAGTTTTTATGATGTAAGAAGGTTTAAAAAAAAAAAAAAGATTGCAGCCCATACATATAATGTTGCTGATATTTTTTTCCTTTTCTTTCTTGAGCTGTGTTTTCCATCTTCAGGAGCAAACTGTCATAGAACATTTTCTGGAAGAAATGTCCTGGAAGATACGTTCCTTCTAAATAGTATAATACTTGTGGCTCCTGGTCATGGCTGACCGCCAGCACCTGGGGAGTCATTATTTCAGTGGCCTCTCAGTCAGCCTGCGTTTAATCAGAACTCCCGGAGAGCTTACCCGGCCCCACCATTGCACCCTGCGTCCTGGAGGGCTTAGCCGGCCCTGCGAATGCTCCGTGGGTTCTAGAGAGCTTAGCTGGCTCTGCCATTGCTCCCTGAGTCCTCAGAGTTGCCAGGAGGGCAAATTGGTTTCATTATGGTCACATCTAACTTATGTAAACCTATTATTTTTTTAAAAATCAGCTTTGAAAGTCTGATTCACATGATTAGAAGATGCTTTGCTTTGTTGAAAAAGTTAATAGAGTCTTTAAAACAAATTGTTTTATTGATTGTTTCATCGATGAACAAAATGTTGATACACAGGTGATATAGCTCTTTGGGGAGTTAATAAAGAAGATAAGACCCAGTTTTTGCCTTTGTGAATGAGGAAAGACACAAGTACAAGCAAGTGATTTTAACAATAGCAGATAAAGCTGCCGTGGGAGCATTGTTGACACAAATTAGTTCTGTTTTTTTTGTTTTGTTTTGTTTTGTTTTATTTTTGTTTTTTATGAAGTACCAGTTGAGCTGTGTCTTAGAAGATTGAATAGGAATTTTTGCTTAGAAGAAAAGACGGGAAAGGCTTTCTGGAAGAGGGAATAGCATACACAAAGGCGAAGCACTGTGTATGAGCTTGAGGTTTCAGGAGAAAGCCCAAGACTTTCACAGATGGTGCAACTTAATGATTTTTCGACCTTACGGTGGTACAGAGCAATATGCATTCAGTAGGAACCGTACATTGAGTACTCGTACAGCCGTTATGTTTTCCACTTTGAGTGCAGTATTCAATAAATCACATGAAATACTTAATGCTTTATAATAGGCTTTGTTATAGATGATTTTGCCCAGCTAACTCTAGGCTAATGTAAATGTTCTGAGCATATATAAGGTAGATTAAGCTTAGCTGTGATGTTTGGTAAATTAGGTGTATTAAATGCGTTTTTGACTTAACGATATTTTCAACTCACAATGAGTTTATTGGGACTAACCCCACTGTAAGTTGAGGAGCATCTATACAGGACTGTGAAGGACACAGAGCAGAGTAGAGGAAAGTAAGGCCAGAGAGGTAGGTTGATGTAGTCCTTACAAGTCATGCTAAGGAGTTGGAACTGTGTCTAGTAGGTAGATGGGAGCCAGTAGCATGATTTAAACAGGTATTTGATTCCATTTGCATTTTAGAAAGTGACCTTTGTCAGCAATGTCCAGATGGCAGAAAGACTAGAAGACATCATTGAGCAGGTGAAGTTTGGAAGAAGCTTGGCCCAGGGCGGGGGCAGAGGGGAAGAGGTGGAGTGGAAAGGTTCTTGGTGTTACCATTTGATCATGCATTCTGTGACAAATACGGCGTGGTAGTTAATTTACGCATGTTATCTCATTTGACTTTTACCACAGTTCTTCAATGGGAACGTGTGTATTTATAGATGAGGAAATTGGGGCCCAGAGAGGTAAAGTTATTTGCTCAAGCGAATGCAGTAATGTGCAATGGGATTGGAACCAAGTCTGTCTTAAAATCCTGACTTCCCCCCCATTCCATCCTGAAGCCTCCCAGCAGAGACCTGAGTAGAATGACCTTAGAAGGTTTGGGACCTGGTGAATGCTAGGATGGGAACAGTGTAGGGAGGGAGGAATGGAGCCTTCGGTGATTCTTGCTGGGGTTGAGTAGCTGGATTGATGACGACAGCAGTAACCCAAACAGGGAACTCGGTAAGTAGAGGTTAAAACTACTCATTTGTTTTCTTTGCACACATTCAGTTTGCATACCAGGCTTTTTCAAAATATTAAGTGTATCTTTACCTGTGCATTTTTAAGTAGACAATGCAAAAATACATACGTGTACTACCTTTTTTGGTGTGTATTTTCCTTATTATAAAAGGTACATATAGGCTATTTTCACTTAGACGCACAGTTGTAAAAATCAAAAATAAACTTACAGACAGCAACCACCAGAAACTAGAAGAGGCAAAGAAGGATTGTTCCCTAAAGCCTGCAGAGGGAGCAGGGCCCTGCTGACACCTGGATTTCAGACTTGTAGCCTCCAGAATATGAGAAAATACATTTCTGTTGTTTTTACAATAAATACAAATATATTGTGTGACTAAAAAGGACTATTAGCAGGAATGCAAGATTGATTCAAAATTAGAAAACCTACCAATATAATTTTAAGAATCTATAAAGGAGAAAAAAATTATCCTTAATAGATACCAAAAGGCATTTGATGATATTCTTGTCCATGCATATATAAAAATTAGCAAGGGAAAGAAATACGATGAAGGCTGCTCATAGAAAACCTACTTAGTGGAGAAGTGTTTCAGCAAATCTAAATAAAAGGCTGCGGCTGGCTGTGGTGGCTCAGGCCTGTAATCTCAGCACTTTGGGAGGCTGAGGCAGGCAGATTGCTTGAGCTCAGGAGTTCGAGACCAGCCTGGGCAATAGGACGAAACCCTGTCTCTACAAAAAAATACAAAAAATTAGCCGGGTGTGGTAACTTGTGCCTGGAGTTCCAGTTACTCAGAGGCAGAGGTGGGAGGATCCCTGGGGTCTAGGAGGTCAAGGCTGCAGTGAGCTGTGATTGTACCACTGCACTCCAGCACAAAAATGAATTAGGCAAGAATGAACACTATTGCCATTACTGTTCAGTATATTTCGGCAAGTCTTATTGTAGCCAACACAGTAGGAAAAGTAATGAGTCTCAGATATTGGAAAGGAGTAGACAAAACATTAATTTGTAGACGATATGATTGCAAGAGAATTAAGTTTTTTGAACTAAGACTTGAGTGCTGAACCTATAATGTCTTGTTCACAAAAGCTGTAAAATACTGTTATTAGATGACTATAAAAGACCTAACTAGAGATAAATTACATGTTTATAGCTGGAAGATACCTACCTAATCTATAAGTAAATGCAATCTCAATCAAAATCCCAAAGGATTTATCATGGAACTCGACAAATTGATTTTTAAATTCATTTGGAAGAATAAATGTGCAAGAATAGTCAAGATCAATTTGGAAAAACAAAAGACGGGGTAGAGGGAAGGGTGGTTGCTTACCAGATGTCAAAATACATTTAGTGATCAAAGCAAGCTGGTAATGATACAGAAATAGATAAAATGATCAATGGGATAGACCATAGAAACTGATAAAATTTACATGGAAACAATATCTAATGAAGGTAGTATTTGTAATTATGAGGAAAAGAAAGATTATTTAGCGTGTGGCCAGGTATTTAAAAAAAAAAAAAACCAGTTAAGGGTCCTGCTTCACACCATTCACTAAAATTTCAGATGGATTAAATAACTAAACATGAAAAACAAGATAATGAGTTTATTAGAAGAAAAAATGGATTATATTTGTGACCTTGGAGTAGAGAAGGCCTTCTTAAAACACAAAAGGCATATGCCATAATTTTATAAGGAGAATGTGTGTTAAGAATGACTAAAAGCGAGTCAGGTGTGGTGATGCATGCCTGTAATCCCAGCTACTCAGGAGGCTGAGGCGGGGGGATTACTTGAGCCTTGGAGTGACACCAGCCTGGGCAACATGGTGAGACCCTGTCTCTTTAAAAAAATGAATTAGTAAAAACAAAGCCAAAACATGTATAGAAATCAAAAGCAGAAAAAAACCCATCAGGCAATTCCATGAACATTTTGACATATTCCATCTAGGTTATTTTTTCTATGTATTTTTTTAGTGTTTCTGATCTTTTTTATGTGATTTAAGTCACATTTCCTTGTTTAAACAACTAATTCTTGTCTGGGTATGGTGGCTCATGCCTGTAATCCCAGCACTTTGGGAGGCCAAGGCCAGTGGATCACTTGAGCTTACAAATTTGAGTCCAGCCTGGGTAAGATGGTGAAACTCCATCTCTACACAATTTAGCTGGGCATGGTATTGCATTCCTGTAGTCCCAGCTACTTAGGAGGCTGAGGTGGGAGGACGGTTTGAGCCCAGGAGGCAGAGGTTGCAGTGAGCTGAGTTCACACAACTGCACTCCAGCCTGGGCGATAGAGCCAGACCTTGTCTCAAAACAACACCAACAACAAAAAATCCTGAAGGTTAAAAAAAGTAAAAATCCTCTTCTTGCAAGGTCACACCTTTGCCCAGCTTGGTGAGCATACTTCCAGATATTTTTTTTTTTCACATATGCTAGTTAAACATATAGGGGTGTATTTTAAAGGCATTGTCATTGTATGCATTTCAAAGCATGATCACTCTCAAGGTTGAGAAGTTTCTTTTTTTTTTCAGTCACCATGTGTCAGACACTGTATGTATTTTATATTATCTCATTTAATCTACACAGTCGACTGTGATAGAGCTCTGATGAGTCCTGGTTTCTCCATCTGTGAGATGGAGGAGAAAATAAGGGCCACTTCGCAGACTTTTGTGATCCAGTGGGACTTTGCCTAGCAGGCACTTACAGACAGAGCCTGGCAGGAAGTGAGCCCTCATTACATGTCTTAGAGTGCTTACAGTGAGTGCAGCAACAGCAGCAGCTTCATTTGAGCAAGAAACCCTCACCTTCAGGGAGTAAGCCGCTTGCCCAATGCCTAAAATCTGGTAAGTCAAAGAGCAAGCCTCTTCTGGCTTCAAATCCTACCTTCTGCCACTCTTTGAAAACAAAGAGAGTCAGGCACTTGGAGAAACGTGGTAGAAAGGTCATCCCCCACCGCCAAGAGACAGTTCCCCACCCGCGTTGTGGAGGCCCCTTTACATGCATTTTTCTGTTTCTCAGTTGAAGAGAATTTGCCGGTGCCAAAGGAACACATGGGTCGTGGCCCCACGAGTTGGGCCAGGTTTCATGTGACTTTGAGGAACTTCTTTGCCATAGCGAACGGGTTTTCTTTTCCTTCTTTTTCTACCTGCTCCAGACACAGGCAGGAGAGGTGGTGATGTTCCTGCCTATTTGGATACCCAGAGAACTGGCCTGACCTGGGCCTCTTTGGAAACCTGCTGCTGATTGTTATGGACGAGAGGGAAGAGCAGGGCTTCCCCATTTCTGCTGATGCAGAAGGGGGCATCGTGGGCCCAAGTATCCAAGGATCCGTACTTGGACCCCTCTGCCCACTAGAGAAGTGGCCCGGCCATCTTACCATCCTTTTCTCACTGTACCCGTATACATGTGTACATGTACAAAGGCATGTGTGTTGGGAGAAGGACTCTGAGTATCGTTTCTGGGCAGTTTCACCGCATTTTACTTTCAGAAGCTCTCATGATTGCTCAGAGTAGCAAAGGCAATTGAAGTGGAATATCGACTTAATTGGTCTGAGGTTAATATTTTGAACTCCACTATCAAGACAGTGGGCCTTGCTGTCTGCAGGCCTGGAAAGAACCCGTCTCTCACGTGGAGCCACAGCGTGGCCACTCTGTTCCTTTCACTGCCCCGCCAGCATTTATACCCGTGGAAGACGAAGGCATGGCATTTGTCATTTTTTTCCATCAAAGGACATACATTTATTCAATGAATCAGACCTGAGACTACTTTCCCCATCCCCAAATGTGCATTTGGAGCTAGAACATGAACATAAGAGTTTTGATAATGGTCTTTGGAGACTCGTTTTTTGGTCATTAGCCAGCGAGAGGGTCATTTAGTTGTAATGACTTAAAGGAAACACGCAGGATGTGTGTCACCCCACTCGGCCGTGTGGTTTGCTAGGGAGCAGTGACCCTCCTCTCTTCTGTGCTGCTGCCACTTCGGATGAGTGTTCAGTAAACAATGTCATTTGCAGGCTGTGAGATTTAAGATGGAGAAAATCCATTTCAGGTCCCAGATGAAGTCATGTGACTCTTTGGAAATAAGTCAGGGCAGACTGATTTGGGAATGCTGCCTTAGAGACTCAAGCTTTAGGTTTTAACTTCATTGCTATTATGTCCAATACATGAGAAAAAAACTGCCATTCATAATGATATTCTTGTGATCAATCAAATCTGGCCAATCAAAGCAGTGACCAGAGCCCTCTTAAGTCTGTGGCTCCTTCACTGGACTAAGGGAGGGAGGGAGGGTGGCGAGGGCTTCCCCTCCTCATCGCTGACTTGGTGGGGAATGAGAGCGGTAGGGTCGGGAGCTGTCGTCTTCAATCCACTCAGTGTTAGTTCTGTTTAGCAAAGCACAACGACCTCATTTAATTTCCTGATCACTGCCCCTTCCTCCTCCCTCCATCCTGTGACTTTGAGCCTTATGCCATCAGACTACACACGATCGCTGTCCCCCAACCCTGTTGCAGACACCTGCAGGCCCTGTGTACTCTCCCTTATTATTTGATGATTTTAGCTCCTGGCTCCCTGCTGCTGTCTCTCATCATTCAGGATGGACATAGACAAGCCCTGGGGCCTCTTAGGTCATTGATGACCTCACTGCAACCTTCCTGTCTTCTCTGTCTCAGCCACCTACTCCGAGCGGCACACCTTAGCCGTAGTCATTAAAACCGCACCCGAGTCCACAACGCCATCTCAATATATACCTCCAGCCCTCTGACCCCTGTCTCCTGTCTTTCCAGTTCTCTGCCTCTGGTGCCCCCGCAAGGTTCTTCAGCTCCCACCTGAACGACACTTCATCAATCCTGCTGTCTTCTCACTGTCCCACCCGCTGGCTTGAGGTCCTCTGTGCCTTCTCCTCATTCCTCCGCCTAGACCCTTGCTTCCCTGACCCCTCCGGCCCAAGCCCAGCCCTGCTGCGCTCCACCTTCTCCACGTGCACCTGAGCTGCTCTGCGGGTGGTGGGGCGGAGAGCACCTGCTGACTGGCCACACTGTCGGTCACGGCTGCTAAGCTGCAGTCAGGTCCTCACGCTGCCCTGCAGTTCCCCTCGCTTTCCAGGTTCCTTTAGACCCTCGACCCTGAGACCCCTCTTCTCGCTCCCAGCAGCTGTCCTCACTTCAGGCCGTCCTAGACAACATGTTCCGGCTCCTGGCCATGTCCCCCACCGGCCTTCCTGTGTGGGTGGGCGAGTGAGTAGTGCTTGATTCTAAGTCTGTCCTCCCGTAAGCCCGGGCCCCCCACCTCTGGACACCGACGAGCACACTTCAGCATTGTCCTTCCTCTTCCACGCCATCAAGTTCCGCAGCGACCAGCATAGGGGCGGCTCTCCCATCCATCCTCCCACAAGAGCCACCATCTCCCCTTCACAGCCCAATTCCTGCAGCACGCCCTCTTTCCTCTGCTAGGGCTTCCGTCCAGCACTCTGCTGAGACAGCTCTTGCCAAGGACACCCAAGGTCCCCATTGCCACAGGAATAGGATTCTCTGTCTTGGAATTGCTTCGCCTCTCAGCAGCCTTGGACGCACACAATCAACGGACACCCTTTTTGCCAACAGTTGCTTCTTTTGGCTTCACGGGCCACTCTTCCCCGTCTTATTTGCTGGTTCTTCCTCATCCCTTAACCTTTGCAATGCGGAAGGCCCCAGGCTCAGTCCTCTGACTTCTCTAATTATATCTTCTCCCTAGCTGACCTCATGCGTGCTTCCAGCTTTAAATAACAACTAAATGCTGCAGACTCCCGATCTCAGTCCACAGCCCAGCTCCCCACTGGAGTCCCTGCTGGGTGCTCCCCATTGCCACGAAGGTGGCTGATAGGCGTCCTCTGACAGAGGCCTCAGACGCTAACACGCCCCAGCTGAGCCTCTGAGCTTTCTTCCTGAACTTGGGCCATCTCAGTCTTCTCCACCGAAGAACGTGAACTCCAGTCCTCCATTTGTTCAGGCCAGAAACCTTGGAGACATAACTCTTTTTTATTTTACCACCATACCCAGGCCAGCTCTGTTTGCTCCACCTTCAGAGCATATGAAGGGGCCAGGCTCCTCTCACCATTTTTACTACTACCACTGGGTTCAAGGCACCGCCATCTTACCTGGATTACTGCAGTCACCTTTCTAACTGAGCTGCTTGCTCTCACTCCTACCCCACTACAATTCTTCCTGTTCCGATTCCGGCCTCACTGCAATTCTCTACCCAGCCATCACAGTGATTCTTCTAGAACATGAGTCAGATCTTGTCTCGCCTTAGCTCAGACCCCTTACTCAGAGAAAGAGCCTTGGCCTTGGTCCTCATCTCAGTGCACACTAAACATACGCACACCCCAGGGCCAGCTGGTAAACATCCGCATGCCCCAGGGCCTTTGCACGTCTCTTCCCTCTGCTTGCAATGACTTTTCTACATTTATTTGCATGGTTCTCTTCCTTTCTGTCAGATGTCTGCCCAAATACCATCAAAGAGATCTTCTCTGCTTATCCTATGTAAAATTGCAAATGCTTGCTCTTGCAAAACTCATTTGTCTATGTTTTACTTTAAAAAAAATCTTTTTCTGTTCTGTCTTCTGTTATTAGAATGTCCCCAGTGTATAGAACAGTGGCTGGCAGTTCATAGGCCAGCATGGATGTTCCTGGGATGAGTGAATGACTTGAAGATTGTATTTGTTTTTTGTTTGTTTGTTTTGCTTTGTTTTGAGCTGGAGTGTCACTGTGTCACCCAGGCTGGAGTTCAGTAGCACAATCTCAGCCCACCACAACCTCCACCTCCTGGGTTCAAGCAACTCCCCTGCCTTAGCCTCCCAAGTAGCTGGGACTACAAGCGCGTGCCACCACACCTGGCTAAGTTTTGTATTTTTAGTAGAGGCGGAGTTTCACTATGTGGGCCAGGCTTTTCTTGAACTCCTGACTTCAGGTGATCCGCCTACCTTGGCCTCCCAAAGTGCTGGGATTATAGACATGAGCCACGATGCCTGGCCTAAGATTGTATTTGAATTTTAAAGCAAAACTTTACAGATTTTTGGAGCTCTCTCAGTGTAGTAATAGATCTGTATAGACTGAGTACACTCTCTAGGTGTTTCTTTGGTTGAAATTAATCATCCAGATGTGTAAAGTGGTGTAGATGTCTGCTCAAATGCCATCAAAGCAGCCTTCTCTGCTTATCCTGTATAAAACAGCAAATGCTCTGGAATAATTGGTCGGCAGTCCCAAGTGCATGTGTGTTTCAAATGGAGTTGAGGAAATGAGAGGAAAGCCTGTGTTGAAAGTTAGTTCGTTTTTGCAGGTCTGACTCTGGTCCCTGCTGCACTTCCATTTTCATGCGGCTGACAGTTTTTTTCTGCCACGCGGCTGCTGCATATGCCCGCAGGCAGTCCTGAGCCTCCTGTGAGGGCTTTTTTTACCAGCTGGAGGGAAAAAAAAAAAAAAAAAAAAAAAAAAAAAAAAAAAAAACAAAAAAAACAACCCAGACGCTGTGGTGGTTAGTAGTCATAATAGGCAAGGTAAGTGCCCTAGATGGTTGCTTGTTTCTGTTTGAACTGTTCCCTGGAAAACTGAGAACACTGAACAGTGGATCGTACAACTGTGCAAATGAAGGCAGAATTTTTTTCCCCACTTGCCTTAAAGCAAAAGTTGCTTGTTTTAAAAATGACCTAGAAGTGAACTTGTGGTGACATTTAAAATTATACAAATTGGAAAAGGCAAATGGTGCACTTTGCATGTGTTGGAATTATTTGTCTTTCTATGTTTGCTCTAGGCAAGCGTGAGGGGGAGAAGAGAGCTCAGCTTTGACGTCAGGCAGCCCTGAGTTGGAAGAACACAGGCATTGTTGCTTGCTTGGAGGTGTGACCTTGGGCCAGCTGCTTGGCCTCTCCAGGTCTCAGTTTCTGGGTCTGTTAAATGGGGATGATAACACTGACCTTCCAGAATTTCTCTGTGGTTTTGGTAAGGTGACCTAGCTCGCTGCCTGCATAAACGTATTCTGTTTTGGGGAATAATTTCTGCCACACTGCTATTTTACAGAGAAAGACTATTAATTCCATCTCGCAGAGAGAACATTTAGACACTGAATAGGAGGTTGTCCCCCATGAGCGCTGGGCAGCAGAGCCAGGCCTCTTCCTACAAGGCAGGGGTGTCCAGCCGCCACCAGTTCCCCCCACCTGTCAGCTCCCACCACACTCACCCAGTAGTGTTCTTGGACCTGGGGAAGGACTCGTTTTTTCATTTTCCAGGAACCCTTCTCTTCCCATTTCCTTTCCCAAGGAGCCTTGCCCTTGGATTCAGCTAGCCTTGAACGCATTGCCTGTCACATGTTTCCTTACGTGTCCCCTTCTCGTTGGAATGTCCCCCAGTTAGGACTAATGGGCTCATTAACAACAGCGGGCAATTTAAATTTCCTTTCTGTAAGAATAAAGCCATCCCTTTCCCTATTCTCTGGCTGTAACTTGCTTAAAGTGGGATGGGGTGGAGTAGGATGGTAGAATGAACGGATACAGAGGTTGTCCAAGGAAGTATCTCAGGGAAGAAAAATCTTGCAAAGGCAAATTTTGTAGTTTGAATTTTCTAGATACCTGAAAAGAACCAGCCGATTAACGCCCAGCCGTTCATCTTTACATCTTGCCGAGCGGCTCCTCCTCCGGTAGGAAACCTTTCCCGCCGCCGTTTTAGCAGATTCTCATTACACAGAGTCAGGCTGCCCGGTTCTGGACTTCTCCGTGTAATGACAATCTGCGGCCATCGGCTCTGCGCTTGTCTGCCTTTGCCTGCCCTCAGCCACCAGGTGGCAGCAGAGTCCGTCTGGGCCTGGGAACTGATGAGGCCGAGCCGGCGTCAGTCATTGGTTAAGGACCGTGTTCAGCAGGTTTGTCCCCCTGTGAGTCAGCCTTGGCGTCCGACAGCTGAAAGTCAAAGCCATCAGCTTGTAGATGGGGCGGCATGTTGTACTAGTGCCCCAAAGCGATCATGCAATTGCTACTGCCTAAAATGTTATTTTATTTATTGTTACTCTTTTTTTTTGAGGCGGGGTCGCACCCTGTTGCCCAGGTGGAAGGGCAGTGGCGGGATCTCAGCTCGCCACAACCTCCGCCTCCCAGGTTCAAGCAATTCTCTTGTCTCAGCCTCCAGAGTACCTAGGATTACAGGCGCGCCTCACCACGTCAGGCTAGTTTTTGTGTTTTTAGTAGAGACGGGGTTTTGCCATGTTGGCTGGGTTGGTCTTGAACTCCTGGCCTCAGATGATCCACTCGCCTTGGCCTCCCAGAGTGCTGGGATTACAGATGTGAGCCACCACGCCCAGCCTAAAATGTTATTTTTCTTTTAAAAGTCAAAGCTTAATTATTTCAAAGCCAATACCTAACTTTAGGCAGTTTTACGTCTATCGTCTTAGTGCCCTCTTTTTCTTTTATACCAGTCTATTTGATAATGGGCCATTTCTAAAAAGAATACCAAAACTATGTTCATGCTTTGGAAAATGTCCCTGTTTATTTGTCGAGGATTCCTTAAGGCTGAGGGTTGAAAGGTGGTGAACAGGTTTCTGTAGCTCCTTTATTAAAGGCTTCCTAGTGCAACAATTTATAGGCAGCCTCCTCCATTTGGTCCAGGAGAGGTGCTTAAAAAACTCCTTCCCGAATCACTTGCAGGGAGTCTTCTGCTTGGTGGAGGGGCGTGGATGCTGTCTTTTAGCTTGTGCAAATGTGAGCCTGTAAGCAGTGCCCAGAGCTTTGGGGTCAAAGGGTGACTCCCGTGCAGGCGCACAGGTGCAGGAATTACTTTGCAGAGAGGATGTCCCTCTTTCCTCCTGAAGACTGAATGTTCTCACACATGATCAGGCAATGCCAGTAACTCTTTGGATAGTGTACAAAACCCTATGTTTGTTTCTAGGTTAGTTTAAAAATGAAGAACTCTCACTTTAAGGCAGCAGACAGAATAAAGGCCAATCTGTCCCGGTGCAGAGCTGTGCCTCTGTGGGCTCTCTTCCTGGCTTAGGTGGGTGTGGCTGACAGCAGAGAACTCTTACTGGCAGAGGGCTGAGTCGGGGCTAACGAGTGGGGCCTGAGACAAGGTCTGAAGTGGCAGGGTCTCTTTGCAGCTCTGTGGACCCCCTTGGTGTCTAATTCCAGTCCCCAGTCCTGTCAAAGTCACCCTACACTTTAATGCAGACACCATAGCTGGTAGATGCTTCCAGACTAAGATGCCGAGGAGACTTGGTTAACTGCGAGATGGAACGCAGAAGCTGAACCCAGGAGAGGAGGATCGTAAGAAGGCTGATTTAAGGCAGAGTACAATATGTCCACACCTCTTGGCTGTGTGAGACCGCCTGACCTGGCACTCATTCTGCAGCCTTAAGGCCCCTCTGTTTGCT
Organism: Saimiri boliviensis; assembly: GCF_048565385.1. NCBI lineage: Eukaryota > Metazoa > Chordata > Mammalia > Primates > Cebidae > Saimiri > Saimiri boliviensis. The sequence continues at coordinate 116,778,344 of NC_133453.1, forward strand.
AAAAATGTGCTGGGTCCTGCCTGCAAAGGTCCTGATAACTGGCCTTCCTCGGGCTCCAAGTCAAAGGGACAGAGTAGTTTCTGGAGCCAGAAATTCTCTCTGCATTCTCTCTTCCTCTCTTTCCAAGGTGTTGGGTTTCTCAGTGTCTTGGCCCAGGGTTGCTCGTACAGTTGAAAGCAGAGCAGCTTGAAGACAGATTACTTCAGTCTCCCCTGAAAGCCTTCGGGAGTCAGGGAAATTTTGCTAGAACTAGGCTTGAGGTATAGGGAAGGGAGAGGAGGCTGGGGGCTGGAGTGAGTCACTAAGGCTGGGAGGACGGAGCTTGCGGGTTCTGCCATTGCCAGGTGTCTGGCTGTGGGGAGATGACTTGTCCTCAGAGAGGAATAGCTGACCCTCAGCAGGCGAGTGCTTCCTCTCCAGTCTCAGGCCTGAGCAAGGCCTGCAGCTCCCAGGTCCTGAGGGTGAGCGTCCAGCTTCCGGAGGATGGTTCTTCCTGCCAGTGTCGGAGTGGGAGCTTTCTCTGCTCTGACAATTCCACCCCTCCATCCACTTCTCACCTTTAAAACTTGGATCAACTCTCTTGTCCCCAGTGTCTTCTCTTTGCGTCTCTTTGTCTTCACGGGTTTATGTTTGTATTATCCCCTTCCTTCCGTCTTAGTGGGGTTTTCAGAGGAGATGATGTAAATGAACAGATCGGCCTAGCAGGTCTAACTTTGGTAATCTGCTTGCGTGCGCGCTCCCTTTCTTTTTTAAAATTGAGGTATCGTTTACAGACGGTGAAATGCAAAGATCTTAGACACGCAGCTCTTTGGGTTTGGACAAATGCACGAACCACGTCTAAGTCAAGATGGAGAACACACCCACCCCCCGAACCTCCTTTGTGTCATTGTGTTCCCTCTCTGCCCCTCTGTCATCAGCCACCACTGCTGTGATTTCTGTCACCATAGGTGAATTGGGGCCTTCATTTTTGAATTTTTGGGGGTAATGTATATAGTCCGAATCAGTCTCCCAACACAACTAACTAAATGCAGACCAACTCTACAATGATAAGAAACTGGAATTTAAGTAAGAATAATGTCATTTTATTTAAAACACACACAGTTGTGTCCAAATCTAACCTTTTCCTTCAGGAGTAAGGAGAGAAGCTCTGTTGTCTTCTAGAATTTCCTTCATAACCAGAAGAACTTCATGTCAGTTAAAAACTTCTTCCGTGAAAAAAAAAAAAAAAACTCAAGTAATCAAGAAAGATCCACAGTGCCTTTGGACAAACATCACGTCTCTTCACAGATCTTCACTATCATACTCCCCTTTGCCGTTCCCAACAAAAACAGAGGCTTCTCATCTTAAAAATGTATATCTGGCATCTTATCAAAAACATATTATTAGCGCTTCTTTCAAATAACCCTCCAAAGTTGTACGGTTGTGGGCAGAGGCCCTTGTGGTGGGGCTGGGGGAGCAGGTCTTGGGCTGTGTGCATGTGTGTACGTGGGAACCTGTGGTGGTAAGTTGTGAGGCCTGAGGTGTGATGGTTGCCTGGTTTCTGGCTGGTGGTCACTTCCATTATTTAGATGTTGAATTAGTGACAGAAGCCATATTTCAAAATTTCAAGTGTTTTTCCAGCAAGGTCCAGCAAGCTCTGCAGGACAAGCCATCAGAAGTGAGACTGAGCCAGGCGTGGAACAGCCAGTATTTATCAAGGACTTGCCCTGCCAGGCCTCATTAAAGCACTTTGCAGATATTTACTCACTACTGCTTGCGACCCCTGTGAGGTAGGTACGAGTTATCTGCATCTTTCTGATGGGGAAGGGGCACTTGAAGGTAAAGTGACCTGCCCAAGGTTTCCCAGCTCCTAAGTGATGGAGCCTGCCAGAACCAACCATCAGAAGGGACTTCCCGGTTGAAGGGAGGTTCTTAACGCTCACTGAGGGTACTAAGAAGAAATTCCTAGTCGTAGCTGGAGCAAGTGATACCCTTCATTGCCTTTCAGTACTTGGTGATACCTCCTCAACAGGAGTCAGCTCAGAATTGCTGGAATGAACATCTCATGAGAACACCCTTCCCTTCCCTTCCCACTGCCACTGCCCTGCTTTGGGCCTCATCATTTCTTATCCTGACCAAGGAGACACTCTCCCGTCTGGTGTCCTTCCCTGCAGACTTTCATCCACCGAGTCCATCCTTCATGCCACTGCCAGAGTGATCTTTCAAAAATGCAAATCTGACTGCTGCATCCCTCCCTGTTCAGAACCATGGAACGGGTCCTTGTTTGCTTCCATGTCATGTGCACGCTCTGGCGTGGCGTAGTGGCGCTTCCTTGGTTTGCTCTCTGGCTACATCTCCAGCCTCTCCTCCAGCTTATGGAATTTAGCACCCCCGACCCCATCTCCCCAGCTCTCCCCTTTCCCTTCCCCTTGTTCTCTCTGGGTACACCATGCTGCCACTTCCTCAGACTTCCCACTCTGGTCCCTGGATGCTCCACCAGCCTAGCATTCATCTTGGGCAGCACAGTCAAGGGCCATCGTGTCCGTAAGGTCCCTTCCATCCCATCTTCCCAGCACTTCACAGGCAGGAGACTCGACCCTGCTCTCCTTCTTGTCCTGCCATGTCCCCGACAGTCCCCTGCAGCACTGATCACACACCGTGGCCTTGCCTTTTCATATACTGACCTTCTCAAAAGATGCGGCTCTCCCTGAGGTAGGAGATCAGGTCCTACTGTTGCATCTCCACAGCCTGCACACACTGGGAGTTAATAAATGCATGGGTCTGTTATTTATGTATGAATGGACGGATTCCCTTTCCTTGCTGTGTCATATACTCTTCTAAAAGTTACCAGGCTTTCTGGAACTTATATTAAGAAATTCAGATACCAGTAGTTATATCCAGGTAATGCAGCCTCTGCCCAAATTGCTTGATGAGATGATGTTTGTCTCAGCGCTAGGACCACAATTTCTGTTTCTTTTTCATCCTCTCCATGCCGTGACTCACTGTTGGATATACACGACCTGTTTCAACTGTATTTGCTGATTTGAGTTGGCAGGTGTTGGGGGTGAGATAGGACAGACAGAGAAAACGTGGTCCCAGCTACTGAGGACCTGACACATGAAAAGGGAGACGGGACAGATCCTTTAATTGGGAAAAAGCCCCATTAAAGCCAATTCTGGAGCCTTTCCTCCATAGCCTGCGGAGATGCCTGTGCACTTCCCCCAAGAAGCTCCTCCAAGTTGCGTGACCCTGATGAAGGTCTTCCTTCACCGTATGATTTGTTACAGGAAAAATAAGGGAGGAATTTGGAAGCAGTTAAGGTCACTTTGTGCCGAGACTGTAGCACTATATCATGTTAAATAAAATGTCAGGTGATAGTTATTGAGTCATTCTTTTCTAATGGTTTTATGCACAGTAGATAATTTTATTATCTATGATTTGGATTTGATACAATTCTCTATTTTTTAAGAATTTAATAAGAATATGTAAATACATTTGCATCCCCTATTTAAGTCAACCTAAGAATGAAATGATGAGAGGGAGGCTATTTTATGAGGATGGTGGGGGCCTTTTTGTAGATGGCCTCCTCCGACCTCCTCCACTATCCTGGTACACAGATGCTGCATCTCCTTCTCACAAATGAGAAACACCGAAGCCCAGACAGGTTAATTTGCCTGCGGTCTCCCATCCCAGAATATGGGTTCGAATTTTAGAGGTTTTTCACCTTATGCTACCTACAGATACTCAAATCTAAATGCATTCACATGAAATGATGGGTTAAATGGTTTACAAAGTTATCAACTATAAGATTCTGTTGGCAAATATCGAGGATATATTTATTTTTTAAAATGTTCTGTCCATGCACGTCTTTCAGTGTTAAATAAACATGAGAAATATTTTAGCTTTTAGATTACAAAAAAAAAAAAAAAAAAAGCAACTACCAAAACAACCTGCCCACTACATGGATGGTATATGAAATGAACACAGGCTGATGTACATCAGTGTTCCCACATAGTAACAAGAAAACTGGAACAGTGTTTTTGGGGTGGAGGGAATTTGGTAATATATACCCAGATAAAAATTATACAAGCCCAGTGATCCATTGAAGCCTCTTGAAGGTTCTACGGGCACAGTGACAGAGATGTAGAGTGCAGGGAGGGGCTCTGGGTTGCCAGAGACCTGCTGTGGAGAAGTTTGCTGCCCTTAATAAGCCCTACAAATGCAAGCAATTTAGTTTGAGTTCACTTTCATCATCCGCAAAATTAGGCTACTTATGCTTTCTTGGGGTGTCAGCATTCAATACTGGGGTGTCAGGCAAGTGCTTAGCTCGGAGGCTGTCCATGCATGGCTTAGTCGGGTGGGATGTGACATTCCCTCGTGGTCAGTGAGGCCTGCTTTCCTGGCTATGACGACTGGGAGGTCGTGAAACTGAAGCATGGCAGCCGCTGGACACCTCAGTGTCTCAGGCTTAGTTCCTCAGCTGGGAACCTTAGAGAGAGAAAACGGTGTGGCTTAGGAGAGGGGTGAGCCTGATGTCTGAAACTGCTTTCCTCTCATGGGTGAGCAAATTGAAAAGCCAGATTCTACCAGGAATGTGACATGGGACACCTTAGCTGTTTTCTTGGATGTGTGGGGCCGTTCCGTCAGGCAGTTGCATGGGGCTTGCTTGTGTGCTGGACTTTCCGGGACATCCTGAGACTGGACTTTGCAGTTTTCAAGATTCAGTCCCATTGTCAAACCCCAAGATCTGATTTTTGATTTGATTACATGGTATAAAGAAGTGGAAAAATCTTCAAGTTTGGGTTATTAAACATTGTCAAATAGGGCTGGGTATGATGGCTCACACCTGTAATCCCAGCACTTTGGGAGACTGAGGCAGTTGGATCATTTAAGGTCAGGAGTTCAAGACCAGCCTGGCCAACATGGTGAAACCCTGTCTCTATTAAAAATACAAAAATTAGCCAGTTATGTTGGTGGATGCCTGTAATCCCAGCTACTTGGGAGGCCAAGGCAGGAGAATCTCTTGAACTCAGGAGGCACAGGTAGGTATGAGTGAGCCAAGGTGGTGCCAGGGCACTCCAGCCTATGCAACAAAGCCAGAATCCCTTTCAAAAAAAAATTGTAAAATAGAAATGGATGTGGGGAAGAGAGAGGAGGAGAAGGCAGAGCAGGAAGGAGGAGGCAGGAAGGGCACAGCTGGCACCAAGGCAGGCCCTGGGCTGGACGCCCAGGAGTGTGGGCAGAGGGGGTGCCGCACTGAGAGGTGGGCTGGAAGCATCCCCTGCCAAGCTCATGACAAAGCATGGGAGGCAGGGAGGGGGCCCAAAGAGCTTGCCGAACGCTAAGTGCCTGCAGCCCTGCCCTGAGCTGCACAGCCTCCAGGGAGATGGCCACCAGCGTCTCTCAGGGACCTGGACTTCCCTTCCACCGAGGAAGAGGGATAGGGACTAACTAGGGCTGCCCTTCACTGTGAAAGGCCCAGCTAATTATTCATGACACCCCTGCAGATGGCTGGACTGCCGCAGCTTCCCCTGCGCCCATCCTCAAAGGCAGAACCTCAGTCTTTCAGGAGGGACTTAGCGGAGCTCTCCCAAGGACCAGGGTGTTGTTTCCCACTGCAGCCTTGAGTTTCGAAGAGTGAAGCGGGGGTGGTTAGTGCTTCTGGGTTTAGTGCTTCCACCCGATTGCCCATTTCATCACACTCCTCAGTACTATGAAATTTGGATTATTTTTAAATCTTCTCTTCCCCCTTTTGTTGTTTTGCTGTTGAGCTGATTATGCAGAACCCTGTGTTGATGTCTCTGTGGCACTTTCCTTCCAGGGATGCAGCTCTGTTTTCCAAACACCCCCCTTAATCTTCTTAGGAGAGAGGATGCACCGGGGTGCTCACTCTGTCCGTCAGGGCCGGCGGAGACTGATGGTTTACAGGTGTTTGTAACCTGGACCATGCCAGACAGGAGGCATGGAGGCACCAAGATGCCAAATCTCTTACTCATCCTGGCACCTCAGTTGGCTAAAGAATAAATGCATGAAAATTAAGCCAGTTCTGTCTTCGAAAGAGAACAGGAGCAAGCTGACTTTCGGCTGTCACCTGGAGTCACCTACTGGGAAGTGCCAATCACCGGAGACCAAGGACAGGAAGGAGGCTTGGTGCATAACCGTCCCACCCTGGCAGTGCCATGGACAGCAGAGCTTCAATTCAAAGTGAAAACAGCCTCTCTGCATCAGAGCTGACCTATCAGTGCAAGATATTTCACTCGAAGACCGGGGGGTTTGTGATAAATAGATCCACACAGGATGGCCTGGTTTCATGTTTTTCATGTATATTGGCTACTTGGGACACCCACCTCTCACGTTCCCAGCTTTTTATATCTTTTTTTTTTTCTTTGAGATGGCGTCTGGCTCTATCACTCAGGCTGGAGTGCAATGGCACCATCTTGGCTCACTGCAACCTCCACCTCCCAAGTTCAAACTATTCTCCTGCCTTGGCCTCCCAAGTAGCTGGGATAACAGGTGGCTGCCACCACGCCCCGCTACCAACTTTTTATATCTTAATGGCCTTTCCAGAACTTTCCAGAACATGTACAACATACTCCTAGTGGGCTTGGGGATGATTGAGGGTGGGTAACGCAGTAAGGCAGTTACTATTATTTCAGTTTTCTTTCAGGTCTTCTGGTTGAGTGAAGAGGAGGTTTCAGCTGGTGATGGCGTGTCCTTAAGAACTCACTCGCCTCCCTCTCTCTGTTTTTTTTTTTTTTTTTTTTTTTTTAGGAGAGAGTGAGTCTCTGCCAAGCATTTTAGCAGGTAAAAAAATCCAGATAGAATTTAATCATATTATTTTGTTTTTATTTATTTTGAAGTTCTAATTGCTTTAAGGTCTTATAGCAAGTAATAACAGTTTTCCGTTATGTTAGAGATGTTTATTTAGCAAATGCTTATATAGCACTTACTCTGTGGAAGATCTGTTTTAAATACCTTAAAAAGAGAAACTGTTTTCTCTCTCTCTCTCTCTCTCTCTCTCTCTCTCTCTCTCTTTTCTTTGTAGTAGGGTCTCACTCTATCGCCCCAGACTGAGTGCAGCTGCATGATTTTTTTCCCCCACTCCATAATCAGGTCTCTAAGTTTCACGGGAGGAATAGGTCATTTATTGTGATTGCTGAATAACAGGCCATCATATGAAGAGCACAATTAATTCATGCACTTCTGTCAATGGGGCATTTATGAACAATACTGAGATGAACACTCTTTTAAACAAATTTAGTTGCTAAAAAAAACCCAGTGGCTCACGCCTGTAATCCTAGCATTTTGTGAGGCTGAGGCAGGCGGATCACTTGAGGTCAGGAGTTTGAGACCAGTCTTGCTGACTTGGTAAAACCCTGTCTCTACTAAAAATACAAAAATGAGCCCAGTGTGGTGGTGGGCGCCTGTATTCCCAGCTACTCAGATGGCTGAGTCAAGGAGAATCGCTTGAACACAGGAGGTGGAGGTTTCGGTGAGCTGAGATTGTGCCACTGCACTCCAGCCTGGGCAATAGAGTGAGAGTCCGTGTCAAAGCAAACCAAAAACCGAAACAAACCAAAAACAAACATCCCCGCCAAAAAAAAAAAAAAAAAAATCCGTTATACACATTCATGTATATAGCATAAGACAAAATGAGAGGTTAACCAAATTAAAAGGTAAACACATTTAAACATCTCCAAGTAAAGGGAACTGACTCTGACCCCAGTAGTCCGCCGGGGCTCTCTTTCCCAAATGCAGTGCCACGCCCCTCCTCCAAGAGTAAACACCAGCGTGGCTTTTGTGCTAATCGCCTCTTTTCTTTGCAGCTGTGCTATCCATTCCCGAACACTACAGATGAGCTTCGTCTTTCTCCCTTCCTCTCCCTTCCCCTCCCCTCCCTTCCCTTCTCTTTTCTTTTATGTCAAATACTAGGCTGGAGTTTTCACCTGTGTGTTTTTCTGGCATGCCTGTATCGTCTGCAGGGATGTTATTCTACTTTTTTTTTTTTCTTTGAATACCTGCGTGGGATTTGACTTCAATCCTTCTCTGCTACTTATGTTTACATAACATTAGATTTCCTGAACTTTTTGAAAGGAAGCATAAATTTAAGGCTTTTTCTCCTTTCATAATGGTAGAGCACTCACTTCTGTTGTTTTTATTCAGGATTTTAAAAATAGGGCATCTCACTTCCTGAGAACTTCCATTTAGTTCTCCCCTACTGTGGTCTGAGTTCGCTTTTTTGCTTTTCTCTATTTTTCTGACCTGCTCAATTTGGAGTCTTTCCCCAGCTGGGGTTCTGTTCTGGATAGGGTCTTGGGCTGGTTAGTCTGGGATGTTTATTAGGCCCAGTCTTCTCTGGCCTCTTCTGACTTTACCTCTGGAACTCACGTGCTTTCACTAAAGGATACAGATATGTCCCTGGGTCAGGTGCTGTCCTCCGGCTGCCTGCTGGCTTTACAATGGTTGTTTCTTGATAACTTTGAAGTTCTTGTTGCAGGTGATCGGTGACTATCTGGGCCCGTGGCATGGGCGGTAAGAAGAATTTACCAAGGTTAAAAAAAAAAAGGCAGATTTATTAGAGAAAGTAGGCAAGTATGTTGCAAAGATGCAATAGGTAGGTGAGCAACAGAGGAACTGACTGCAAGGAAACAAAGGCTTGCCGGGGATTTTATAGGATGGCGCTCGCACTGTGTGTTGAAGAGGCTTTGTGCAGTATCAGTAATGCCAAGGTTGCAGTGAGCTAACTTGCATTATTTTGTTCATTGAGGGTTGGTGACAGTTGGGCACAGGAAGACTGCGAGTTATTTGTGCAGGAGGGTTATGTGTTCTGGGCCTTCTAAAAATCCCTAGAGCTTATCTGCTTTTTGTTTTTTGCTTTCCCTGCTCCTACCAGCCTGACTTCTTTTCCCTTGTTAAGACCCCACAGTTCTAAGGCCTGCCAGATGCTCTGTTGCTTCCTTCCGCTTCCTTCGACACAGCTGCTGATACCATGCAGATCTTGTAGGTATGTCTCTACCCATTTGTGTTTTAGGGTGGGCAGGGATTCCGTGTCATCTGGTTTGTTTTAGGGATTGTCCATGGGCTTTTAGTTTTGCAAACCTGGCTGCTTTGAGTATCTTTATGGATGGGGGATTTGGAGAGATTAAATAATTATACCATCAAGGCTGCCACCTCCTCAGAATCTTCATATTATTTTCATATATACTGATTTTTTTTTTTTTTTTTTGAGATAGAGTCTTGCTCTGTCACCAGGCTGAAGTGCAATGGCACGATATCAGCTCACTGCAACCTCTGCCTCCTGGATTCAAGCAATTCTCCTGCCTCAGCCTCCCAAGTAGCTGGGATCACTGGTGTGTGCCACCATGCCTGGCAAAGTTTTGTATTTTTAGTAGAGACAGGGTTTCACAATGTTAGTCAGGCTGGTCTCAAACTCCTGACCTCAGGTGATCCAGCCTTGGCCTCCCAAAGTGCTGGGATTGCAGGCGTGAGCCACTGCACCCGGCCTACATTGAATATTTTTATGTACATTCACTGTTGCCTACCTACAATAATTTTTCTAAATAAAATTTGGGGAGAACTTACAGGCTGTTAGGGTATGGAAAGGTTCAATGCTATAAGGCTCAATTGTTTTCTCAAGTTTCTGTATCAATTTATGTTGCTACCTTCCTTCTGGTTTCTTTAGGTTTGGTTTTCTATTGCTTTTCTAGTTTCTTAAGATGAAAGTTTAGGTAGTTAATTGGAGATTTTTCTTTTTGAATACAGGTATTTACAGCTGTAAATTTCCCTCCAAGTGCCTACCATTTTAGCTGTACCCCAGAAACTTTGGTATGCTATTTTTTTTCCTTCATCTCAATTTTTTTTTTCTAATTTCTCTTCTTTATTCTTTGACTTATTGGTTAAGAAGAGTGTCTTTCAATTTCCACATATTTTTAAATTTCCCAAATTAATTATTATTATTTATCTAATTTTATTCTATGGAGAACATACTTTTTATAATTCTAATCTCTTAAAATTTATTGGGACTTATTTTGTGGTCTAATGGATGATCTATTCTGAAGAATATTCCAGATGTGCTTAAGAATGTATATTCTGGCTGGGTGCAGTGGCTTACACCTGTAATCCTAGCACTTTGGGAGGCTGAAGTGGGTGGATCACAAGGTCAGGAGTTCGAGACCAGTTTGGCCAACATAGTGAAACCCTGTCTCTACTAAATAATACAAAAAATTAGCCAGGTGTGGTGGTGTGTGCCTGTAATCTCAGCTACTCAGGAGGCTGAGGCAGGAGAATTGCTTCAACCCAGAAGGTGGAGGTTGCAATGATCTGAGTTTACACCATTGCACTCCAGCCTGGGTGACAGTTCAAGACTCCTTCTCAAAAAAAAAAAAAAAAAAAAAAAAAGAATGTATATTATTTGCTGGGTATGGTGTCTCATGCCTGTAATCCTAGCACTTGGGAGGCTGAGGCAGGAGGATCACTTGAAGTCAGGGGTTCAAAACCAGCCTGGACAACACAGCAAGAACCTGTTTCTACAAAAATTAAAAAATCAGCTGAGTGCGGTGGTGCACACCTGTGATCCCAGCTACTTGGGAAGCTGAGGTGGGAGGATCACTTGAGCCCAGGAGGTAGAAGCTGCAGTGAGCCATGATTGTGCCACTGTATGCCAACCTGGGCAACAGGGCAAGACTCTCTCTCAAAATAAATAAAAAATAAAAGAATGCATATTCTGCTGTTGTTGACTAGAGCGTTCTATAGGTGTGTGTGAAGTATAGCTGTGTACGGTGTTGTTCAAGTCTTCTATTTTCTTGGTAATCTTCTGTCTGGTTGTTCTGCCCATTACTGAAAATGAGGTATGGAAGTCTCCAACTATCATTGTTGAATAGTTTATTTTCCCTTCAATTCTGACAGCTACTTCATATATTTTGAGACTGCTATTAGTTGCATATATATTTATAATTTATATAGTCTTAATGGATTGAAACTTTTATTGTTGTAAAATGTTCTTTATTATGGAATCATCCAGTTCTCTTTTTAATTATTGTTTGCCTATCTTTTTTCCATCCTTTTACTTTCTAATCTTTGGGGTATTTTTTGTTTTTGTTTTGTTTCATCTAGAGATGAGGTTGGACCATGTTGCCCAGGCTGGACTTGCACTCGTAGGGTCTAGTAATCCTCCGACCTCAGCCTCCTGAGTAACTGGGACTGCAAGCACATGCCCTTCTGCCTGGATGGGTCATTAAAAAAATTATTTGTTCTGCCAATCTTTGCCTTTTCTTGGAGTGTTAAATTCTTTCACATTTAATGTAATTACTGATAAGTCAGAATTTATTATGTCATTATACACTATATACCCATCACCACAGATATACAGTTCGTTCATTTGTTTTTTCTTTCTCTTTCTCTTTTCTTTTTCTTTCAAGTGACAGGGTCTCACTCTGTCACCCAGGCTGAGTGCAGTGGTACAGTCATGGCTAACTGCAGCCTCCACCATCTGGGCTCAGGTGATGCTCCCACCTCAGCCTCCTGGGTAGCTGAAACCACAGGCATGTGCCACTGCACGTGACTAATTTTTTTAAATTTCTGTTTTTTTGTGAAGATGGGGTGTTGCTCTGTTGCCCAGGCTGGTCTTGAATTCCTGGCTCAAGTGATCCGCCTGGCTTGGACTCTCAGAGTGCTGGGGATTACAGGTGTCAGCCACTGCACCTGGTCTATATGCTCATGTTTTGTTTTCTTGAATCAGTTTTGGTAAGCTATATTTTTCATTCTAAGTTGCAAATTTATTTGCATAATCTCATATATAATATTCTCATTATTTTTAAATTTTCTGTCCCATTTGTAGTTTTTTATCCTTGTTATGCCTAAAAGTATTTGAGCATTTTATTGTTTTCGGGATCAGCCTTATCAGAGATTCATCTTGTTTGATTAGTTTCATCCAAAAACCAACCTTTGGCTTTGTCAGTCCTCTCTATTATATTTTTGTTTCCTAGTTCACCAGTTTCTGCTCTTACATTCAGTTTATCTTTCTGTGTATATCTATCTTTTAGTTTCTGTGGGTTGGATTCTTTTTGTATTAATTTTCATCAAGGTTTTTGATTTCCTCCTAAGTAATATTTTTCCTGCATCTCTAAATAGTTGATTTAGAGTTGCAGCAAATTTAATAATAATAAAAATCATTCAATTTTAAAATTCTGAAGAATTTTCATTTTAATTTTTTCTTTGATTAATGACGTTTAGAACTGTATATTCAAAGTTTTAAAATGCATAGACATTTAAAATATAGCATTTTAGGCCAGGCATGTAGTGGCTCATGCTTGTAATCCCACCACTTTGGAAGGCCAAGGCAGAGGGACTGCTTGAGGCCAGGAGTTTGAGACTAGCCTGGGCAACATAGCAAGATCTCGTCTCTAAAAAAATAAATATTAAACATTAGCTGAGCACAGTGGCGCATGCCTGTAGTCCCAGCTACTCGGGAGGCTGAGGCGGGAGGATTGCTTAAGCCCAGGAGTTTGAGGCTGTGATCGTCATGTCACTGTACTCCAGCCAGGGTGACAAAGTGAGACCCTGTCTCTAAAATATAAATATATATATATATATATATATATATATATATATATATATACACACACATACATATAGCATTTTGTTCTTGATTTGTAACTTTCTTGCATTCACTTGAGAGAATGCCGATACCTATTATTTGAAATTTATTGAAATTTGCTTCATGGTCTAATATGTTTTCAATTTGTTTTCTTGAGAAAAATGTAATTTTTCTATTTCTTTTTATGTCCAACTTGCATTGTTACACGCACACACGCATGTGCAAACATGTGTGTAATTTTCTGTTTGTTATAATCTCCTAGCATAATGATGGACTTGTTCACTTTTTTTTTTTGCGTTACGTATTTTGAGGCTGTATTATTAAAAGAATAGTTAAATCTTTATTTTATTATTATGTAGTCTCTCTATTCCTAATGTCTTTTGTCATTAAATATGCTTTATATAATAATAATCTAACCACTCTAGTTTATTTTAGCCTAGCATACTTTTTTCCATATCTTTACCTTTAGTCTTTAGGTATGCCACTTACAAACATAACTAAAATCCAGTCTGACAATCTCTATCTTTCAAATGAAGTGTTTAATTCATTTGTATTTATTGTGATTACTGCAGGAAGACAAGTCCTTGAATGGCCTTGGCTGATTCAGTTCTCCCTGCTCTTTGGTACAATTCTTGGGCAGAATGTACTGAGAATGGGAAGTCCTGAGATAAGGAAGAACCATCCAGAACAGCCTGGGCTTGGTCCATATTCTTCCCAGAACAAGATGCTCTGTAGCGCTTAAGCTCAGTGATTTAAGTACCTGTAGGGTATAAAACCCAGAGTGGACTGCTTTCAGGGTCCCTCAGCAGTGGTGTGAAGTTGAGGATATACAGGTGAGATTCCGTCTGCCCTGGGCAGCTTTCTTGAGTTCTGGAGGACCAGCTCACTGAAGATTCTAGGCTTCTGTCTATCTTTGTGACCGGTCTCTAAGTAATAAGTCAGCTTTGCCTGACTTGCGCAGGTGCTCTGTCATACCAGACTCAGACTCTGGCAGCTGGGTTTGTGCAAAACCTTTAGAAGCTGGGTTTGTGTAAAGACTCCTGTCAGACCTAGCACGCATCAGATACAGGAATCTTCACAAAACATGGCAAGGTGTTTAGAGTCCTTCCCTGGTAACAGTGTATGGTGTCCCCCTCATAAGGACTAATATCAGTGCATGGCGTTCTGCTGCACAATTATGAATATATGTGGATTTTTCTAATATCTATTTTTTGTTTTCTGTGTCTTGCTTTATCTATGCTATTTTTCTTGTTTCTCAAAAATCCAATTAATTTTTTTTTCTTTCCTAGGGATTTGGGCATTATATTTTTAGCTTTTTAGTGGTTACCCTTGATATTTTTCTAGATGTACTTAACAAGATCTAAATTAGCCCCTAAGTTTCCCAAGCCCTAAACAAATATGACCCTCAGAACATTTTAACTGAGTCCTTTATTTACATACCATGATTTTTAGCCAGTTAATATGTTCTTTTAAAACAAACACATAAATCGATATTATTCTTTTATAGAGAAAAGGTTTGTTCAGATTTATCTTGATGGTCACTCACTGTTCCTTCTTGTTTTCAGATTCCCCTTTGGGATCATTCTCTTTCTATCTGACATGTACTTTTTAGAAGTCCTTCAGAAAAGAACTGTTGGTAAGCTCTCAATTTCTGTAATGGGAAACATTACTATTCTGCATTCAGTCTTGAAAAATCAGTTTTGCTGGATTTGAAATTCTAAGTTGGCAATTATTTTCCCCCTGCACTTTCTAGATATTAGACTACTATTTTCTAATCTCCATAGATATTAAGAAGTCTGTTATAATTCCACAATTGTAGGTCATCTATAATTTTTCTCTGACTGCTTTTAAGAGCTGCTTAGTGTTGCTAACTGTAGTTTTACCTTTAAATTTGCTTTCCTGCCTGATGGTATGCATTGCACTTTCAGTGTTTTGGGATTCCCGTATTTCACTAGTTTTAGAAAATCCTCGATCTCTTTAAAATTTACCTTTTCATCATTCTCTCCTTTTGGAACTTCAATTATTTGTATGTTAGAGTTGTTCATTTTAACCTTTAGCTCTGTTAACCACTCTTTCATGTTTTCTATCTATCCATTTGTCTCTTTTTTTGCATTCGAGGTAATTTTCGTAGCTTCTTTTAGAATTCAATAATTTTCTCCAATCTGCGGTTAAGCGCACCAAATTAGGTTTGTATCTGACAATTTTTTAATTTCTGAAAGTTCTATTTTTCACCATGCCTGTGTCTTTATAGTATCTTATTGCTTATTTATTTTTTGCAAATCTATTTTTTAATTCTTTAGATATTTAATATATCATTATCCTAGATTTGACAATTCTGTTCTTCAAAGTCTTCAGCTTTTGTTTCCACTGATTCTGACCTATTGTTTGTTAATTGTAAATATTAAGCTTCTTATTTGGTTGGTCTGAACTGAGGTTGTTTTTCTTCAGAAAGGACTTGAATTTGCTTCTGCCAGGAGCCAAGGAGAACTTTTTATTTTATTTTTTATTTGTGTGTGTGTTCCCATTTATTTTCTGTCCTGGTGATTTCCCTTACTTCCTGCAAATTTAGTATTACCTTAAAAAGTATGTCTTTTGTTTAGAAACTAATTGTGTTTTAAGCAGGAAGATCCTTGAAGAAGTTAAAAGCCCAAAGGAATTCTCTAGTTGAGAAAGTTTTAAATGTTGGCTAAAATTAGATTTTTTAGACTAAACTTTACATATATGAAAATTATAGAAATAAGCTAGGTTTCTGGTCCAAGAAATAAAATCAGCACTCAATAAGCAAGAGTGGTGATTATTCACTCCATGGGAGGATTGGCAGTGGAGGTTTTTGGTTGACTAGTGCATCAAAGGTTCCATTTGTGACGGTTCATTTCTGAACGGAGAAAACAAAAATGAAGCCAAGGCATTTCTGAGTAACTGTTAGAGATGACACCGAGCTAAGACAAAATATCTAGAATTATTAAAGAAACTGGTGGGAGAAAACAGAATTTAACTAAACAAAAATCTACTTCACATACTTCCCAGGAAACGCAATTTGGTATAGTTCACCCTGGCCAAAAAACGGTTATAATCAAATTTAGCCTTTGCTTTTTAAACCCCATCAGTTTTTCTGGTCCAGTCCCTTTTCATTTTCTCCAACAATTACTTTTAACCTTTTTGTCCCTCTTCAGTCCTCAGAGGCAAACCTTCCTCCTCCCCTGTTATTCTCAGCAGAAGGCATTGGTCACTTTTTCATGAACAGACACCATCAGAAGGGAACTGTCACAGGCTGCATCACCACAGCAAGCCCCTCCCCTCAATTCTATGCTGCTTCTTTTCCCCTCCTCTCCTAGTTGTAATGGACAAGCTCCTCCTCCTCCTTCTCTAAAAGCACCTGTACTCTGTACTCCATCTCTTCCCATGTCCTCCAGAGCTTTGTGATTCTCTATCATTCTCTCTATCGCTCATCTTCCACCATTGCTTTTCACCTAGTTTATTTCCCAGAATCATTTAAAACATGTTCAGGTCAGAACCGTGGGAAAAAATAACCAGATAACCAGCCCTCCTTCAACCCCTCATATCCCTCCCATTACCAATCCTTTCTCTTTCCCTGGCTTTACAGCCAAATCCCAGAAGAGTTGTCCAGAATTACTGTTTTGATTTCCTTCTTATTCATACTCAATCTGGATTTTACCCTCAACATCCCACTGAAATTCTCACCATTAGGTTTTCATGTTTCCAAATCTAGTTGACATTTATTGGTCTTCATCATACGTGATTTCTTCATAGCATTCAACACGATTTCAAACACAGTGGACACAATACACATACACACACACACACACACACACACACACACACACACACACACCCCTTTAGTCATTATCTTAAAATGTCAGCTACAAGAGAGTCAACAATGTTTAGTTGAATATCACTGTATTTAAAAACCAATTTATTTATTGTAAGACTATTAATATAATAATTATTCATGATTACTGTTATATATATATATATATATATATATATATATATATATATATATGTTTTAGTATAAATTATTTCTACTTTGTGTTTCAGTTTAGGCCTTATACTGATTTTAAAAGTTATATGCATAGGCCAGGTGTGGTGGCTCATGCCTGTAATCCCAGCACTTTGGGAGGTCGAGGTGGGTATATCATGAGGTCAGAAGTTCGAGACCAGACTGGGCAACATGGTGAAGCCCCATCTCTACTAAAGATACAAAAATCAGCCAGGTTTGGTGATTGACACCTATAATCCCAGCTACATGGGAGGCTGAGGGAGGAGAATCACATGCACCTGGGAGGTGGAGGTTGCAGTGAGCCAAAGTTGTGCCAATGCGCTCTAGCCTGGGAGACAGGGTGAGACTGTCTCAAAAAAAAAATTATACGCATGGGTAGGTTATATTATTTCTGAATTTCATTTCAGATATTGGTAAAGAGATTTTCAAAATACGTGTTAGAAGAAGTCAGTGATGGTCTATGGGACTGAGAATTTCTGCTCTAGTGGAGCCAACTGTCTCTTGGTTGAGACCAAGGAAGTGACCCAGCACGAGAGAGCTTCTGCACTCCAAGAGCCAGCTTCATTGCTTTTAGAAAAGATTCGACATGTCAAAAGTTGACTAACTTTCTTTCCTCGAGTGATATGAGTTATTTTGGTTGTTCCTTAGTTCTTACATGGGCGACCTTAGTGGGGGGTATTTCTCATCAATTTGATTGCTTCTTCGTAAACTCTTCTAGCTTTATGCATGGGAGGACACAGTGCAAAAGTAAACCTCCAAGCCCAAGATGCTTTTCACCTTGAAAACTGTTTGTCATGAATGTACTTCCTGACATGGTTCCTTCTTTGGAAAATCCTTATCATGAACTCAGAATGGCAGGGCCATCTTTTGGTTATTGTTCCCAAGAAATGGTTTTAGCCACTAGACCACTTTCTGCACTGGGTTTCTTGTCTCCTTGCCCTGTACAGTAAGACAGTCTGGTTGCTTCAGCAGGAAGGCTCGGCTGCAAGACAGGTGGGTGGTCCCTGAAGAGAGCGCCTCTTGTTTTCCTGATGGACCCAGGCCCTGGGAAGCACGCCAAGTGTGAGGCTGTGGCTCCAGGACGGAGTGCTTCTCCCCTTGCCTTTAAGAGAACACAGGGGGCTTAGCAGTGTGCAGATGTGGACCTTGCTGGGGCTGCCAGGGGATGCAGGCTCATGGGGAGGATAGAGGAGGCAGAAATGTGTGCGCACTGATTAGCGTGCCATAGACTACAGCACAGCAGAGGCAAAGAAAGCCATCTAAGCTGTTGTTAACTCAGAGTATCTGAGGATCATCACCGTCCAGGTCACCCAGGAGCTTATTAGAAGTGCACAATCTCAGGCCTCACCCCAGACCATGAATCAGATCCTGTGTTTGAACCACATTCCTAGGTGACTCCCAGGCACATTATAATTCGAGAAGCAGTGCTGCTTTTACCTATACTCAAGCCCTCACCCTTCAGACCAGTCCAGTAAGCCTTCCTTTCACATCCCCTCGCCCCCACCCCACACTCTGTCACCTGGATCTTGCCCATTCCTCCCTGGCATGTCCCTTAGTCCCTTAGGTCTGCATGTCTGCCCTTCCTCATTGGTCAGCTCTAGCACAGATCACTGTGTTCACCTTGCCAGTCCCAAGACCTTGCCAGTGCCTGACTGAGAGCCAGCTCCAAGCTGAAGGCTGCTCAAATCAGTGAATGAATGGATATGTGATCTACATGGCAGAAATAAACACCTGGAGTTCGCAGAAGGTTAAGTGTTTATTTGCACTGCTTTTTAGACTATCTACCAGGCAAAAAAAAAAAAAAAAAAAAAAAAGCACACAGACTCTTTCCAAGGCATAGATATTAGACATGAACCTCAGACCGTGGCATTTGGGATTTCCAGAGCATGTTGTTGAGGCACTTTTGTACCCAGAGGCACATGGAATTTGCCAGGCTGTAGGGAGTGATGTGCTCTCAGGGGCTGCTGCTGCCAGTAGCCTGGTGAGGTAGGGAAAATAGCAATGGACGCACACTCAGGGTTCAGCACACAGCCTGCCTGCCTATCGAGAGCTGATTGTCCAGCAGGTGGCACCTGTTCCCTCCTGCCACCCACCTTGGAATCACTTCCCTCTTGATGAGCACCTTCAGCCACAGGTGGGTGGGACAGGGAGGCCATGCACTGGGCTCTGCTCTGTGTCAACATCTTTGGTATACGGAACCATTCCCTGGCCCAGGGCAGGCAGCCAGTACACACTGTCGTTGGCGATCATTGGTGGGTCTCCATTGCCCATGCTTTCCCTGCCTCTCATTAGTAAGAATCGATGGACCCTTGTTATGCCAAGGCAATGCTAAAATCTCTGCTTCACCTGCCCCTTTCTTGGCAAGGCGCTCTGTGGGCCACAGCTGATGCTCCATCAGTGCCAGTTTATGAGACAAGCTTCTGTTTCTCAGCCTTGGGGCGCCAGATGGAAACTACCTGCAGGAAGACCTTCCCCGGCATGACCTTCCCTCTATCAGTCATGTGCCTAATGAGCTAACCTTGCAGTGGGCTTCCCCTGCTTTTCACTGACGAACCCTCAAGAGCTCCATAGACATGAGCTCACAAAACCTCCCTGGGGGGCAGGGGCGGCCTCATTTGTGACACTCTCTCTGGGCAGCCTTCACCGGCCCTACTCTCTTCCTTCCATCAGAAGATGCCTTAAGGCCCAGGAGACTCACCGAGACCTCATCCCCTTTGTGTTCAAAGATGCTGTTTTTGATGGAAGATCACCTGGTTCTGCAGGGGGTTGGGGCTCAGCTGAGAACACCTGCCTCTCCACAGGGGAGGTAAGCTAGAGTCAGGAGGAAGCAGAGAGGTTGGCATGTGACTGGTTGGCAGATATCCTGTGGCTCCAGTGGTGCTCTCTCCTCTTGTCCCTTGGGACAGCAGCGTTTTAGGTTTGTAGCTTTGGTGGCAAAGTTGCTCCCCACTGTTTTCAAATGTAATGCTCCGTGAGGAGGAAGTTGGAGCCAGTGTGGTTTTCTGGGTCCTCTGCCAGTGAACCTTTGGAGTTCCCAGTATCTTTCCCCAGGACCGACTTAATGAAGACAGTCCTTCAGCCCAGGCAGGGTCCCTGGAAGGGCTCAACTCTGACGCCAGGGAGCTTTACTCCCTAGGGTGTTTTCTCTCTCTCTCCTCCTTGGGCTGATTTCTAAAGGGTCTGTTCTAGGCCTTCCTGGGAGACGTTCAAACAACAGATGGGAAGGGTGAGAAGGCACAGTGGTTTAAAGGAAGCTCATCACCAGCTTAAAGGAGGGAAGGAAATTAACACTTGTTCTCAAGCCAGGGTTCACTAATGGCTCTGGCAGGGAGGTGACTTCACTCTCACAGGAGGATCAGTTTGCAGGCTCCATGGTGACTTCTGACTTTCAGGGTAAAAGTCTCCCCCACTCAGCAAGGATGAGGTGGAGCAGCTTCAGCCCAACCCCCTCATCCTCCTACCATTGGGGAAAGGACCAGGCACAGACTCCAGGCGGACTCCCTGCTTTTGCTCCCCCCGGCCCCCATAGCCCCTGCTCACTGGTGGCTCTTCAGCCCCGTGCATGGCTGCAGGGGTGTGGCTCTGGGCAGAGCTGTTGTCCTCCCTCCCCCTTAGAGCCCCAGCTCTGCAAGAGCCTTGGGGAAGTAGCAAGAAGGGAGTTGCAGGGGTGGGGAACGCAGGGATAAATCGGACCTACCACAACACAGGCCTCTCCTGTATAAAAAGTGTGTGTATATCTCTGCAAATGTCACAGTAGCATGATCTGCTCTTCTCTTAACTTACGGCACTTGCTTTTAAGTCTACACGTTGAAATCTCAGAGATCCAAATTTTTAGCTAGCTACGTATAATTGCAAATCCTGTTATATATGTGGAATATATGTAAATACACATCACACACATATCGCATATGTGTGTATATCATTCTGCATACATTTGAGTCCCAGGAATTTGGACCTCAAACCTCCTATTTGTACACAGTTACACTGCTTTGCACCACCAAGAAAAGAAAACCTAACAGGCTCAGGGCACCACCCCTTGTGTGCCTAGTGTTCAGAGCCCAGGGCAGGCACCTCACACGTGGCTCGTCTTTTCAGCCAGGGCGTTGTCTGTGGGCAGCATGAACTTGATGGCACCGTCCCTCTCCCAGCCCCTCCGGATCCTGGCGAGTCTGCGGCTGATGCAGGGCAGGAGAAACAGGGCTTTGGCCAGGATGACGACACAGGGCACCAGCAGCGTGAGCGTGAAGGTGGGAGGCAGGTAGAACTTGTAGCGGCTCTCCTCGAAGGCGCGGGTCCAGCCATAGGTGAGCGTGTGCAGCGTGCTCAGCACCAGGGCCGCAAAGCCCAGCGAGGACTGTGGAGGGAAAAGAAGGCTGGAGTGAGGGCGAGGATGACGGATGCAGTGATCCTGCCAACGACTCATCTGCTGGCCTGGCAAAGGGGAAGGAGGGTGGCTTTAATACGGTGGTGGGTTGGAATCCCAGCCCTATCACTCTCTTTGTGTGATCTTATGGTAATTATCTCAACTCTCTGTGCCTCAGCTTCCACAACAGGAAAATGGGAATAATGCTTCTGTGCTGAAGGTGTCTAAGGACTGACCAATTCATGTGGATTCTGTACGGTAACCATGCTTTTTCCTTAACTTTGTTATTTGTATCTCTGGAGGATGCTGGATGATTTCAGATGGAATTAAGTTCGAAGAAGTTTCAAAAACATTTAAGGCCTGCTGCAGTGGCTCTTGCCTGTAATCCCAACACTTTGGGAGGCCTAGGCGGGCGGAGTGCTTGAACCCAGGGTTTCGAGACCAGCCTGGGCAACATAGTGAGACCCTTTTTCTACAAAAAATACAAAAAAATTATCCAGGTTGTGATGGCATGTGCCTGTTGTCCCAGCTACTTGGGAGGCTGAGATGGGAGGATCATTTGAGCCCAAGAGGTCAAGGCTTCAGTGAGCCAAGATCGTGCCACTGCACTCCAGCACTCTAGCCTGGGTGACAGGGCAAGACCCTGTCTCTAAATACATATATATTTATTTATTACTAGTTTAGTGGGCATTTGAATATATATTAGAGTAACAAGTGTCTGCCAAAATCATAATTTCACAGATAACATTTGGCCTAAGTTAAGATCAGATAAAAAGTGGATTGATTTTAAATTAGCTTGAAGATAAATGCAGAGTAAATAATTTACAGATGGCACATGGATTTGGCACCAGCAGTGAGGGGGACTCACAGGGCCTGCAGTCTGTGTGAACTGGCACCGTATCCAAAGCCCCAGAACACCACACAGATGCTCTCTGTGCACACCAGACCTTCACCTCCTGCCCCAGGCTGGGTTATAAACATCCCAGGTGGTAACCCCGCCAGGTCTCCTCTTCCATCTGGAGGAGATTAGTGACCGTGGGGAGAAGAGACCATCCCAACTCCAAATGGAAATGGTCTCGGCCCTTTTACAATGGAGCTTCCCACCCCTTGAACCACGTGTGGGCTTTTGTGGGTCACTTCCAGCCAAGAGCGGCTCACCCACCACCCAAAACATGACTTTCTGTAGGAGCTACAATGTGGAAATGGCTGGAAAGTGCTGCTCTGTGGCTCCAGCCTCTTTGCATGTACAAGTTTTTATGGACTATCAGGGAAGAGATCCAGGTTCTATTGTTGGTGCTGGTTCAACTGATGTGAACTCTGGGCAAGCCACTTAGCCAACTTCAGGGAGGTAAGTATTTCCCAAAGCTAAAGCTAGAGGTGGGGGGAGTGCTGAGTAGATGCAGCAGCCTCCATCCAGTCCCCTAGACAGGACAGTCAGTGACACAGCAGAGGGTACCGAGGGCAAGGGAGGAGCGGCACAGGGGGGCTCTGACTGAATTCTGGTACACCAGGGAGCCACTGAGAGATTTGGGGCAGGAGAGCCCTTCCATGTCTATTACACAGGGATGGACATAGCAGTGACCCATCAAGCAATGAACACATAGACATTTTCTCCAAGGAGACATTGCGAGGGTTTAATCTGAATGTGGCGGCACACTGAGACCTCTGGGTCCTCTGTATGGATTGAGCCTCCTGGATTCTCTTCTAACCAGCTTGTCGGCGTCAATCCAGAGGCTCGGCTGAGACACTGTCTCATTTGCACTTCCCTCAGAAGTGTTTCTAAGTGGGTCTGATTCCACATGGGGCCTCATTCTTGCCCCTCCCTGGTGTGTGTGTGTGGCCCTTCGTTTGCATCTGCTCGAGGACAGACACCAGGATGGTGAACGTCAGTGAGTGAAAGAACATGGTGTGAGAGAATTGCTTGTCATGCTTTTGCCAAACATAGTAATAAACATTTTCCAATGGCTGCACACTATAATTTCACAGACAGATTCTCACATACAACACTCTTGGGCCCAGGTAAAATAACCAAATAAAACCTTCTCTATCCTTCCTCACCCTCTCTGATTCTTCTTCCCACTTCTGGAACCTTCTTGGCCTGTCTTTAACAACTTCCTGGCTTACCATGAAGCGTGAAGAAGCCATGGTCGCCTTTGTGCTGTCACCCCCAGTGTATTTGTATCATTTTAATGTGGTCACCTCCCAAAGAGAACCCTCCTTGACTGTTAGCCACACATAAACAAGTCCTTGCCATTGCCAGAAGTGTCCAATTCCAAATCCCCTGCAATTTCTGAACCACTCCGACTTTTCTAAATGCGAACCTCTTGGTGTGGAAGACTGTGGTTAAAAAGGTCCCCAGCACTGACCATCAGGAATAGGTCTTGAAGTCAATCACCCTGTCGTTCCCCAGCCAGGTGCGCAGCCCTAACTAACTGTGGGACCTCCCATCCCTCCTCTTTGTGGACTTACAGGCGTTGCCAAGATGGCTGGGAAATGTGCTTTATCCTGGAGACTTTATCAGTCTGTGGCTATCAGACTGTGTTTTTCAAAACTTGCTATACATTAGAATCACCTGGGGAGCTTGGGTAAGATATTAGTGCCCAAGCCCCACTCCCAAAAATTCATATGAAATTCGTCTGGGGCAGGACGTGGGCATCTGTTGTTTTTTAAGTTTCGGCAGAGAAGGCTGATGTGCAGCCAGGACTAAATCACTCATTCAGGAGACTCTCGTCACCACACCCTGCCAGCTTCAGGTTGAAAAGTCCACACCGGCCCCTCTGCCCAGGTCACTTGACTGGGGAGGGTCTGGACCTATCTCTTCCTTAGAGCCACACTGAGAGAGCCTTTGGTGTCCACCTCTGTGTCGTGGGGCTTTCCCAGAGGGTGTAGCAGTGGGAGCCCATGCAGACCGGGAAAGCCAGCCTTAGTGGCCACAGCAAGACCTTTGAATCTCCTTCGGGTGATATACCCTGTAGCTCCAGTGGTCTGTGTCAGCCACCGTCCCCAGCCCCTGACCTGGAGAGTGATGAATTTTGCTGGACACTCTGGGCTCTGCTCGGGGACAGTGTGGAGACGTTGCTCCCAGGCCCACCAGCGGCAGTCAGCTCCTTCTGTTCATATAGCCTCGTGCTTGTGCCATCCAAGATCCCATGGTGCAGACAGCAAGAAGCTCCAGCCTCGGGCTAGTGGTTCATAGCAAGGGCTGACAGTCAAAGGCCAGCCAATAACACAGGGCCTTTGACTTCCCAGTCCCAGTGGGAAGCCTGCATGATTCCAGAGTGTTTGTTTCCAAAAACTCTCTCTCCTTGGGAACAATTTAAAAATCCCAGAACCCAAAGAAGCCCACAAGAAGGAGAGGGATTGTCATGAGGCAAATAATAAAGACCCCCAAGCTAGGGCCATTTTTATTATACGTAAGCTTGTTAGTAAAAAAGAAACAGCCAGGTGGTTGGAGCTCCTGCTGGTGCCCAATTACTATGGCACAAAGGGGCTCTGGACAATGGCTCATGAAGTTGGGGTCAGGCTGGTCTTGTCATTATTTCAGGCAGGTGGCTGCAGTGGGCAAGGTCACACGCAGTTCCTCTAGCTCTGGGAGAGAACTTAGGTTCTAAAAGCTGAACCCTCATTTTTCTGCACAGGTGAGCTGCTCTGACTGGGGTATTTTGCAATCTAACATCTAACAATATTTAACTGGCTGAATTGGAACACTTAGAACAACCCAAACCAAACAAAAACAATAACAAAAAATACCCAAAGAAAGACAAAACAAAATGTAAAACTTTGAAAACAGCTTCGGGAACGAAAGGATAAATGCATGCTCAAGTCACCTCTTTGTGGAATCAACACACGGTTTCAATGGTTTTTAGCTGAACAAAGTGTCTGAGATGCTCATACCAGAGCGACTTCACCCTGAATGTGGGCTGGGTAAAATGAGGCTGAGACCTACTGGGCTGCCTTCCCAGGAGGTTAAACATCGCTAGTCACAGGGTGAGATAAGAGGTCGGCTTCAGATCCCTTGCTGATAAAATAGGTTGCGGCAAAAAAGCCAGCCAAAACGGACCGAAACCAACATGGTAAACGAGAGTGGCCTCTGGTCATCCTCATTGCTCATTATACACTAATTATAATGCATTAGCATGCTAAAAGATATTCCCACTAGCGCCATGACAGTTTACAAATGTCATGGCAATGTCAGGAATTTACCCTATATGGTCTAAAAAGGTAAGGAACGCTTATTTCTGAGAATTGCCATCACTTTCCTGGAAAACTCATGAATAATCCACCCCTCATTTAGCATGTAATCAAGAAGCAACAATAAGTAGAAGCAGCTGAGCAGCCACGCAGTTGCTCTATGGAGTGGCCATTCTTTTATTCCTTTGCTTTCTTAATAAACTTGCTTTCACTTTACGGAGAGTATGGAGAGACCCCCAATTTTTTCTCACGTGAGGTCCAAGAACCCTCTCTTGGGGTCTGGATCGGGACCCCTTTCTGGTAACAAAAACATTACAGATCTGGATCTAGGGGTCAGCCAAGGCACCTCAAGAACCATGGTTGTCCCCATAGCCTGGTGTCTGCTGTGGTCATGTGTGATAGGGGAGGGTGTTGGTGCTCGGGTAACTTCTCACTGGCCGTGCTAACTTTACAGGAGAGGGTTGCAGCTTACCTCAGAAGCCAGCATGCCACTGTTGGCTGCACGCATCCTGCATTTAACATGTCCAGCTCAAATCCTCTCGATGACCGTATGGGGCGGACACAGACACAAGTGAGCCGCAGAAGCTCCGAGAACGTAGGGCGCTTGTCTGATGGTACAGGGCAGGTAAGTGGGGGTCTTGGGACTGAAATTCAGGGTTTCCACTTCCACTGCCTGTGTTCCCTCCACTGGAGGTTGCCACATACCGCAGCACGCGCACTTATCAGCCACCCAGGGAGCTGCAAAAACGGACTGCCAGAGCCATCCCTCAGCATCTGAGTCCATAGATGGGAGGCAGCCTGGGTATCTCTTATTTCTCTGAGAGAGCTCTGGCTTCAACCTATTTGACAGGGACTCACAGTAAGAATGTTTTACTCTGCTGCGTGGTAGACAACCAGGTATGCTATATTTGCAAATATAACTAGCAAACCCAGGCAACTGAAAAAATATCCTTACAACATGCAAAACACTCCACTGTTTTCTTGGTTGTTATATTTTATTTCATTTTAAAAATGCTGGTTGTGATCCTCTGAATCAATGGCATGACTCACTAGTGAGTGTCCACCAGTTTGCAAACACTGACCTGGACCACTTTGAGGCCCAGGGCTGGAGTTCCCTGGTCTCCGTCTCACTGTCCCCCACTGAACTCCGAAACGGATGGTTGGCAGCTTAGTCGGGGATAATGGAAATGTGACCAGATACCCTAAGAATAATAACAAAATGCTTTTTATTTTTCTTTCACACACAGTATCTCACTGTAGCTCATAAAATCCCTGCAGGGCATTAACTCCATTTTTCAGGCATGTAAACTGAGGCTCTTGGAGCAGACCTGCTCTGCCCACAGTTACAGAGCAGGGTTGTGGGGAGGGAAAGCTAGAACCCAGGCTTCCCTGGCACTGACAGTGCGTCTTCCGTATTGGCATCTGGTTTTTATGGATGGAAGGCAGGCATTGATTTCCACAAGTAAAATCCTGCCTTTCTACCCACCTAAGCCCCTCCCTGCTCTTGCAGTGGCAAAAGGACTGTCCTATTTGTATTTCAACTCTTTAATATGTAAAGTAGAACGCAGCTGCTAGGGTCTCAGTCAGCTCTTGCTAACAAAATCAAATCCACCGGCTTTCTCTGGCAGCCAGAGCCAGGGCATGTAATCTACGGCTGCTTAAGGGAGCAGCTTTCTGGTGAGGGAAGCAACCTGCAGTCCGTTTTAATTGTGAATAAACCATGCACTCCGGATACTCCAGGTGGGAAGAGGAAAATCCTAGATTTGGGTGTGAGACGCATAAGGATTAGCAGCAGATAACTAAAATTCTTCCCTCTCTCGTATGCTAGCGTGCGTCAGCCCTGAGCACTCCTCCAGGGACCTTCCGAGATGAGCAGAGCCAGGAAGATTCAGAGACAGACACACTTTAAAAAACATACGGCTACAACTTGGTGTTGTTCCAATGGATGTGAAGCATCCCTGGTCGGGCGCAATTAATTTGGATTACATAAGAGCGTTACGCTGTCACTGTCCCTGAGTCCTGTACCACGTCCTCCCTGCACAGATTTCTGTTGATGGTGGGGGTGGATAGGATGGCTGTTCTCTGCCCTGATGCAATGACAGCATACAGCATTAGTCAGCTACCACCCATGGGAGGGGAGGAGTTAATCCGCCAACACTGACCTGCAGATTCTGTGTGGAGAACAGTGGGAGATGCCAAAGAAATGTAAACAATGTCCCCGCCTCCGTTCCCTTTATCATGGAAAGATGGCTCTGCCTGTCTTGTTCTCTATTGCATCACAGGCCTAGCAGGATGCCTGGCATGAAGTAATCGCTCAATAAATGTTGAATGAACAAATGCATAAAGAAACTCTTGCCACTAGCAGCATTTCCCAGAGTCTGTTCTGTGGAGTGTTTTTTTTTGTTTGTTTTGTTTTGAGAGACGAGGTTTTGCTATGATGTCCAGGCTAGAAACTTGAACTTCTGACTCCTGGAAGGATTGCTCAAGCTCAAGGTTCCTCCCACCTCAGCCTCTGTGAGTAGCTGGGATCCCAGGCACACGCCGCAGTGCCCAGCTTGTGGAGTGTTGTCAGCTCTTATTTGGAAAAAAGGAGGGGGAGGGTGCTAACGCTCCAGTAGGCCTGGTTGACAAAGGTTTGTTTGTGGTAGATGTTATTAGAATCTTTGATGTGCCAGAGTGCATTATGATCTCCTAGGGGGAAGCATATCTTTTCTCAAGTTTATTTGATGACAGACCTCCTTTTTTTTTTTCTTTTCCTTTGAGAGGAAGTCTCCCTCTTGTCCCCCAGGCTGGAGTGCAATGGCACGATCTCGACTTACCGCAACCTCCACCTTCTGGGTTCAAGAGGTTCTCCTGCCTTGGTCTTCTGAGTAACTGGGATTACAGGTGCCTGCCACCCCACCCGGCTAATTTTTGTATTTTTAGTAGACACAGGATTTCACCATGTTGCCCGGGCTGGTCTTGAACTCCTGACCTCAGGTGATCCACCTGCCTTGGCCTCCAAAAGTGCTGGGATTATAGGCATGAGCCACCGCACCTGGCCGACAGACCTTTTTTTCTGGATTTTTTCATAGGAATGGCATTTTTGGGAAAAAGCTGTGTGGCATCCCCTATAAACTGGGGTCCTACTGCTCATCTCCCATCCACCCTGCATGAATCAAGGGGTTAAGGGGAACAGAGCCAGGTTGAGATGAGGGGTAGAGGGTGGTGGGCTAGGCCCTTTCATTCCCTAGCCACTGACTCCTACCTACAGCAGCAAAATGTCCAGTGACTTCATGTCATTCAATTTTGTTTGGAAAGCTCAAGAATTCTAGAAGCTGAGAATGGTGGACCCAGGGCTCAGTGTTCTGGTCTGTAATTTTTTCACATGCCTGTGTCTGGCTTCCTCATGTGCTGGGAGGTTAGGCTTGTAGCGGGCAGCCCCTATCAGAAGGCTCGGATAGGCCTTCTGCGCCAGCAAGGCCTGGCATCTGACTGAGTGGCTGCTGTGCGGATGATCAGAGCCCAGACAGGTCTTGAAGGCAGAGTACTTGCTCATGAGAGGTGAGCCAGGGCCAAGCTGAAGCTCACTGACAGACAAGACACTACTTTACCTGAACGAAGCTGAACTCCCTCCAGTTGAGCGAGTTTGCAATGGACGGCAGTGAGGTCACGGCCAGCAGGGACAGTGTGCCGAGGGCCAGCACTCCCAGGGAGAGGTAGATCTCCATCCGCCAGACCTCCTCCTCCACCCAGAGGTGGCTCTTGTTGGCCAAGACCTGACATGGATGGAAGGAAAACCATGAACGCTGCGCCAAAGGCTGGTGCTCTGGTCGGGCAACAATGAAGGACACGGAGAAAGACAATATGGCGGGTGCTCACACTCCACCTGCCACTACCCAGCTCTGGGATGAGCGTTTCTCAGGCACTAACTCATCAAATCCTTAAAACCACCCCATGAATTAGAGATCGCTATTGTTTCACTTTAGAGATGGAGGAAATGAGACACAAAGATCAAGTCACTTTTCCAAGGTCACAGGTAGCTAACAGATGCAGAGCTGGGATCAGGACCTACGCAGTCTGGCGCCAATGACCGGGGCTCCTGGGTCTTTCACACATCAGCCAATCAGAACAGTCACAGCAGCAGAGTAAGGAGTCAACCAGAAATACAGCTCATAGGCATGGCTCCGCCAAAGGGTTTTCTGCCTCCAAAATCCCAGGACAGGAGAGAGGAGCTCTCCTAGCTCTGAATCCCCTCAGCCAATGAACTCACACCTTCACTGGCTGCTTCCCTTTCCAGCCTGTCTCACCCTGAGCCTTCTGTCTTCGTGGGCCCCCACGCTGCCCCTGTCACTGGCTCACAGTCAGGACATACAAGACACATACAGGCACTGACCCCCCCAACATTTCCTGACCCAAAGCTCTCAGCCTCCCGTCTTCCTACCCAGTTCTCTGTTTCTGTCTGGGGCACATGGTCTGGGCTCAGCTTTGCCAGGTAAGAGAGACTGATGGCCATTCACCAAGCAGTTCAGCAAGCACTTAGAAAGCACCTACTGTGCACCAGGCCCTGGGCTACAGAAAATAAAGAAACCAGCCCTCATCCAGCCCTCACAGAGATCTGAGGCCCTCACCAAGCTCCAGGACACATAAACTGGGGAGCCTCCATGAACCTGGAGATTTCTACCCCTTCTCTCCCCACCTTGCAGCTGAGCCCCCTCCTAGCTACTCACTCACATAGTGCCCTCACGAGGAAGAACTTTTATCAAGGTGCAACTAGACCAGGTATTAGAGTTCCTGGAAGTCACGGTGTTCTCTGCGAAACACTGAAATGCTTTAATTCTGTAATATCAGCAGAACAAGGGACAGTATTTCCATTAGAAAATGTGACTGCACTTTAATAGGCAGCCTCTCAAAACAGAATGACTCATACAAGTTTTTTGAGAAACAATTTCCGCAGCAGAAAAAAAAATAACATGAGCTCAGTTACCAGATAAAATATTAAAAGTGGATCCACTGGGCTGAGCAAAATGGTTGTAAAGTTTATAAAAGAAGGTTTAAAGAAACAGAGAAAATGCCATCCATTGGGCGCTTTTCCTGCAATTTGTGAAAAACGATTGCTTCTGTTAGGGCAAGTCTGGCTCACTTTGGGGACTTTAAGCCACTAAGGGACCAGGAGTCTGGGGACCCAGCCTCTTGTTTTGACCACCAGTGGCATGTGACTCTGACAAGTCTGTCTCTGGGCCTCAGTTTCTCTACCTAGGAGGTTTGGATGAGATCGTGTCTGAAATTCTCTTGATTTTGCTTGTGTGCCTGCTGCGGTTGAAGTCACCATTAGCTGGAGAGACATGCAGGGGGCAGAGAGGTCTCCTCCACACCTCTGCCCGGAGAAGTCTTACTCACAGCTCGCAGCATGAATTGAGTAAGTCATCTCCGCGCTGGAAGCTGTTTGTCCTTCCTTAGTCATTCCTCTCTGTGTCTCGGGAAGATCAGGCAGTTAATGTCACAAGTCAGAGTTTGGATGATTACACACATACCACATTTGCTTACAAAATGTCTTGTTTTTTTCCTCTAATATTTCCACTCTGCAATGACGGTGGGAAGGGAGGGATGATGTGGGCAAGGGAGAAGTGGATGGCGAAGACCCGTGTAAGGATTGAAACTAAGTCAGCCTTCGGAGCCCATGAGATTCTCGGCCAGCTTACTAAACCACAGCGCTGTGCTCAGAGCTCCCTGGTGACCAGTGCCACACATGGCTAACTGGAACGGAGGTGTAACAGCTCCCCTAATAAGTCTATGTTTAGAGATGAACAAGTTTACCACCTCGAGAAGGCCAAGGAGAATGGTCATCAACAAGAGATGAAAAGACAGCATTCAGGTGTGGGATGTCCCTCTAGGTTGCAGACCAGACACTGAAGGACCAGTGAGGCTACAGCATCAGCCCCTCTCCATGACTTCACAGCAGGTGATGGATGGGAAGAGAGTGGTACTGACCCGCTGCCTGCCAGACTCAGAGGAGGTATGGCAGGGTGTGGAAGGGCAATCTGGGAGCACGGAGACCACAGGCCTGGATTCTGATGCCAGTGCTGCCACTGGTGGGCCATCATGAGACCCTGGATGGTCCCTTTCCTGGCTCATAGCATCACTGTGTCTTGCTGTGTTACTGAAGGACTAAACGGATTACTTTTGTGGAATGAGGAGCAGGAGACTGGTCCACAGTGGGCACTTAATGTAATGAATGGCTGTTGTTCTTGATGGCGATGAGGCAGTTAGACTGGTTCTTGCTCCAAGCTCTACCTGCGCTCCTCTTAAGATGCCTGGTATTGGCTTTGTGGGGGCCAATTTAAAAATCAGTCACTCAGTGAACATGGACTGTGAACATTTGTTAGGAATCATGGACCCCGAGGTGTGGAAGACCCAGTCATGGACTGCTGAGTCAGGTATGAAGTGGTGTGTAGGAAAAATAATAGACGTGTTTACAAAATACAACAGATTGCAGAGGCAGGTCTGGAGAAATAAGGGGATAGGCCGGGGGAGCTTAACAGAAGTAGGGTTTGGAAGGAGAAATAGGAGTTGTCCCAGGGTGAGTATTCCAAGCCAAGAGGAATGAGCTCTGTCCATTTAGAGGATAGTACGGGACCCAAGTGTTGATTTGTCACAGAAGGCGAGATGGTGAGGCTTCAGAGGGAGTAGAGCCACATAGTGAGGGTTCTACATTATCCCAAGGACATGGCAGTCACTGAACCTTTTCAGAGCAACATGGTCAAATGAGAGTTTCATACCATCCCAGGCCAGCCATGTGCAGATGTAGCCATGTGCAGATGTAGTGAAGGCAATAGGAGACCAGTGTGTAGGTTAAACATTTCTTTGATCTTGATCTTTGATTTTGATCTTGAAATGTATATCTCTAGGGAATACACAAGCAAATCCAAATGCCCTATACAAATATCAGTTATTGTTGGTAACAGTACTGTCTGTTAAAATGGTCTCAAAGGTTTTCTCTATAGCTGGGATACAGTGTTGCCTCCTAATCTACAGACTCAGGGCTGTAAGGAAATCTTGGAGGAGTTTCTTGTGGCTGAACTAATGTGCTCCCTTGACCCAAAGGGCCCAGTGGGCAGCCGGGGTGGTGAGTGGCCATGTGGGGACACTGTGGTGAAGTGCCCACAGGCTGGCAGTGGGCCTGAGCTGCCCAGGAGGCCCTGCTGTTGGGGGCTGAAGACAGAACAGCCTGAGGTACCCAGGCCCAGAACCAAGGGCATGGCTTATCACAGATCATACAGCATCTGCTTGGATGTCTCCAGGCATGGCCACCTCCCCACATCTGGGCCGCTGTGTGTCAAGCCCCTGACTCCCTTTGACCATCCCCCGGATATACCCACATCAGCCCTGGTTCTGCCCTCAAGAACTCTGCAGAACAAGTGTAAGCCCCTTTGCGTGAGAGGCCTTCCATGTCTCTGACTGATCTCATCGTGCGGGAGGGACGGTTGCCTGGCAACCTCACCAGGGTCTGCAGCCCTAAAGAGCGTTGGGACTTGGGGAAAATTACCTTGCATGCACCCCTCTGTGCCCTGGTATTTGCATCAGGGCAAAATTGGGTTAACAGAATATCAGGGAGAGCCTTAGCAGGGTGGAGAATTTAGACAAAGGCAGTTGGATGGTGGCAGCAGAGGGAGGGAGGAGTGGTGTGTCTTGTGCCCTTGGGAGTACTGGGGATCATTACTGTTTTTCCCACTGCCACTGGAAACACCTGCCAGCTCAGGGGAGAGGGCTCCCGCATACAGGGAGTGGGTTTCTCCATGCAGATCTGCCCCCTCCTGGGCAGCAACATTGTATCAGTCCCCGAGGAGCTGGCAGAGCCTCCTGCCAAGGGGCTGGCTCTTTGTAGAAGTCAGTAAGAAAATATCATCAAAGAGCATCGCAAACATTAGCACTAGGAGAGAGCTTGATCTAACATCAGGACCCTGAGGACAAAAGAGGGGCGGTGACTGGCTCAGGGTCAGGATCTTCATTCCAGTCAGTGACAGCCAGGCTTCAGGTCTTCACGGCACCCCACACCAGCTGAGGCAAGGAGCCAGGCTGGTCTTTCTTATTCCTTTCTGTGGCCCCAGGGCATTGCAGAGTGGGTGCTCAGTGAGTGAGTGAATGAATGACCTAGTTCTGAAGCACGTACTCAACTGTTAATCTGTAGAAAGCAGCGTGGGTATAAGCATGCATCTGGAAAATAGCTGGATCTGAATCCCGGCTCTGCTACTTACTGGCTGTGTGACTTTGAATAAGTTACTTAACCCCTCTGCGCCTCAGATTTCTCATCTATGAAATAAGGATAGAATAGCACCTGCCTACATGGATGAGATAGAGTTAAATGATTTCACAGTGATGTATGAAGCTCTTAGAATGGTTCCTGGAACACGGCGAGCTCTTGTTAAGGGTTCATGTCTCTGATTTCTTCCCTTCCTCTCATTTCTGTCAAGCATCTTGCTTTTCCGCCTGAAGTCTGGGGTTCTTACTCTGTCTTAGGAAAGTCCGAGCCCACAGATGCCATGACGCTTGTGTCTGTGGGTGGCGAAGGATGAGGGCAGTTGAGTAGCTGCCGGCAGAGAAGCAGCAACCCTGACAGTGAGTAGGGGCTGAGGTCTGTGGTTCTTGAGGGGTGCCCAGCCCTGCTTCCCAGTCCTGCCAATCCCCCATCCTCGGAGGGGATGGTGCTGTGCTAGGTAACCAGGGGAGGGCCCAGCCTCACCAAGGTCCCTGCATCCCAAGCAGGAGCAGGAGCTGTAGGGGCCTCCAGGCTGGAACAAGGGGTGGATGAGAAGTATCTCACCAGCACCTGGGCCGCCAGCCGCTCTTCCCTCCTTCCTGCTCTGCTCACATAGCACTCACTCT
Source organism: Saimiri boliviensis (assembly GCF_048565385.1). NCBI lineage: Eukaryota > Metazoa > Chordata > Mammalia > Primates > Cebidae > Saimiri > Saimiri boliviensis. The sequence continues at coordinate 116,812,355 of NC_133453.1, forward strand.
GCAAGGCCTCCTGGGCCATCTTCAAAACTGCACCCCCACTGTCCATCCCTGCTTTTCTTTGCCCCTTAGCACTCCTGACCCTCTTCAACGCCCACTATAACTCACTGCTTTTTTGTTTAAGTTTGCCCCAACTGGGCTGTACCTCCAGGGGCAGGAATTTTCATCTGCTTTGTTCACTGATACTCAAATTCTTGGGCAGGACACGGGTGCTGCCCCATCGGAACAGAATCTGCAGTTGGCAACATGAGGCTGCACCCATGGGTATCGGCTACTCCTGGTTGGTAGAGGGCCCTGGACAGGCACGTGCTGAGTGCCAGAGGGAGGAAGGGTGTGGGGTTGGTACCTGCTTGACTGCCAGGTTGACCAGGTCGTAGCGGTGAGAGCGACGCAGCGGCAAGCAGAAGCTGTAGAGCGCGTGCAGGGCAGCGCAGAAGAAGCTGAGCAGCCCGATCTGCTTGCGGTGCTGCAGCCAGTGGTCCAGCCAGTCGGGGAAGCGGTGGTACTTGGTGCCGCGCTGCAGCTGCAGGGTGGCCGCCAGCACGCCGGGCAAGTACACCAGCGACAGCAGCACATAGGCCACGCACGGCAGCGTGGTGTTGACCACGGACACGGGCAGCTTGAAGAATTTGTTCTTGCTCTCCTGCACGTAGGGCTGCAGCACGTCCCGGACAAAGTTGTAGGCATAGAAGCAGATGAAGAGCCCCAGGGCCAGCAGGGTGGGCACCTTCCAGGCAGGGAGGAGGCGCAGGGGCATGGCCTCCATCTCCCGGGCTGATGCCAGGGATCCCATGTCCACAGGCATGAAGCCCATGGCGATTGCCATCTCCGAAACAGCACGCTTGGCTTCTGGCTGGTCACTGCAGATGGGCACCTGTGGGAGAAAAAGTGGGGCAGTCAGATGGGGTCACAGGCCACCGGAGTGGGCAGGGCCTCACTGAGCAGCTGGGGAAACCCAGGGCCAGAGGGGCGGGGACTTGACCAAGTGAGCTGCCAGTCAATGGCGTAGGTGGGAGCCAATGGGGCTCTGGCTCCCAGGCCAGGGGTCTTTTCTCTGCCTCCCGGGTCTCCCAGCCTCTGGCCCAGCTGCCCAGCCAGGCCAACTACTCAAGGAGGGAAGCTGTGAGCAGTAAGCGTCTTGCCCAGCTCATGGACATCAGCAGCCACAAGCAAAATGGTCATCCAGGCAGCCCCCATGAGTCCCTGGAATGGCTACTTCCTTCCTGCTCTGCTCAGCAAAAGACTTTTGTGTTTGGTGCAGAATGTGCAGCCATGGCTGCAGCCCCATCCCTCAGTTAGGAATCGTGCCCCTTGATGATGTCCGTGGGCTCCAAAGGGCCCTCAGCCAGTGCATAAGGCCTTCTTCCACAAGCCAGCCAGAGCCTGCCCTCTCCACCTTGAAGCCACTGCTCTGGCCCACGAGGTCCCACTGCAGGTACATGGGAGTCTTCAGATCCTAAAGCAGTCGTGGGCTTTGCTGACACTACATTGGTCAGTCTAGTCTCAAAACACAGACTGAACACGACTCTGCACTGGGCTTAACATATATAATCTCTCAGCCTTGCCATGAGCCCGCAGGGAGGTACTACTGCCCTCATTTTTCAGATGAGAAAACAGAGGTCTAGGAGCATTGTTTCTTATCTCTGCACCTTTCCAGATTGTTCCCTCAGTCCGGAATGCACCCCCGGCTCCCTGAGCCTGACAACATGAGGTTGGCTCAGGTCAAAGCCCTCCTCGAAGTCTTCTCCAGCCAGCCTGCTTGCTCTGTTCCCTCCAGGCCCTGCACTCAACACTCCCCACTGTTCCTCCTGGTTGCCCCATGATGCAGCCTGCATTTACGGCCCTGTAGTCAGGTGTGGCTGGGCACCTTTAAACTGTCCCATAGAGCCTGGCACCTGGGCTGGACTTATTGGTGGGAGTTCTTACACACATGGAGTCTGGCATTTTTTTTTTTTTTTTGCCAAGAAAATGCAGATGGCCTTTGGCATTAAAAACCACCTTCAGCATCGGGAGTCTTGGTAAGAGCTCCTCGTGTCAAGAAATGTATGCAGCTCTAGCTGTTCCATGGAGCCGTTAGCCAGCCCCAGAAAAACCTGCTGTTGACTTTTCTGAGAAATCAGTTCTTGGAAGCCCTTAGAATAAACAAGATAAAGTTTGAGACAAGACTGCTTTCCTCAGGGTCTGGCACATAAGTGTGTTACTTTCCTCCTTCTGAGTCCAATCCTGAGAGCCGAGTCTCTTTCTTTCTTGGCTCCAAATAGCAAAAAGTCAACAAGCTTTTCCTCCTTTCCTTCTAGGAAACCCAGTTATTGTAGCAGAAAGAACATAGGTTTCAGATCCATATGAACTGGGTTCAAACCCCAACTCACCAACTATGGGATTTTGAGTAAGATCATTAATATCTTTGAGCCTCAGTTTCCTGTTCTGTAAAATGGAATTTTGCAGTCATGCAAGATTAGCTACAATAATATACCAAAAAAAAAAAAAAAGGCCTGGCATGCTGGCAGCCTTCAGTGAAAATCAGCCATTTATGTTTATTGTTATGATGGGTATTATTCCCCCAGAACCTACCTGCCTGTTACCATCCCTCGGGCCAGCCTGCAGGGTCCAGGCGGAGATGACATTGAAGGCCTTGACCACTGTGCAGGTGGGGAAGAGGGAGGCCAGGTACTCAGCATTGGACTCCCGATGCTGAAGGTGCTCTTGCTCTGTGGGGTTGCTCACATCCACCAGGATCTTGCCAGCCAGCTGGTCACTGAGACCGCACAGTGAAGAGTAGTGTTCCCGGAACACGGCCACAAAGATGATCTCCGGGGACCTCACTGCCTCCTCCTGGAAAGTCACTTGGGCCGCTGAGGGGAACAGCCCAGCTGTGCGTTTGGGGTTGCGGCTCCCCACCACAACTCTGAAGCCAGAGCTCACCAGGCGTGTGGCCAGGGAGCGGGCAAAGTCCCCACTACCCAGGATGCCCACTTTGGGGGCCTCATCAGGGACCTTGGCAAGGCTGGTATCACTGTCCACCAAGTGGAGGCTGATCAGTGGCTTGTCCATCTCTCTTGACATTTTGGTGGCTGCAAGAAAAGTCAGGAACCTGGTCAGCGGAGGGCTTCTGGACTGCCCCTTCTGCCACCCCCGTCCTCTTGTACATTGTAACAACACGGCAGTCAGACGTTCACCCAGCAGGTGTTCCCCAAGTGCTACCACGTGTCAGCACCAGGGGGACAAGCTGAGCAGGACCCTGTCCCTTCCCTGGGGAGAGCACAGACTCAGGAAGAGCAGAGAGAAGGACTTCTGGCCTCCATTCATTGTCCCTCGTGCTGAATTATTTCCTCAGGAAAAACTGGCGGAGTTGAGTGCTGGGAAAGGGGACTCTGACATTTCCATGACTAATGTGATGCAGTCTATACTTCTTTTTAAAAGGATTCTGCAGTGGACAGTGTCACTAGCCAGGAGTGACTCTGTAACCCCAACCTCACCGTCGCTGGGTGTTATCTTCGACGAGCAGGAAGGGTGAGCACGTCCCTATGCTTGTCTACATTTTGCAGCTTGGAGCAGCCTTCTTTTGCTCTTCCTGAAGGCTGGTGAACAGCTTGAGGGCAGGACCTCAGCTCATCTGACGTTGGACCTTACTGTGTATCACAGCCTGGCACAGAAGAGGTGCTCAGTGTTTACTGAATGAATGAATGAATGAATGAACACAGAGCCTGGCTCTCTGAGGGAAGGACTGGAGAGACATGACAATGAATGGGCCCCTGAGATAGGGGGGTGCCCTGCAATCTTCTTTGCTGAACCCGAGATATGAGCGGATATGGAAGAAATCCTGGGCCAGGAGTCTACAGTAAACTCGGATGGGAAAATTATTATATATTATATATATAGCAACTTCTAACCAAAATTTGCTATTTCCTTATAGGCAACACATAATTTTTCATTAATACTGATCAAGATCATATCATAAATTTACCTGTAAATAATTTTTGCTAATGCCGTTTAAATTCAGCACAAATTTAAAACCATGCTAACCAGATGCAGTGGCTCACACCTGTAATCTTAGCATTTTAGATCAAGGCAGGAGAATTGCTTGAGGACAGGAGTTCAAGACCAGCCTAGGCCACATAGGGAGGTTCTGTCTCTAAAAAAATAATTTAAAAAATTAGCCAAGCATAGTGGCACACGCTTGTAGTGCCAGCTACTCAGGAGACTGAGGCGGGAGTATTGCTTGAGCCCAGGACTTGAAGACTGCAGTGATTGTACCACTGAACTCCAGCTTGGGTGACAGAGCAAGACTATCTCAAAATAATAATAAAAATAATGTAAAAATAAAATTATGGTAGACATTAATATGCTAATAAGGAGGCATGCATACTGCTACTATAATCTTTTTTGAAAAATATTTTCACTGTGCTTCCATATATCACGTTTCCTATGTAACCCTAGGTTATTTTATTCGATGCATGTAAGAAGATTATTCTGAGCAGAAGTCCAGAGGCTTCACTAGCCTATAGTTCCACAGGGCTCAGTAACTCCTATCCTGAAGCAGTGGAGCAGCTGGGATGGCTTTCAACACCCTGCATAGGGGTCCGCCTCTTCCCACTTTTCCACAACACTCTCCTGGAACCTCTGGACACCTGACCAGGTGAGGGAGTGAGTCCAGGGACTGATGAAAAGGTGGGGCAGGGGGGTCCAGGAGGTTGGACCCGGCTCTGCTATGAACCAGCTATGTGTCTTCAGACAAGTCTGTGTGCCTCTCTGGGCTCCAGCTTCCATCTTTGTCAATGGAGATCACAATCTCTGCTCTCAGATGACGACGCAATCTTAAGAGATTTTCGAAACTGTGATTGCTCCTTTTACGAGGCAGCAGTGGCAGCTCCTACCAGCCACCATCGCTGCTGTCAGGGCTTTTCTCCGGTGATGGGCCTCTGGTCCCCACAAGAACCCCAGGAAGTAGATCCAGCTCTCATCCCCGCTTTACAGAGGAGGGAACTGAGGCTCAGAGAGGCTGAGGAAGTTGCTTCAGGCAGCACAGATAATTGAGGGAAGGAAGAGCAGGACGCAGGTGCGTCTGCCTCTGCACTCAGAGCTTCACTCCTCTTACTGCCCAGACAGAGCAGCGAGCTGTCTGGAGATGACCCCGATAGCAGCAGAGCTGGGACCACACTGGCTGGGTAAAATGAGAACTCTAACTACATCTCTCTAAAGGCTGTCCGAGGATGAAATGAGTTACTATGTGTAGAAACTCAGGGCTCTTTTTTGACTGGCATGTATGCACTTGTGTTTCCTAATCTTGTATGCATGTGTGCTTGTATGCACAAGCGTGTGTGTGCACGTGTCCTATTCCTGTGCACATGTGTGTTGTGTGTACTATTCTCTAACTTCTTCGTGGACAGTGGCCATGTTCAAGCCTTCTGCCCTCCTGCCTCCTGGTCCTCTGCATGAACCCTACTGCTGAGGGCTGGCAGGGGCTGGGGGCAGGACGGGAGGTACACATTCTGGAAGTCCCAGAGGCCCGTTCTTGTGGGCTGAGGTGAGGATGTGACTAACTCCAGTTCTATTTATAGAACTGGAGAGGGAGCAGATGGGGATCAGATTGCGGCTCTGTGGGCTGAGGACTGTCTCCTGCACCCAGACCTGCACACCTTCCCGCAAAGCTGTGGACAGAACTGCATGGAGGCTCAGGTGTCCTGGTCCCCTCTGGGTCTCTGCCCAGGGTTGTCTGTCACCTCCCTCTTCCCAGCAGGGCTACAGCCTGTGTTTATGGCTGGGAGCCACGCCTGGCCCATGGGCCTGCCTGCCAGCTCATGTCTGCTATTGTGCAGGCCACTAATGGTTAGTGGCATGACATCCACAGCCGTGTGGCCTCTTCTTCATGGGCACCGACCACCTTTCAGACATGGGTGGCCAGGGCAGGCTGTGGCTTCGGAGAGTTTGCTGTGAGGTTGGTGTGGGTGGGGCTGCCAGGGCCACCGGCAATTAGAGACTGGCTGGGGCGCCCTGCAGCCAGATGGAGGAGGGGCAGCCTGCAGGCCAAGAATGAGGTCCCTCGGACGCTGCCCGTGTGGGGGCTGACTGAGCAAGGAGAGAGAAGATAACCCAGTTCTTGTCCTCAAGCAGCCCACAGTTAATCTTCAGTTTTTAAAAATATTTATTTATTTTTTGAGACAGAGTATCGCTCTGTCACCAGGAATGCAGTGGCGCAATCTCGGCTCACTGAAACCTCCGCCTCCTGGGTTCAGGCAATTCTCCTGTCTCAGCCTACCAAGTAGCTGGGACTACAGGTGCATGCCACCACGTCAATTAAATTGGCTAATTATCGTCAGTTAAAAGCAATTTTTTTAATCTGGTCGGTAAAGTTACACTTGGGGGCACACATTCCTATTACTGCTCTATTTCTTTATAAGTAAAATACATTTAAAATGTACTTATGCAGTAGTGCCCTATAATGTTGTATGTGGTATAAATTACGTGTAAACAAATGTAGATGCAAGGGAGGAGGCTCTATATGTCCTCCCTGCTCCCAGAGAATGAGCCTTTACAAGCCCTGGGGAGGTCCACACATACCCAGAGACCTTTGCCTCATGGGAGGGCCAAGTAGCAGACCAAAGTGTTCAAGGTTTCCTGACAAGGGCACTGACTTCAGAGACAGTGGGGACTGGGAGGATTCCTGCAGGAGGTGGGCCTGAGCTGAGCCTTGACAGACTGAGTGAGTCCAAGAAAAGCACTTCAGAAAGAGGAGCCCGCAATGAGTGAAGGGGAGCCAAGATGGCCCGGAGTGCAGAGACCCGTCAACACTGCGTGTCTCTGGGTGAATGACACGTGTCCACAGCCAGCACCAGGGCTGAGCAAGCCACAAGTGAAAACACAAATTCTTGCACACAGCCTGGCCAACATGGTGGTACCCATCTCTACTAAAAATGCAAAAATTAGCAGGGTGTGATGGCACGTGCCTATAATCCCAGCTACTCCAGAGTCTGAGGCAGGAGAATCACTTGAACCCGGGAGGTGGAGATTGCAGTGAGCCAAGATCTTGCCAGTGCACTCCAGCCTGGGCGACAGAGTGAGACTCCATCTCAAACAAACAAACAAAAACAAAAAACTAATTCTTGCACGGAACTCTTTTCTAGACTGAAAACGTGTAGAGAGGGAAGGGGGAAAGACCTGGGTCTGGGGTTTACCCTGAGTATCTTCTCATGTCAGTGAGAAATACTGGGCATGTCAGTCAGTCCTCTCTCTAGCCTGTTTCTTCATCTGTAAAATGAAAATACCAATTTTCCCTCAAGGGCATGAAGTAGCCAAGGGCCGTATACACCCCAGGCACTGCTCTGTGGCTGGGATGTTTCTGGGAGTTCCTCCGCTGTGGTCTTTCTTTTCATGGGCTCATTGTCCACCCTCCACCCCACTTCCCTAAGCTTTGGGAGGACAAGATGGTTGTGATTTGTTCCACCTGCACCCAGAACCCTGCACCATGCCTAGCACGCTGCAGAGATTCTGTGCATCTCTCTGACTGACTGTATACCACTGAAAACTATATTGCCTCTGGGGGCAGAAATCCTTCCAAAATGCAGTACAGAATCAGATCCTCTTCCGGCACCCCAGGGATCACCCCAACCAGCCTGGGCTTCACGTTGTGTTTTCACAGAGCCTTTGAATGGTCTCTCTGCCTCTTTTCTCATCATCAGGACTTTGCCAGCAGCCTCTGTCTGCCTCCTTGCCTCTTAACGGCCCCCAGGTCCTGCTAATTTGCTTCTGACAAGCAATCAAGAGAGCGCAACATCAAGAAAGTGAAATGCCAACTCAGAATGGAGAAGAGTTTTTTGCAAATTATATATCTGATAAGGGATTTGTTTCTAAATTTCTGAAGAACTCTTACACCACAGGATAAAGCAGGCAAAAGACTGGAAAAGATACTTCTCCAAAAAAGGTATACAAATGCACATGAGAAGATGTTCAGCATCATTAGCCCTCAGGGAAATGCAAATGCAAACCACAATGAGATTCCCACTTCACACCCACTAGGATGGCTACAATGAAATTCTTTTTAAAAGACAGGGAGGATGTGGAGAAATCAGAACCCTCCTACACTGCTGCTGGGAATGTAAAATGGTGGGGCGCCGTGGAAAACAGCCTGGGAATTCTTCAAAAGGTTAAGCAGAGTTTCTATAACCCGACAACTCTACTCCTAGATATATCCAAAAGAAGGAAAAATGTATATCCACTGAAAAACATTTTCACCTATTATTCAAAATACCCAGAAAGTGGAAACAACCTGAACGTCCATCAACTGAGGAATGGTTAAACAAAATGTGGCCTCTCCATCCGATGGAATAATATTCAGCCATAAAGAGAACCTAAGTACTAAGTATGCATCCATGTTCCAACAGGGACGAACCTTGAAAGTATTATGCTAAGTGAAAGAAGCCAGTTGCAAAAGGCCAGACATGACATAATTACACTTATGTAAAAGTCTAGAATAAGCAAATCGATAGACACAGAAAGTAGATTCGTGGTTGCCAGAATGGGGGATTTGGAGAAAATGGGGATTGACTGCTCACGGGTACAGGATTTCTTTTTGGGGTGATGGAAATATTCTACAGTTGATTATAGTGATGGTTACACAGCTCTGAATACGCTAAAAACCAATGAATTGCATACTTTAAGTGGGCAAGTTGCATGGTAAGTGAGGTATAGCTCAATAAAGTTATTTAAAACGTTGTTACTTAAAATATAAAAGGAAACTGAGATATAGCAGACTGCTACTAGGTGTGTAAACTAAGAGTAAACGTATTTTGGAGGCGAGCTTAAGGACTCCGTGAGCCTAGGTCACGGTGTGGATATTGTGACACTAATGTTGGTGGCTGCTGTGGTTTGGAGGTTTGTTCCCCCAAAACCTCATGTTGAAATCTGATCTCCAGTATTGGAGGTGCACCTAATAAGAGTTGTTTAGGGCATGGGAATGGATTCCCTCCCTGGCTGGGGGTGGGCAGAGGAGCAAGTGAGAACTGTGTTAGTTCTTAATCTGTTAGTTTCCTCGAGAGTTAAAAAGCTTGTTAAAAAGAGCCTGACACCTCCCTCCACTCTCTCTCTCTTTGCTTCCTCTCTCTCCAGTGATTTTTGCACACATGGTGCAGATAAGGAAATGGGACTCAGGAAGGTGAAGTGACTTGGTCAGGCCACCAGCTATCAAGTGGTCAGGTGGGATGCGAGTCCACCACTCTGCTGGGCCCTTGCTGGCTGACCTTGCAGTTTACTAAGGTGACTGATCCTGAATAAATCCAGAGTGTTCAAATGTTTGTCTTCCTTTTGCCTCCGTCACGAGTGGAAGTAGGCTGGGCCCTCCCCAGATGCAGATGCTTTATCTTAAACTTTCCAACCATCAGAGTCATGAACCAAAAAACCTTTTTTCTTTACAAATTCCCCAGCCTCAGGTATTCCTTTAAAGCAACACAAAGACAGCACTAACACAGTGGCTCTGCAGCCTTCTGAAGTTATTTACTGTTTGTTTTCCATATAATTGAGGTTCCTAAGCCCCATGACCTCTGGATAAGCCAGGCTTATATCATCAATACCATCACCTGTTGTTGTAGTAAAGATGGTGCCTTGGGCTAGACTGTCCTCTTAGCCTTTGCTCACACAGCTACTTCTTTGCCATCTATGCAAGCAGAGAGTCATTCCAGGGTTTGTGGGATAATGCGTGTGTGCCAAGTGCTGGGGTCTGAGGTCTACCCCATCAGCTCCTGGGTCAGCGAACGGGGTAGATGTTTCAGTGAGAGTTGGAGAGGTACCATCTGCTACTCATCCACATGGCTGAGGGTTTATAGAAGGATGTACAGGTGGAAATACGCACAAAGCTGCAAATCTGCTAAGTGGGGTGTGAGGTCTCTCTTCCTCCCAAAGTCATCCTTTCCCTAAGTAGGCGGGGGATCATATCAGCCCCTGGAACTCTCTAACACAGCTGAAGCCATAATTGGTCACTGAGAGTTTCCCGAACCAGGCCAGGCTGCTCCCCACAATGCAGCCATCAGGATGTGGGCTCAGGAAAACGTTAGAACACTCTGGATTTATTCAGGCCCAGTCACTTTAGTAAACTGCAAGGCCAGTCGGCAAGGGCCCAGCAGAGGGGTGGGCTTTCATATCCCACCTGACCACTTGCTAGCCAGTGGCCTTGCCAAGTCACTTCACCTTCCTGAGCCCCGTTTCCTCATCTGCACCATGGGGTAATGTTCCTCACTTTAATGAGGTATTGCAAGGGTTACATGAGACAAGGTGCTATGCTCTGTGCCTGTTAAATTTACTCATTTTTCATTTTATTCCTCTCTAGGATTTTTTTTTTTTTTTTTTTTGTATATCGTTTCGTCTGGGTACAGCAGAAATAGATGCACCCAAATCAATACATGGTGTCTTCTGCCTAATGGAAAAATTTACTTTAAAATTTTCTAAAAATGTGCTCCAAGATAATGGCCTGGAGGCACACGCCCATTTCTCCCCAAGACAATTGGAGGAAAAGACCTGCTGCTATTCGGAACTCGGGAATGGGAAGAAGAACGGGGAAGAGCAGAGCAGGAAATCTGGGGTAGAGGGAAGAGTAGGAGGGCCTGCTGCTCAGGGCCACTGCCCAGGGCTTGGGGACTGGGGCACTGCGCTCTTTTAACCCTCTAGGGATGCTGGTCCCAATATCTGACTCCCTGCCAGGGATAATCCTCATGCTATTGGGATCCCTGGGCCACTTTCCCTTGCAAGGATCAAGCCCACACCAGCTGCCCCTCTGCCTCCATGGCCTTCCAGAGCAATTCATCTCACTTGAGAGCACTTTTTTCTTTCCTGTCTATCTTCTCCCCAACTCCAAGCTCCTCAGGGTGAGAACTGAGTAAAACTCACTTTTGCAAACCCCAGCACTTAGATCAAATTTGAGCTACATCAGGGTCACCTGGAGGACCTAGAAAACATTTTGCTGGGCTCTGCATCCAGAATTTCCGGTGCTGCTGGTGTGGGGACCATACTTTGAAAACCACTGCAGTAGGTGCTCAGGAAAGCACTATGGAAGGGGCGAATGAACTAACCAATCATTTGCATGCAAGAGCAACTCAGTTTTGACTTTTTTTACTGGGTCTTTACAGTTGGCCCAGCTCCCAGCCCACTTCCTCCAGGAAGCCCTCCCTGCTCGCGGGGGCTTGCGTATCCATGCTCTCTCTCTGCACTCCTCTAGGTCTTGAGAGTCACGTGTATATGCCCTGTCCCTGCACACCCTTTGGTCACCCAGAGCTGGGTCTTTCAGGTGAGAAGAAGGAAGTCAGTCATTGTGGCATTTGTTAGCTAAGCCAATGAAATAAACCCCATGGGGACCACTTCCCAGCTACAAGTGGGTCATTAGGCCCACCGCAGGGAGAAGAGCAGTTCTAGGGAATCATAAAAATCTTGGGGATCCAGGAGCCCCTTAACACCCTGACTGGGAGGACATTCTCAAAGGACAGAGTTTCCTGCTGACCAAGAATCCAGATGGCCTGCCTGCCATCTAGGAATCTCTCACTACCATGCTTAGACAGCCCAGCCTGGGAGAACTGCTTACTGGGACAGTTCATTACGACCCACTGCCAGCATATGGGAAAGATGATGGTCAGCGCTAGTTGGGAAGGGGAAGAGGAAAGCCCAGCAGTCAGCACCAAGGCCAGGGGCTTGAAGCAGTGGTGGAGGGGGATGGGACATGCTTAAGCCCTAGGGTCCCCATGCTGCACAACTTTAGGGGGTGCCATTTACATAGTGATCCCTGTGGAGAGTGCCCTCTGGAGGTGTGCAGTGCAATTTTTTGCAATGGTCTGTCCTGCCAAACCTCCTCTGAGAAATTATGTTATTCATTTTTCCCAGAGTACCTGCTGTGTACCCAGCATCCAGCAAACTGCTGGGGCCATGCGGGTCGTCAAAGATGACCTGCCTTCTTGAGGCTCTTAGGAGAAAGGCCAGCTACACAATGCAGGAAGGAGCAAAGTGCTGGAATGAGGTCATGACCGGGCACTGTGGAGCCAGGGAGGAGGGCTTCACTTTGCCCAGGGCTTGCGGGGCAGCCAGCTCCCTATGGGCCTGTTAATCCAGCCAGGTTGGAGGCCATCCGGCAGCTGAATCTGCAGTCTCAGCGTCTGGAGCTGGGTAGTTTCTTGCTTTCCAGGGAGATCTGGAGCTGCAAATGCTGGGACTGGTGGGTCTTGTGGGCTGTGGCTGCCCCCACCACTCCCCTTGTTATGGCATAGGATTTGCTGAATCAGGGATGGGCCTCAGCACTGCTCCTGGGCAGGGTGAGCTATGGGGGGTAAGGAAAGGGCAGAGTTAGTCAAGACACACGGAGGCAGCTCAGGGTGTCTGCCACGGAGCCCAGCCTGCCTCACATCCCCTGATTCTTGGGCTTGGAGATGTGCACTTTCTCCTGGTTTGTCCAGCTACTGCACTGCCTTTTCCTGGAAGCCTCTGGGAGACCCTCCCCTGCCCCTCAGTGACCTCTTTCTTTGGATTTCCAGAGATACTGGAAGTTGGTCTCCACCCTCTAACTGCTCTGCATGGGGAGAGTCATGCAGCCACTTCCCAACCACCTGCCATGGGCCAGCTCCAACTTTTCCAAGAGCTCTGACTTTCACAACAGCTTTGATGTTGGCAAGAGTCCAAGAGCTCAAAGGGCTAGTCCAGGCAGCCTGGGGAGCCGCTCCCGGCTTCTACCGGGGCCTAGGACAGGGAGGACTTCACACTCTGGGACACACTTTTCGTCACATTACCATTGGCTGCATACACTGGTTCTCTTGTGTGTCACCTCATTGGATGGGGGCCAATAGAAAACTCATTTCTGTGCCTCTAGCACCTACCAGGGCCTGGCACACAATAAGTGCTCAATAAATGTTTGCGGTTTGAATGAGGAGAGTATTTGTGAGTTGGGAGGGGAGTATTTGTGAGTAATAGCTGTTCTCCCTAGAACCTAGCTGGGGCTCTCCTGTGCCCAGTGGTGATGATATAATAATACAACGAATTTCTAATCCCTTCTGCAGCTTGGCGACATTGTTAGACCTGGCCAAGCATTTCACTATTTGATAAACTTAGTAACCCTGAGGACTTATGCACAGATGACTTTAAACACTGGAAATAAATATTAAGAAAGAGACTGCTACAGCTCTGATCAAAGTGAAAATCAAGCATCAGATCTAAGGTGCACTGAGGTGCAGCCTGGTATGGAGGTACTCATGGAAGGAGGCTTCAGGGATGCCGAGTCAATGGCCTCAGGGTTTCTAGAGGCTTCTGGGTCAGGGCAGAGCAACCATTTGGAAGGGTTTGCCCAGTCTCCACTAGGTGGGGGTGTCAGAGCAGGTGAGGCCCAGCTGCTACCATTGGCAGATGTGCTGTCTGCTTGGCCCTTCCAAACCTGGGTCTGCCTGGTCTATGCCTCTGGCCACTCCCCACCTAGAGCTCTTGCTTTCTTTCTGCTTAGGTTATAGGCTTAATCTCTGTGCCTGAAAAGTACCTTCCTTGCAACTAGTGAAATTCAACAGGAAGGCCCAGTGCCTCTACAAGGTAGAATTAATTTTCCCACCTCCGGCCCCCTTGGCTCTGCAGCACAGGTAACGGGATGCAACCAGCATACGGTGCATACTTTCCCTTAGAGGTCCCGGGGGTAGGTGGTGGGGGGCCCTACTCCGCATCATCTCCATCACCCCTCCCCATGCTAATATATATATATGTATGTATTTTTAAAGACAGGGTTTCACCATCCCCATGCTAATATTACAACTAACACCCTTAGATAGGAAGAGTCTACATTTCTCAGCAGGTAAAGTGAGTAACAGCTTCTACAAGGTGCTTCCCATTTTATGGGTCTGAAATTTACAATATAAGTTAAAAGCAGGGCACATGTTATGCAAATAAGAAGTTTTCAGGAAGTCCCCCACCCCGTGACTGCTTCATGTAGAAACTCAGGGCTTCCCCTACAGCATGAATTCCATCTTCCCCAACAGAGAGGGGCTGGGCAGGCACATCCCAGCACCTAGCAAGTGCCCGGCATGGGTACAGCTGCAATAATCAGGAGTCAAGTGCTGGTGAGGCGAGGTCAGGGATCCTGCCTGCAGATGTTCGAACAGGGTTTGACCTGCAGAAGGCTATCATTACTTCTACTTTGCAGAGGAGAAAACTAAGGTCCGGACAGATTAAAGGACCTTCTCTGGGCCCCAATCTTGCCTGCCCCAAATCTACTGTGCCCTGGTCCCATCCAGTCCCTGCATTTGAGCTGCCTCTGGGATGGCAAGGGCCCGCAGTTCGTTCCTCAGGACATGAGTAACAGCTGGTCACCTGGTTGGGACAAGGTTCTGGTGTCTTCTGCTTTCTTGCTCATAGCTTTTCTGTCTCCTCACTGAGCTGCCCCAACTCACACTTTCCAGCCTGTAATTCTCAGCCTGTTTCTGCAAATGCAGGGCTGCCCCCTACCCTAGAACCCCCAGGCTTCATTCCCACTGGGCTTGAGGCCCCAACTGACCCCAGGTTCCTCTTGCTACCCCACCCCTAGCCTCCCACAGCTGACCTGAGGGGAGAGAGGACAGAGGACACCAGTCTGAAATCATGGTTTAAAAGCTTGGTTATAGCCACACACATCTAACTGGTATATTTCTATTTTCTCTGTGGCTATTTTCCCTTTCTGATAGACTCTTACAAACATTTTACTGTTATATTTCTTGTAATACTGCCTGGAATCATTATTTAGACATCATTAAAAAATTATTGTGTTTTTAAAAGGAAGGCTGAGAAGTTCCTACAAAAGAGAATACAGAAAGCTCAATCACACTCGAGTCAGTCCCCACAGAAATACACATGCGCTCAAGTTTGGTCTGATGGAAAAGAGTTTATCATCACACCACTTTGCAAAATAAAAGTGAATGAATAATTTAGAGAGCTTTTTACAAACAACTAGATTTTCAAATCATTCTAGAAAAATCCGGTTCAATTACTTGCAGCAGCAGTTCCGTGATAAACCAATGCAGAAATGGTTATACAAGAAAAATTTACAATTCCCAATGGGCCTGCATTCCACAGAAATGCATCAGAAACATTAACATCCTTAGACACACACACACACACACACACACAGAGGCAACTGTGTGTGACAAATCCTTGAACCCTTTACTTTTAAAAGCCTCCTGACTTAATAACCTGGACTCCCCTTCTTCAAAAGGGGGCCACAAAAATGTGCAGATGATACACATTTCCCATTTTATATTGCCCTTTTTGCAGCATAAAAATGTGCAAGGTAACCCAAGGCAGTACAGATCTCTGGGAGATGTGAGTTCCTCAGACCTCCTGGAGATTTGAGGGGCACCCTCCAGCAGGCCAGGGGTCAGGGGATTGGGGAGCTGGTGGGAGGGGCTTGAACAGGACCCCTGCCGCCTTGGATCTGCATCCTGGACAGACTTACCAACAGCAGGCTGGCGTGACATCTGGCTGACGGGAGGGTCTGAGGCTCTCAGGTCACTGGACAGCCTCACTGTGAGGCAAGTACCCCTTCTGGCTCAGTCTCCAACCTGGACAACCAGGACAGCCTGGCTTTGGTTCCGATTTTTGGTTTCTCAGAAGGCGAGGGGCCTGCCAGGGGCTTGCACAGCCGGCTGTCTCCCCGAAGCCTGCACGCCAGCTCTTGGCCACAGGGACCGGCCTGGGAGTGGTGACGGATGCTTGGTTGGAGAGTGCACTGAGAGAGCGCAGCTCCGGCCTGCTGCTTCCTGCTCGGGGAGGGAACCTCACTGGTGATAATTAGTGGCTCAGACTCAAGTCTCTTTGCTACAGGAACTGAGGTGGGACGACCAGTAGAACCCAGGATGCATGAAATGAATAAATGTCATCTAATGAGCACACACACGTGAGAGAGAGAAAGAAAGGGAGGTATTTACTCTTCGGGATACAAAGGCAAACAATGGCTGCAGAAAGTGGCAATTTATCCATTTCTGTGGGGGAAATTTATTGCAGTCACCATGGCTGCCACTGGCTTAGTAATAACGTTCTCAGCATTTGGTGCCCACAAAGGCTTCACTGTCATCTTTACTCGCCTGTCAGTGCTCACACTGGGGAGACAGACAGAGAGACCCAGAAACAGACGACAGCACTTGTCTCTAGGGCAAAGCACGGACGGGGCCTGAAGAAGACACAGGCATGTTTCTCCTGGCTGGGGATGGCTTTTCAGCGGGTCCCAGGGGCCCATCAGCACCTCAAAGGAGGCTGGAGGTTTGGAGGCTGTTGTATTGTTAAAGTGAATTATGCCAAGTCCGTTCTTAGAGACAAACGTATTCTGTTTTTCAACTTGTTTGGAACCTAGTGTTCCTGGAATAGGGCACATCTAAGTATCCCTGAGCATCTGGTAAACAGGTTCTGGGCAGGTTTCCTATATCATCACCAAACAGTAGGACAGAGCCTTATTATTCTCTGACTGCTGTGGCTCCCTGGGGGTCCTGTCTCCTGCTAGAGTGGAAGCTCATGTGGGCAGGACTAGATTCCTGAATCTCTGAGGAGTCTAGCACTGGCCAGGAGTCAGGAACTGACTTCCACTACCCCTCCTTCCAGTCCCTGCCTAGTCCACCCCTCACCATAGCCAATGGCATTCCTTCCATCTCAAACCTGGACATCCTCCTGGCCCATCCCAATCCCCCTTCCTTTAAGATCCAGCACATAAGATGGCACATAAGGCACCTGCCATCCTACCCACCCCCCCGCCCCCAACAATCTCTCCCTGCTTTGAATTTAGAGAGGCAGCTGTGTTAGTTGGTGGACCTAGCTGGACAGAGCTGTGTGTGAATTCTGGTCCAGCCATGTGCTAGCTGTGTGACCTTGGGCAGGTTGCTTTCCCTCTCTGTCCTGAAGATTAAACACTGAATGTGAAACCCAAACACATGTCTTCCTTAGGACTGCTCTTGTGTGCACCTTTCCTTGCTCTGCTGTGGCCACTCACTGCCAGTGGCTCCTCTGCTACTCTAGGTGCTCCATGGTCACTCAGGCATGCTAGCCAAGGGAGGGACCTATGTGCCTTCCACCCCTGCACGTCCTCACAGCCCCTCACATCGCGCTTTGCTTAGGTGAAGCTGGTAGACACCTGTTGAGCCAGTGGGTCTCAGGCAATGCTTTCAAATGTTCATCAGCACCAGAATCGCCTGGGCAGTTTAAGTGGGTGGGTTTCTGGGAAGCCCCAGGCCCAGAGTCTCTGATTCAGTATGTTGGTGTGGGGTGGATGGGACTCTGTTTCCCTATCAAAGCTGCAGGGATGGGGGGATCTCCAGATGCCCTTGGAGAAGCTGCTCTGTGAGGAAACCACATCTGGGGAAAGCAAACCTTTCTGTTACTTTTGAGTGACAGGAGCTGGAGAGTATGTGTTCCTGGAGGGCTCAAGGTCCTCTGGGACACCTGCGCCCTGGCGTTCTCAGACCTTAGCTGCACCCTGAGCTTCCTCAACCTCAGGACATCCCCTCCTCTCAGCACCGCCCCACAGCCACACCAGATGTTAGAAGTCACGGGAGGACCAGCAGCAGCCCCACTGGAACTCACACCAGCATGAGGGATGATGCACGGTTTCTAACCTCCACCCTTCAGATCTGGCAGCACCAGGAAGGCAGGGCTTTCCCCAGTACCCGCCCCTTCCCAGCCCATCACCCCCATCTCTGGCTGCCAGCTCCAGCACTGTCTTGCTTCCTTCCCTTGCAGTTCCAGACACCACCTTCTTTCTGGCCAATCCGGAGACATCTCCAAGGGCCATAGGACCATCTCCAGAGGGCCTGGTGTGGCTTCCCACAGCTGCTCTGGCCTCACACCCAGGTTGGGGCAATTCGATGGACAGTTGGGTCACCTCAAGACCCACTGCATCTATTGTAGTACTGACCCACATGTAGGCCTGGGCGGTCACCCAGAAAGCCTCTTCAGATGCCAGCAAGCTCACTGTGGCAATGTGCAGGCCAGATCTCACTGGGAGGGCCCAGCTCACAGCCACTGCATTCTCCAGCTGTGCACCCAGAGTTCACCTTCAGAAACCTTCACCCTGACTGGGGGTATACCGTTACCTTCTCAAGCCCACCAGGAAAATCACACACTGCTCCCCAGTCTACCAGCCGCCACACCAGTTAGATGCTTATAGAAATGGGAAGCCATCAGGCATGGTGGCTCACACCTGTAATCACAGCACTTTGGGAGGCCAAGGTGGGTTGATCACCTGAGGTCAGGAGTTCAAAACCAGCCTGGCCAATATGGCAAAACCTCATCTTTACCAAAAATACAAAAATTAGCCAGGTGTGGTGGTGCACACCTGTAATCCCAGCTACTCTGGAGGCTGAGGCAGGAGAATCGCTTGAACTCAGAAGGCAGAGGTTGCAGTGAGCTGAGATGGCACCACTGCACTCTAGCCTGGGTGACAGAGCGAGATTCTGTCATAAATAAATAAATACATAAACAAACAAACAAACAAACAAATAAAAGAAATGGGATGCTTTTTCCCTCACAGACTCCAGCATGCCGGCTTTGGGAGCCCTGCTGTCTACACATGAACCAAGACAGCTGACACCATCAAATAAAGCTTAGTGGGCCCATCCATCAACCCCAAATCTCTTTACATGTGCCGAGGTCTGCTTTATAATCTTGGGGCAGTATTTTTTTTATGTGTTTAATAAGAAGGCTTAAGCATGTGCTCTTTGCTGAACTCCCACCTGACTCTCATTAAGCAGAAGGATGCAGTAAGCGACCGGCTGGTTGCGGAACACTCAGTGCGCACCTGTTGCCCACACTGTCAGGTGACTGTGGGCATGCGGAAGACAGACTGATTGGGAAGAATTGAGTATGGAACAATTCTCCAATGACAGTGTTCTTAGTGCTGAAGCAACCAACGCCTGACCCGTTCAGAGCAGTGCTCATGAGACCCGGCCACATCTGAAGAGGAACACACTCTGCCCCTGGGTTGAAGTGGCAATGCAAGGGTTTCTGATCCATGAGCAGTCGGCCCTGACGGCAGGCACAGTGCTTGATCCCTCCAGCTTAGCGGGTGAGGGGAGGCGTGTCTCTGGCTTTGCATCCTGGCTCACATGCGCTATAGTCCTGGGTGTCACCCTCATTGTGTCTCCTCACTCAGATTCACAAGTACGCAGAGAGCATGGGTGTTTGTGGGGTGGTTAATGACAGTGACACTCATTCTGCCAGGAGCAGGACTCAGCTGGTCTTAGAGTGCCTGGCTCAAAGTTAGTGCTCAGTAAGTGTTTGTTGAATGAATAAACAATGAGACAGAATTTAGACAGGTGAATGTGGCTGTTAGTTAGTGGCTAGGAATCTCAGGTTAGGGGTAGAAAAAAGAGGTTGGGGTCCATATGTACTTGGAAAGTCACATGGTTGTGAGAATAACACTATCAACCTCCCAAGAGTCTCCAGGTACAAATGAGCTCCTATAAAGTGCTTGGCTGGGAGCTGGCACATGGGAGGCTGAATGTGAGGCATGAGGACTGGCATTTCAGGCGGGATGGTGGTGGTGTGGCATGTCACAGAGGCCTGGGATCTGTGGAATGCTGTGTTGGACAGGTGGGTGGGCCTGGCTGCAGGAGATAGATGGGAGGAAGCAGGACTTCTGCAGTCCAGTGTTTGAAAACCACCTAGATCCCTTCCTGTCTCCTCTTCAAGCTCTGCAATCTCCACAGCCATCCAAATTGGAACAGAGTTGGCAGGGGTGGGGTAGGATGGGAAAAAGAGGCACATACCCCTCCAACCCCTAGAGAGAGGAAAGGAGCCAGGCTGGCCTTTGGTTGTAATAACTACTTAAACTGGTAAACATGCTCATTTTAAATCAAGAGGCACCTCCCTGGTCTAGATGCTAGAAAGCAGTTTCATAGAGTGCTCAACCTATTCAGCTCAGGCTTGCCCAGCCCGGGAAGACCTGGGCACTATGCACAATGGGTGGACAGGAAAGAGTGGACCCAGCCTCAGCTGGAAGACCGGGGAGCCCGACTCCCTGAACGGGCTGCTTCCTTCCCCTGCCCCAGCCTGCCTGAACCTCACCCCAGCCCGCTCAGTTGTTCATTTGCAGCTGACAAGGAATGCAGCAGGCAGCATAGATTGCGAGGCTGGGAGGCAGCTGCTGAGACTGAGCTGGGAACCCCGGGGCTTGGAGCTAAGGCCAGCTCTGCCACAGAACACGGAACCCGGAGGCCACTCTCTGGGCCTCAGTTACCTTCTCTAAGAAACCCAGTGGTTCAGTCTGGTAAAGCACTGGGCCTGGTTAACACACAAACCTGAGGTGAAGAAAGGGATCTGATATTTACTACACTTCTCAAACTCAGCACTTCACACACTTAGTCCCCGAGGCAGGCAGCCTTGTTTTATGGTAATATCCTGTTTGAAGCTCTTTGCAAGGTTTTACAGATGAACAGAGGTTTGGAGAGCTGAGGGCTTCATGCCACAGAGTAAAGAGCTGAGATTTGAGATTTGGACCCATCCATCTGACTCCAAAGCCAGACTCTCTCCCCTGCACTCAGCCAGCAGCAGTCTCCCCACCCAGGGCTCAGGTGTGCGCCTTTGGACTTCACTCAGGAACTTTCGCTTTTTAACTGCTTGAAGCCCTACGCAGCACCCTGGTCTCTGATAAATTCAAGGAGGGAAGGGCTGTGGGCCAAGGACATGAGATACAAATGGGAGAGGAACCTACCTGTTTGATATCTCTAGGCTGGAGAGTGTGGTCCAGCTTGACCTGGACTGGTCCTGGGGACCTCAGCAAACCTGGGGCAGGCTGTTCAACCCCCAGGTGGGCAGGTGGCCCTGCCTGAGCTCCCTGCTGGCTCTGAGGCCAGGATCAGCCTGTGCTACTTCCATACCTTCTGCCAGATTGCCCGGCTGAGGCCACCTATTCCATTCAAGCCCCTTCAGGACCTTAGTGACACTATCTACCCTATTCTGGCCATTTAACCATCAGACATTGATTAAGTGCCTCTGCCAGTCCCTGTGCAGGCCACCGGGGACAGGGATGAGAAGACACAGTTCGGGTCCTCCAGATGCTCCTGGCTAATTCAGCCAGCTTCGGGTGGGACTTGGGCATCTTTCTTTTTAACAAACCTTGCAGGTGACTGAGAGGACACACCCAGGTGGGACCTTTTGGTTTTGCGGACATTCTGGCTCCCAACACTGTATTCTTGGGGTTGCCAGAATCCTCTTGAGGACATAGCCTGTCTCACCCCACCGGTAAATTCCTCTTGGCTTCCAAGTCAGATAAATCTGGGTTCAAATCCTACTTCTGCAACTTGCTAGCTGTGTATCCTTGCAAAATATGTGGATACTCTCAGGCTGTTTCCCCATCTTTAACAAGAGATCATGGTGCCTTCCTGTTGTGAGGATTAACAGCGATATTGTGTGCAAAGCCCTTAGCAAGATGCCTGACACACATAAATGGGAATGTCTGCTGTTAATTAAATTATGGCTGCATTCTGATGGACAGAAATACCTCCCTGGGGATATTTCCAGAACCCCCACTTCTGGAGCCCATCTCTGAGGTGGCCCTGGATACCTAGGAGGCCTCTCTGTGCCCTCTGCCAGGGCTCCAGCAGGACCTTCCTGCTTCTCCCCACGGATTTGGCTTCCTGGCCCCCAAAGGGCATATTAGCCGAGCACACCCTCCCTTTCATTTACCCAGAGTGACCAAAGTTCCAACCACACCTCTCCGGGCAGGCTGTCCCCAAATTTCGGGGAAGTGAGGAGGAGGGGGAACTTTGCCAGGCAAGAGCTACGCGAGCAGAGGAAGGGACTGGTCAAGCCGACCTCTTCTTCCTTGGGACTAAGGTCGGGCGCCCCTGCCCAGCCCCTGTCCCTGCCCTGCCCGGCTGCGAAGGCAGTGGGAAGTCTGGCGAGGAAGAGTCTGGAAGATCCCGCCCACAGCTGCCAGCTCTCCTTTGGGACCGCTGGCCAGAGTCCCAGCCGTGGGGCACACGGGACCTGTGGACTCAGCCGGGGCCGCCCGGAGGGGCGCCCACATCTGCACCCGGGCTCAGGAGCCTGCTCCCCGCCACTGTCGCCGCCTGCCCTGCCCACCCTGCGTGGCGCAAGCGGCTTCCGCGCCTAGGGAAGGAAAGCACGCTGGATGGGGGAGCCGGAACCCGGTTTCTTTGCCGCCTGGCGCACGTGGCTCAGTCCAGGGAACGGGGGTCGCTTCCAGGTGTGTGGCGGCACCCAGGTTCCGCGCGGCGAGGGCGCAGGGTGCAACCGGGCGGGCGTCTTGGGGACCAGGCGCAGCCCGCAGCCCCGCGGCGATCGGGGAAGGGGTCACTCACCTCTGCGGCCCGCAGCTCTGAGCAACCACGGCAGCTGAAGGCCCGCGGCGAAGGCAGTGGCTCGGCCCGAGGCTCCTCCTCTCCCGCGCCCCACCCGCCCGGGAGGGCTGGACCTGCAGACTAGGTGGCCGCCCGCCAGCCCGCCGCAGCTTATCCGGCTCGGCCACCTCCCCGCGGAACGCAATCGGGAGCCGCCGGGCCCTCGCTCCCGGTCCAGCCCTGCAGCCCTGGCAGCGGTGGCTGTGTCCAACCACCCTCCTCCCCTGGTCCCAGGCGTGAGGTCCCCAGCCAGCCCCGCCACTTCCTGATTTGCAGTGCCCAGCACACAGCTGAAGTGAGCAGAACTCCGGGACAGCCTCTTAACCCGGCAAGGGAGGGCGCCGAGGCCAGGGTGACCTCTAGGCCCCCTCTCTTAACCTAAGGAGCACCTCGAATGCTTGTCCATTTTATAACCGAGGTCAGCAGCCAAAGTTGCAGGGGGGAAGAGATCAGGGCACCAGATTGGGTCCGAATCCCTTCCTTCTCAACAAGGTTGTGCCCAGGCGGTGGGGGTTCTGCCCATCTCTGTCACTTGTTCACCCTTAGGGCCGACTTTTGACCCTTCCCAGCAGTCCTCAGGTTCCAAGACCTGCAGATGGCAGGCACCTTTCTCCTGGAGCTGCCTCCTTGTCTAGGCCTTCTGGGCTCTGAAACTCTACCCGTCCCTTCCTTCCCCTCAAGGCATCCCCCTGCCCTGGGGCACTGCCCGCTGCCCTCTCCACTTCCAATGCAGATGGTTTCACAGCACAGCAGTGAGGCAGGGCTTTGTGAGTAGGCGAGGCTGTCTGCCGGCACCTTTCTTTAGGTGTGCACCCTGGTCTGAAGCCCTTTCTCACCTACGGTCACACTTGCTGCCCCCAGGTGTTCTCTTTATAGGTGACGAGACCCGGGCTTTTCTGCTCAGATTCCTGGAGGCTGATGGGGGTTCCTGACCCCTGATACTCTTTCTAGAGTATTCCTGGGGAGGCATATTCTGTTAGCCTCTGATAAGGAGCTTCAGGTTATTTTTAGGAAGTCGAAGAATCCTGTTTTCTGGGGAGTCAGCCTCTATCAGGGAGATAAGCCTCCTGGAGGCCAGAGGGCTCGGTGGGGAGGAGGAGGCAAAGCTCTGGTCTCCCTGTGGGGTGGGTGCTGTGGTGAGGGCCTCTCCCTCCACCCCCAACCCCGCCAAGACCCACCCGCAGGCCAGGTGCTGCTTGCTTTCCCCTTCACAGCTTTCCTCCTGCCTGGTACCGACCTCCTGGCTCTCCAGGGCCCAAGGCCAGAGCCTCTCTTTCTCTTCAAGAGCTTTCCCTCCCACCTTGCCCCAGGGCAACACCTCCTGTGGCAGTTCTCAAGGTCCTTTATCCATTTAACGTGCACGGTGTCCGGGTGCCAAACAGTGTTCCCAGTGCTGGGGACACAGGTGCCCAGTGGAGGTTCCTGCCCTTAGGGTGCCAGGGCTGGCGAGTGGCCCCTGCAGTGGGTTGTAAACTTTGAGAAGACAAGACCCAGTTCCCAGCCCCCTCTGGTGCCCCTAGCATGTCCCTCTCCCCTGCACAGTAGCTGTTTATTTGATGTCTTCTCCTGCTAATGGAGATCCCTGAATATCCTTCCGTTAATGCCCAGGGACAGCATGAGGAAACGAAGCTTGGAAAATGCAAACACTGAGAGGTCTTCCAGCATCTTTGGAAAAATCCCTGGGAACCAGTGTCTTTTTATGGGGCTCTCCATGAGCAAGGTGGGGCGGAGAGGCAGAGGTCTATAGAGGATTATCCTAAAAGGAACATGAATTCCTGCTGGAAAAAACTGAGGGGCCTGACATTTCCCACAGAGAGGGAGGGAGGGAAAGTAATGCCCTACTTAGGCCCACACACCTTGGCAGTGAGAGCACCACCCATGCCGTCGGCCTTTTGTGCTTGTTCTGTCCACTGCCCCAGACTAAGAGGGCCTTGAGTGTGAGCTTGTCTCACCTGGCATGGGGTCAGTGTTTCCAGAAACTTGAGGGCCAAGTTCCCCAAAGCAGACGAGCCTTTTCCTACTCTGTGGAGGAGTGCAATGTGCTGAGCTTTGTTGAGCACCTTCAATGGGCCAGACTCTGGTGTCCTCTGCCAAGGGCAGGGCAGTCGGAGCCATCCTTTAAGATGTTTGCCAGATCACATTTCTCCTCTGCTCAAAACTCACCCCCTCTCCCAGCAAAAGTAAAGTCCTCACAATAGCCACAGCCCAGTGTGATTGGCCTGCTCGCCACCCTCATCTTGTTTCCCTCACTCTGCTCACACTCAGTCCTGCCTCAGATAGATCTGGCAGGATGCTGACCCTTGCCGTTCCCTGTGCCTGGACCCTCCCTACCTCCTTCAAGTCTTTGCTGAAAGGTCGTCATCTCTGTTCCGCCCACCCTGATCACTCCCAGTCCTCATCCATGTACCTGCTTTATTTTTCTTTTTTTTTTTTCCCCCATAGGCTGTATTACCTTTGAACACTATAAAATAGAGTTTTTAGGTCTGTTTTTCAGTAACTGTCTTCTACCATAGAAATGTGAGCTCCTGGCCGGGCGCGGTGGCTCAAGCCTGTAATCCCAGCACTTTGGGAGGCCGAGGTGGGTGGATCACGAGGTCGAGAGATCGAGACCATCCTGGTCAACATGGTGAAACCCCGTCTCTACTAAAAATACAAAAAACTAGCTGGGCATGGTGGTGCGTGCCTGTAATCCCAGCTACTCAGGAGGCTGAGGCAGGAGAATTGCCTGAACCCAGGAGGCAGAGATTGCGGTGAGCCGAGATCGCGCCATTGCACTCCAGCCTGGGTAACAAGAGCGAAACTCCGTCTCAAAAAAGAAATGTGAGCTCTTCTTGGGGCAGGGATTTTTATGTTTTATTCAGTTCTGTATCTCTAATGTCTAGAGCACTGCCTGGCTCATAGTAGGTGCTCAGTAAATACCTATTGCATGAACGCACATCCGTTCTCAGCTTTCCTCGCCCCTTTTAGCATCTCTGAGAAGTGTCCCCACAGTTCCTGCTCATTCTTCTCTCCTTCTTTGTATGCCCCCCAGCTGGTGCAAAGCTGACTCAGAGGGGTGCTCTGCTCATGCATGTAGGGATGTCTGCACCTGGAGTTGCTGAATATTCAATTTACAAAGCCCCTGGGATTGCCCTTTTCCTTGAAGACAAGACTAGCCATTTGGCAAAGAAGAGACTAGTATCCAGGAAGAAAAACCTAGATTTATCTCTTACTTGATCAGAAAGCAGAAGGATGTTGTTCACCCTCAGCTTCTTGGATTGATCCGGTATTTATAGGCTGGGACAGAGCAGATCCATTTCACAAAATAAA
This sequence comes from Saimiri boliviensis, assembly GCF_048565385.1. Taxonomy (NCBI): domain Eukaryota; kingdom Metazoa; phylum Chordata; class Mammalia; order Primates; family Cebidae; genus Saimiri; species Saimiri boliviensis. The sequence goes on from NC_133453.1 coordinate 116,837,980, forward strand.
TTCTTCACGAAAATGAGATGTGTGCCCTGATGCGCTCTGAGAACCCTAGCCAGGAGCCAGGCCACTTGGATCTGGTCCTGCCTAGGCGGACCATGGCCCCAGGAAAGTGCTGCTCCCCACCCGACTAGACCAGGTGTTGCAAGGCTCCTCCAAGTTCTGGGGTCCTCTGTTAAGGGCAGAGTAGTCAGAGCCAACCTTTCAAGATGTTTGCCAGATCGCGGTTCTCCTCTGCTCAAAACTCCCCGCCCGCCCCCAGCAAAAGCAAAGCCTCCTGTAGGAAGCTCTTCCCTATGCGAGGCTGCCTTCTGGGCAAATGGAGGCATTGTCTTTGTCATCACGATGATCTGATAGGTGGAGGCACATCAGCAGTGCTGAGAGCTGAGGCAGGGCAGGTGGTGGGAGAGAGCACTGAGTGGGGAGGCCAGCTGGCAAAGGGGTGCTGGGGCCTGGGACTGAAACTTACAGACTCCACTTTCCACAGCCTATGACTGTGAGCCAGTATTGCACAGCATTATAAAGCATGGCTTATGGGGCATTAGGACACCCACTTCCACATACACCCACCAAATCTCCTTGCACCCCAGATTTTGGAATTCTACTGCAGCATAAGGTTGTCCTCCTTCCAGTCCTGTCTAGAAACATGAGCCCTCCAGAGAGGAAGCGCGGTCGAGCTCTGCGTCATGAGAATCTGTGTATCCGCAGGGAAATGCAACTGTGGCCAGCACAAGACTATGGAGAAGGTGTGAAAGGAAGTTGCTTTTTCCTTTAAATCCTTAACCAAAGAATTCCATCCTTAGGAAGTTGCTTTTTATTTGTTTATTTTGGCTCAAGGGAGCATTGATAAAGGTAGTTGTTGAAGGGAGAGTGGATAAAAGATGCTGGGGTGGAGGGGGCAGGACCAGTCATCTTTGTGAGGGAGCTCCCTGGCACATAGTAGGTGCTTAAACTTTTGTATATGATCAACGGTCTTGGCTTGTAACTAGACCAAGATGGCAAACCAGAATGGAGGGAGGCTGACCCAGCACCTCCCGGAAGCATTTACCGAGCCAGGGAAGAGATTCTTCTTGCCCGTCTGTGATAGCACTGTGTTGCCTTTCAGCTGAAGGAGATCAGAAAGGCACTCACTACTAGATCACGGGAGATGCCTGGGCTTCAGCCCCTTACTGCTTGGAAGGTGGTGATCACAATGGCCTGGGAGGGTTTTAGAATAGCAGAGTATCAGGCCCACCCTAAAGCTCCCGAATTAGAATGGCATTTTAACAAGACCCCCAAGGTGATTGTACACATGCTTCGGTTTGAGAAGTGCTGGTCTACGTTACAACCGAGGAAACTTACTGCTCCCTGAACACCTGCATCAAGGTAGATTCACAGCAACCTAGAACTGGATGACACTCCCTCTCAGCAGGGTGCATGACAATATCATAGTCTTTGCTTTCTTAAAAGATCGTTATGAGACAAATAGTCTGATAATCTTCTGAATTTCTACAAATATGGAGTCAATGACCCTATTCTGTTCAATACTCAGTGCCTATTACACAAAGCTCCAGGAAAGAAAATAAAATCAAACAGGACTAATATGTTTACTCTTTTCCCATAGCTGATCATATTTCCCCTTTTACTGTGGTAGGATACTCAGGCACATGTTCACAACTAAATCATTTTTATTAAATATATTGAAATGCTACTTTCTTTCCCCTAGTCCATGATTTTCTGATTTACTACTAGCCTTATTGCTAAGCTTTTTGTTGTAAGCTGTCTCAAGCAGCTTTTGGAAAAAGCCAACCGTGTAAGCGAAATAAATAGGAAACTTCTCTGCCCTCCAGTAAGAGAGCCCTCTTTCCCCTTGACTGCTGTCACCTTTCATGGTTGTGGCACGTCCTCTGCTGGATTTTTGAGCCAAAAACAGAGGGTTTGGGAGAAGGAGCCCTCCTTGGACTTCTGCCAGGAGTTTCTGAGAAAGGAAAACCCAATCAGTTGGGGGTCACTTGGGGGGAAATCTGCACAGGATGCTCACACTGTGCCCCTCCCTGCTTCTTCCCTGCCCTCCAGAGCCCACCTCAACACATCTGGAGTGCAGGGTGCCATCCTCCCTGTCAGGCCACTTTCCACACACAGCCTGGGGCAGCAACGATGGGACAGGTGGCTGGTGCTCACTCAGCACAGCAGAGGTGGTGGAAAGACAACTGTTAGCTGAGGTTTGGCTTGAGGGGAGGCAGGTCACAGCCAGGTCCCAGCCCAGCTCAGCATAGGCAAAGTGTAAAAGTCACTGGCCTCAAGGTCATCCGCAAGCACACTGTGATAAGAAGTGGAGATAAATCCTCCCTGTGGAGCTGGGATGTTTCCTGGGTCTTGCCTCTCAAGGCGAGGGAAGGGAAGTGATGTTTGCCGAAGTCCCACTAGGGGCAGACACCGTACTACAATGAGATCAGCCCCCTTCAATCCCCACTGAGACCCTGCAGAATGGGTGGGATCAGCCCCATTTTTCAGATGAGGAAGTGACTTCCTTAGCATCATGCAGTGAGGAAATGGAAGATCTGGGATTTGGACCAGGGTTGCCTGCCTCTCAGATCTTCTGCTACCTTTGACCCACTAGGTGGAGGGCTCCTGTGAGCTTGGCTTACATACCTGTGGTGATCACTCAGTACTGAGGACTAGGACCAGCTCAGAGTGGAGGCCCAGCAGGGGCGATCCATGCAAGGAGATAAACCTGGGGGATTTTCTCCCAAACCCTCCTCACAGAGGTCCCTGGCCTGCCTAGGCAAGATCTTACAAGCTGTCCCAACCACTGATTGTGTCTACCTGGATGCAGGTCTGTGGAATATCAGGCATGTCACCGAGAATCTGGTTCGATCTGGTGTACTACCTGATTTCATGGACACACACACGGAGAGCCATCATTTCAGAGCCATCTTTTTTTTTTTTTTTTTTTTTTTTGAGACGGAGTTTCGCTCTTGTTACCCAGGCTGGAGTGCAATGGCGCGATCTCGGCTCACCGCAACCTCCGCCTCCTGGGCTCAGGCAATTCTCCTGCCTCAGCCTCCTGAGTAGCTGGGATTACAGGCATGCGCCACCACGCCCAGCTAGTTTTTTGTATTTTTAGTAGAGACGGGGTTTCACCATGTTGACCAGGATGGTCTCGATCTCTCGACCTCGTGATCCACCCGCCTCGGCCTCCCAAAGTGCTGGGATTACAGGCTTGAGCCACCGTGCCCGGCTCAGAGCCATCTTTAGGCATTTGCTGGTTATAGCAGCCTGGGAGAAGCCAAGTCCCTACAAGGAAAAATAAGGGAGATAATGGCTCAGGACCCTCCTTCAAGGGTCTTGGGCCACAGCTAGCCAGGTCTGGGGCCTCCAGGGGAGGAGAGGTGAGACCTTGGCTTCTGGGGGCCTCCATAAGGTAAAGGAACATGCACAGGCTTTGAAACCACATGGACCTGGTTCAAATTTCACTTCTCCTCTGAGTCTGAGACCTCTCAGCTGATTGTAAGAGTTAAGTTCCCAGGAAAGTGCTGGGCACTTAGTAGATGTTCATTAAAAGGCTGTCAGATCATCAGAAAGAAAAAGAAAGGGCATTCAGAGAGGAAGGCAACTACTAAATAAGCCAGTTCCAAAAGGAAATATACCTCCAGGCAGGATCTGCTACTCCCCCTAGGGAGAGGTCTTTTTCCTTATCCTATGTGATGACCTAAACCCTCCTCTCCTCTGAGAAACCTGCAGGGAACTTGCTTTCCTCTGGCCTTCCCCTCTCCCACAGGGAGGAACCCCAGGTGGGCACAAGATGCCAGCTGCCCATCTTCCTCCTCCTCTTCTCAGACGAACAGTGGGTTTTATGGGCATCCTGGTCTGGGAATCAGGAAACCTGGTTATGCCCCACCCGCATGGCTGTCCGACTCATAAAATCTCTTCTTGCTGGACCTCACACTTTTGCCAGCTTGAGGTGTCTGAGATCTTGGTGTTGGAAACTTCCTCTGCTGCTTTGAGAGTTGCTAGGAACAGGCTTTGTCCTGTGCAAGGGAGGAGGCACTTCGGGAGATGGGGCTGGGGAGGAAGGTGGCAGATGATGAGAGGCCTGGTTTGCCTTTGGTGAGAAGTGAGGCTTTATCATGCTGGCAGTAGCAGCCCAGGAAGATTTTGGGAGGTATGCGTCTCTGTTTAATCATAATAGCTAACATGTTTTTGAGTGCTTGTTATATACATCCCATATGCTGATCTAAGCATTTTGACTGTATTAGCTCCTTTGATGGTCATATTATATTTTCCCTGTTTTTGAATTTGGAAACTGAGGCACAGGAGGTTAAGTTACCGTTTGATGTGACATAGCTCAGAAAATGGCAGAGCCAGGATTCAGACCCCTGGGTCTGAATCACTTCCACCCTCTACTGCTGCATCTCCATTGCCTGGATGCTCTTATTCATCTCTGGAAAGACGTTCTCCCTGATAGCCATGGGGAGAGTGGATCAACAAAGGAAGATGCCAGGCTGGGATGGGCTTAATGGGCAACTGACAGGCAGAGTCTCAGGGCTGCGTCTTGAAGTCTAGGTAGGGGACTCAGTAAATCTTGTGTGTTGGGAGCCTGCCGCCCAGGCCAGGGGCTGCACATTTAAACAAGTTCAGACAGCTGCCTGAAGCAGGCCTCTGGCTGGGGCTGCAGAGTCTGCACAAAGGCAATTTAGTCAAGGTCCTGTCTCTCGCCTGCCAAGCCCAGGAAGAGAAGTGGCTGCTAGACCTAGGGCCCACCTACTGACTTTGACACCTAGGAAGAACAAGGTTTTGAAGTGACAAGAACTTAGGTTTGAATCTTGAGCCTCAGTTTTCTTACCAAATGGGAACACCAGGTAGAGTAAACCAAGTACAGATGGTGGGTTGCAGGTCTTGAACACACTGACTTCCCCGCCTCCCTTCACCTATGAGCCCTTGGTTCCTTGTCCTTCCATAGTGCCGGGGATTTGTCTTTTGTTTCAACAGTGTTTGGACGGGGCAGATCCCGGGACTCTCTTCCAGCCTCCAACCGCTCTCCAATTTCCTCTCCATTTGTAACCTCCGGGACCATCTTCTCGGCCACCTCCTGCTTCTGGGGACCTGCTAACACCGTTTCTGTGGTTAGCTCCTTCTTTCCAACCAACTGTGAGCTCCCAGATTCCACCAACGTGGAGGCAGCCATCATCCGCCCGTTCAATGTGTACCTGCAGGTTCAATTGTACCAGGCGGGCCTCCTACACCTGCCTCTCTCTGGGCTATTTGAACGGCAATGTTGTGGCTCTGGAAGGCGTGAGCCACTTCTTCCGCGAATCGGCCGAGGAGAACTGCGAGGGCTCTGAGCGTCTCCCGAAGATGCAAAACCAGCGTGGCCGCCGCGCTTTCTTCCAGGACATCAAGTAGCCGACTCGAGATGAGTGGGGCAAAACCCTGGGCACCGTGGAAGCCACCATGGCCCTGGAGAAAAATCAGAACCAGGCCCTTTTGGATCTTCATGCCCTGGGTTCTGCCCACACGGACCCTCATCTCTGTGGCTTCCTGGAGTGTCACTTCCTGGATGAGGAAGTGAAACATCGAGAAGATGGGTGACCGTCTGACCAACCTCCGCAGGCTGGCCAGCCCTGCAGGGTGGGCTGGGCAAATATCTCTTCGAAAGGCTCACTCTGAAGCACGACTAAGAGCCTGCTGAGCCCAGCGACTTCTGAAGGGGCCCTTGCAAAATACAGCGCTTCTGCCTAAGCCTCTCCCTCCGGCCACTAGACAGCTTTCTAATGACCCTAACAAGCCTTGGACCAAATGGAAATAAAGCTATTTGAAGAAAAAAAAAAGAAAAAAGAAAAATTCCCTGGATTCCAGAAGCTCCTAAGAGATGAAAGGAGAATGGCTGGAGCCAGGCTGCCCTCTCCCTCAGCCCTGAACCCAGCTGGAGGGCCTGATTTGGATGGATGCAACACCCAGTCTTCCCTTAGCTCTGCCATCTAGTTCCACACTCTTTCCTGAAGCCCCAGAAATCCTGATCCTTGGGGACCCTTCTCTTCCCTTTTCTGCTCCAGCCCATGTGGTCATTCTCATTCCTTGGGGAGCACCAGCTTGGCTGAGACCCCAGACCTTCCCCCTTCTTGGGCCTCCATTCCAAACAATCCAAGGAGCCTCAGGTCTCTGCAGATGAGGGCTGCTCACACCTGATGTCAGTGAAGTTGTAGTGAAGCCTGGAAAAGATCCTTTTTAAAAACAATTGATGTATCGGCCAGAACCAGTGGCTCATGCCTGTAATCTCAACAGTTTGGGAGGCTGAGGCAGGAGGATCCCTCGATCCCAGAGTTCCAGGCCAGACAGGTAAGAAAAGGAGACCCTCCTCTCTACAAAAACATACAAAAAAATTAGCTGGGCATGGTGGTGAGGGTCTGTAGTCCCAGCTACTCAGGAGGCTGAGTTGGGAGGATTGTTTGAGCCCCAGGAGGTTGAGGCTGCAGTGAGCTGTGATTCTGCCACTGTACAGGAAAATAAGAAAAAAATCAATTAAAAAAATGAATTGATATATCATAGTTGTACATATTTTTGGGTACACGTGATCTTCTGATACTTGCATACAATATGTGATGATCACATTAGGGTAACTGGAGCATCGCTTCAGTGCTTCACTTCAAACATGTATCTTTTTTGTGTGTTGGGAATGCTACAGTTCTCTTCTGGCCAATAAACTATTGTTAACTCTAATTTCCCTACTAGACTACCAAGCGGGAAGATTCTAATCTGGTTTAAATGAGAACTGCTGAGAAGTGAGAGAGGAGTGGCGATATCATGACTCTGCCATCCCCAGTTAATGGGAACTTCTGATGGTGCCCACTATAGGCAGTGGGCAGGAGCCCCAGAGCAGCGTTCAAACACAAGACAGGACAGCCTCATGGGAGACATTGCATCTGGAGGTGGGAGAGGAGCTTCGAGTACCTTCTTGTCATGAAGCTCAGGAGGTCACATCTCTGCTTGTGCCCCTTTCTAGAATGCAGAGCTGTCTAAATGCAATAATTACCTACAAGACACAGTGGGAATACAGTGTATATGCAGATTTATGCAAATAGCATGCAAATATGTGGCCTTAGGCTGAGTGCCCTGGGATGGCAGCTGGTTGGGGATGGGGTGCCCCCCCTTTTTTTACTTCTGACTTTGCCTTCAGCCCCTGAGGACCTCGCGGGGAGAGGCCCACTGCCTTCCCTCCACATAGCCCCTCTTTGCAGCAGACTTCAGCAGGAGACAGAAAGCAGCCATGGTGCACCTGTGCAGAAAGCACCACGGACATCCAGGGGACACCACAGGGGAAGATTCCAGGCACATGCACGGGCATTGTGCAGACCACGTGATTCAGCACATTGTCCTCATTTGATAAAACAAGGCAGTGAGGCTTGATGTGGTAGATTTCCATCACACAGCCAGCAGTGGCAGAAGCGGAATCCCACCCAAGGCTGCCGACTCTGATTCCACACTGTCTTTTCCAGCTGTACTCTCCCTCAGCCCCGAACCCAGCTGGAGGGCCTGATTTGGATGGATGCAAGGCCCAGTCTTCCCTTAGCTCTGCCATTCAGTTCCACACTCTTTCCTGAAGCCCCAGAAATCCTGATCCTTGGGGACCCTTCTCTTCCCTTTTCTGCTCCAACCCATGTGGTTATTCTCATTCCTTGGGGAGCATCAGCTTGGCTGAGACCCTAGACCTTTCCCCTCCTTGGGCCTCCATTCCAAACAATCCAAAGAGCCTGAGGTCCTCTGAGGTGAGGGCAGGTGGGGAATTCAATGTGTTCAAGGCCTGCAACGCACCATCTGCACGTGGTTTACTCTACCTGGTGTTCCCATTTGACTGGTAAGAAAACTGAGGCTCAAGATTCAAACGTAAGTCCTTGTTATTTCAAAGTCAATAGGTGGGCCACAGGTCTATAAATAGTGTACTAAGGTGTGAGTATAGATGTGGACATGGGGTCATCTACAGCTTCCAGACTCTTTTTTTTTTTTTTTTTTTTTTTTTTTGAGACGGAGTCTTACTCTGTCGCCCAGGCTAGAGTGCAGTAGCACGATCTTGGCTCACTGCAACCTCCGCCTCCTGGGGGGTTCAGGTAATTCTCCTGCCTCAGCCTCCTGAGTAGTGGGATTACAGGCACCCACCACCATGCCCGACTAAACTTGGTATTTTCAGTAGAGACAGGATTTCACCATGTTGGGCAGGCTGGTCTCAAACTGTGAACCTCAGGTGATCCGTCCACCTCAGCCTCCTAAAGGGCTGGGATTACAGGTGTGAGCCCGGCCAACCAGACCCTTTCTAATACCTCCTGACCCCAGCAGTGGGGCCCAGGCCCACCTAACATGGCAGCCCTGGTGCACCTCTCTGTTCCTAGGCCTGGTACCTGGCTCAGAAATTTTTTTTTTTTTTAATGCTTGAATGCTCATCTTTATTAAAGTCTATTTCAATTGCTAAGGGTCTTTCTTGCCTTTGAATGCTCCTTCTTTGGGAGTCACAGGCTGGTGGGCTCAGAGACCCATTTATCCCAGCCTGGCTCTGACTCAGGGATCAACCAGGCAGGGTGTGTTGAATTAATACTCACCAAGGCCAGGGTGGTGACCAATGGCCAGAGCTGTCCAGAGGCTGGAGAGGCCTGGTGTCCAGGCCCAGCTGCCAGACCCCTCCTACTGCTGGGCTCTGAGCACTGAGATTCCTGCTCAGTGGCAGCATTTGGGAATTCAACTGTATCCCAAATGAAATGAGATACAACTTGGTACTTTCCCAGGCATCACACAGGGACCTTGTACAGTTATGGGTAAAATGAGGCACCACATCTCACAGCAGAGGCCTGAGTCCTTGGCAGGGGGCCAGTGGGAGCTAAGGCTGCAGGGAGAGCTGGGCTGCGGGGCGGTGCTGGGCTTCTTGCCCAGGCAGGACAGAGGTGGGGGAGGCCTGAGCACTTAGTCCGGGATGGAGGCTCAGTCTATGTCCTAGGACCATTAGAGAGGCAAGCGGCTGCTGAAAAATTTAGCACAGGCCCTGGTAATGCACTTTGGAGAGGAGCCTCCCCACTGGTGCCCATAGAGCACGGTGTGGACCGAGTCCTGGGCATAAGGCGGCCAGGGCTTGTCTGCCTTTTGGAAAATGAGAGTGAGGAGCAAACAAGAAACTGCCCCCACAGACTTCCTCAAGTGAGTGCTTGGGCAGCAAACCTGAAGACTGGGGTGACTCTTGCCTGAACCCCACTAGAGTCTCAGGTCCAGGAAACCATCTTCCACCCTCACCCTGGGGTTCTGCCCTGCTGCCTCCGCCTTCCCCCTGCTCTGAAGACAGACCCCATTCCCCTGTGAGGTCATGGAGAATGAACCCACAAAGTACGAAACATTGACAGGCTGAGCACTTTGAATTGAAAGAAAATGTTTCTGCCTCAGAACGAAGAATTTTCTAACCTTCCCTTGTTTCTCCTCTGTCTTCTGCCCAAGTGCAGGAAAACCGGGCTCTCTCGGATTTCCTTAGCTGACTAAGGACACTTCTTTCCAAAAGAAACGCAACTGTCTTAAGGTCCCCTCCCTAGAAATCTCATCAAATAACTGGGAAAGATTAACCACCCGCCTGCAAGGAGAAAAGACTAAAAGCTGTCCCCAAGCCCAGACAGACTTTTCATTTATCCTTCTGAGGGCGGCTTTGCGGGATTGCCGGGGAGATTTTATCTACATGAGACAACCTCTGCTCGCAGTGCGTTTTGTCCCTCACTTTCCCTTAAATTGCAGCCCCATTCAGTTTCCTGAGGACATTCACAGGAAAGTGTCTGCCTTCTGGGTCCATTTGATTTCTCTCAAAATTATTTACTACCCCTGAAAATTACCTACCCCCATTTCCCTCTCTACTATGAAGAGGGTGCTATTTAAACCTGTCATTTGGCCCTTCTTTGAGTCTCGTATTTTGTACGCCCTCTTTGTTTCTGTATGTTAATACATTTTATGCCTTTTTCTCCTATTAATCTCCTATTGTCCCTTCATTTCCAGTGAACAATCACGGGGGCCTAGTGGACACTTTCTTTTTACCCTTGCATTCCCCATCGGCCCCCAAAGCCTTCTTTTTGAGTCAGAAGGCTTGCTGTAAGCACTCCTGGCAGAGGTCTTGTATGAGCTGAGGCGGGCGAGTGTGCTGGAGGAGGAGCTGCAAGACTGAGCGTTCCCTCAGCTGATGCCGGGGCTTGCCCTTGTGAACTGGCCATGCTGCAGTCCGCAGGGTGGCTCCTGTGTGCCAGGTGCTCCGTGGGCATCATCTCTCACATCTTCAGTGCCCTTGCAGGAAGCCTCTCCATATGCTCGTTTCTCAGTTGAGAACACGAATCCTTTAGTGGTAAGAACTGAAGGCAGGCTGGGCACAGTGGCTCATTCCTGCAATCCCAGCACTTTGGGAAGCTGAGGTGGGAGGATCACCTGAGGTCAGGAGTTCGAGACCACCCTGGCCAACTTGGCGAAAAATCGTCTCTACCAAAAATGCAAAAATTAGCCAGGCATGGTGGCAGGCGCCTATAATCCCAGCTACTTGTGAGGCTGAGGCAGAAGAATCGCTTGAATCTGGGAAGCAGAGGTTGCAGTGAGCCGAGATTGTGCCATTGCACTCCAGCCTGGGCAACAACAGTGAAATTCCATCTCAAAAAGCAAAAAACAAAAAACGCTGAAGGTGGTTGCATGATGCATGATGCTTTGTGAACAGTCAAGCTGAATGCAAATCCAGCCTCAACTTCTTTCGTGCTGTAGCACTGGAATCGTGAGGTTTTTTCCACGCTCAAGAGCTCTCTTTTTGGTTGGCAAAAATACATATTCATGTATTCAAGTCTTTGTTGGGTGCTTTGTTTATCAAATGGGTGTAAGGCAATGGTTTTCAAGCTTTTCCACCTTGCACACCTAACCCCATAGACACATAACCAAATAGAGGTTATACACTCGTGATTGAAGCAAAAGTGTTGTGAGACAAAACTAACCCTGAGGACGTGTGCTAAGATCTGATATTTTAAAATTTTATTCTTTTTCATTAAAGAAAGAGCTTGTTGATCCTACCCTCTAATAAAGCTGAAAGCCAACGTTTGCAAACACTGCGTGTCAGGGTAAGGTGTCACCAAGCACATTGTGGTCGCTGTGGTGGTGGGTTGGTCGCAGCCTTTTGGGCTTCATCAACTGGAGCCTGTGTAAGTGAGGAACATAGATGGAGGATTGTCCCAGCCACACACCTGCTTTGACATGTGCCCTGAGGGCATGGTAGGGTTCAGAAGCATCCACTCTGCATTCTGCAAGGACACGGGATTCCCTGCAAGGCCTAGATGCCTTTGACTTAGTCACCCTCTCTGTTCCTAGTTCCTCCTCTGAGCACTGAGAGGGTTGTGGCCTATAACATCCAGGGGCCTTTCCTGCTGGACATTCTGGGATGGTTTCAAGTTGAACTTGATTTCCTTCTCCCTTAACCTTCCCCACTATTTTTCCTATAAAATCCTGTCCAGTGAGAGGCCAGGCCATGGGTGGACAAGCCACTGGAGGCTGAGGGGGGTGGCAGTAAAACCAAGTTGGCAAAATTATGACATGTGAGCCCTGTGATGGCTGGGAGCACCTCTAAGCCATCTGAGAGAAGTCCCCTTTCTTGGTTCTGTCTACCCTTGTGTTAGCTCTTCCTCATTCCATGTTAGATGCCCTCTCCTCTACTCGGGATCTCACTCAGCATCTGGAAAGCACTTCTTGGCTGGAGCCCTGAACCCTCCTGCCTTGTCTGGCTCAGGATCCAATCCCCAGGACAGGTGTCTTTGCCTAGCATCCCACTAAGAGCAGAGCCACAGCCTGGGCATGTGTGCCTGCCTGCATGCAGTTTATTTGGGAGGAGAGCTCAGGGGGCAGAGTGAGGGGCTGAGGGAGTGAAGTGGAGGAGAAGTCAAGTCAAGGTGTGCTGTTGAGCTGATCTCCACCCCACTGGAAGCTTCTGGGGAGTGTGTCTGTCCCTACCTCCCCACCCCGCACCCCACACATCTACCTCATGGCTGAGGGTTGCTGCAAGAGTCCTTGACAGTCCCGCACTCCTGCCTGTGGGACTGGGCTTCTCAGGTGACTGATGTCACAGTGTCAAAGAGGCCCTGGGGCTGCAGGAGAATACAAGCCTGCAGGGGACACTCTGGGCAGCGCTGTGGTCAGAGGGTGGCTGAGGGGTGTGAGATGGGCACAAGAGGCATCTGATATAGCCAGGGCAGCCCCAGTGGGGCCACACAATCTAGACGCTGACTCACATGCACCTGGTGAGTGTGGGCACAGTCTCTGCCCTCAACCACATCATTATCTAGCTAGGGGAAAACAACGGATGTGCCAAACAATTGGTGAGGCCACGGGACTTTACGTTATTCAGTTTCACGGCCTCTTTACAATGGATGAGGATGTCAGAGCTGGAAAGAACTTCAAGGATCCTCTTGTTAATTCTAGTCCAACCTTCTCACTTAGAGATGAGAAAATTGAGGTTCATTTATACATTTGTTTAATGACTATGCCCATTTTATACAGTGAAAATGAAGAGAGGTCAGGTAACTTCCCAAGGTGGCCCACGTGTTGAGTGATTCACCATTACATCCTAGAGGAGGTGGGTGACAGTGGACAGGGCAGGGACAGGGTGGGGAAGGTCAGCTTTCAACACCTTCTCTGACTTTTGGTGCAGGGGAGGGGCAGGTGGGGGGGAGTCCTTGTTATTTTGGGCGCATCCGGGAAGACCTCAGGACCTTTGCTAGAGTCTTTGCCCATGTCCTGTAATTATTAATGGCTATTGATTGGCAAATAAATGCTTAGATGCAGAAAGTGAGGGCTCCCTTTAAAGCATACATTCTTGCAGAATTTGGATTCCTGCAGTAATATGAATACTCCTTCCCTTCCTTACCGGCACTTCTGATTTTATTTCCTTAACCATGGGCACTTTATCCTTGTCTTTGGGTCTCGGTTTCCCATTGTATGTAACCCTCCTAGTTCCTTGCAAAGATGCATGTTTCATGGCCAACTCACTGGTGGAATGCATGGGCCAGCTCACAGAACCACCCATGGAAACAGTCTCAGAAATATCTTATCCAGTCTCCTCTAATAAAGATGGGGAGATTGAGGCATACAGAGAGGAAATACAGGCTGCTTTCTAAATACCCACAGCAAATGAAGGAGGCAGATGCTCAACTAATACCAGGTGATAAGTGTCATAGCAGAAGTGTGTACTGGGAACAGAGGCATCCACGACAGAGTGTGGTGAAAACTGTTCACGCTGCTTTGGACAGTGAGAACTGAGTTAAAAACAGCCTTCAATTCCCCAGATGCCATGGAGGGTCTGCCAGCATCATGCTCCCTCCATCCTTCCTTTCAGCCCTGCAATGATCATCAGCGTTCTGCCCACAACAGACTTTGACTCTGCTTGCCTGGAGCAGGACACTGGCCCCTCCCAGCATCTAGGGAGGCTTCAGGGAAACAGGCAGAATCCACAGGCTGCTGGAAATACAGCTGAGGTCATAGGGCAGAGGCTCCTTGGCCATCACACTGTGGCCATTGCTGTGGACACCAGGTATCATCACTGGCCCTGCTGACTTTGTTGCTGGGAGTGGGGATGCCAATTTGGCCAGAAGATTTTATTATTCTATTTAATTATATAATATATATATTACATTTACTTTATTTTATTTATTTTAGAGACAGGGTCTTGCTTTGTCACCCTGATCTGTGACACCTCACCCTGACATGCAGTGTTTGCAAACGTTGGCTTTCAGCTTTATTAGAGGGTAGGATCAACAAGCTCCTTCTTTAACGAAAAAGAAAAAATTTTAAAATATTAGATCTTATCCCATGTCCTCAGGGTAAGTTTTGTCTCATAACACTTTTGCCTCAATCATGAACGTATAATCTCTATTTGACTACGTGTATATGGGGCTTGGTGTGCAATTGCTGGGGTGTAGGAGTGAAATCATAGCTCACTGCAGCCTTGACCTTGTGGGCTCCAGTGATCCTCCCATCTTAGCCTCCTGAGTTGCTGGGACTATAGGCATGCTATAATATGGCTGGTTATTATTATTATTATTATTATTATTATTACTTTTGTGGAGATGAGGGTCTTGCTATTTTGTCCAGACTGATCTCAAATTCCTGGCCTCAGACAGTCATCCTGCCTTAGCCTTCAAAGTGCTGGGATTACAGGCATGAGCCACTGTGCTCAGCCCCCAGAAAGACTTCTGGTTGGCCCTGCTTCTAGGTGTCATTCACTACAGACCCAAACCCTTGGTGGGAGCATCTGACTGTCTGAACTTCAGGCATCTGCCTGCCTCCAGCTGCCCAGGCCAAGAAGAGTAGGTTGGAGCCTTTTAAGCTTTCTTTAAGGAGGCAGGGCCTAGCCTTCCCTAAGACTCACCATTGGCCAGTTCCTGAAATGTGGGGAGGTGGATCAGATGCTGGATCCAGCCTAATGTGTATTCTGTACCTTCCTGGCCCCCTGTACCTACCCTGTGCAGGATGCGGACCTGACTTCAAAGCTGCTTTCTGATGTCTTCACTGACATCAGAAAGCAGCTTGAGACTGAGGACCCAGGAGATGCCAGCCCATCTCAGGGTAACTCCTTCCATTCCAAGGATGCTGGAGAGGTGAGGACAGCTGCTCATTCCACCTACAAACCCTGCAGTGAGCAATCAAGGACCCCAAGACCACAGGGGACCTGAACAATAAGTTCAGTCCTGTCCCTCCTACTCCTTCCATAAGCTACACTCAAAAAGGAGCCATATGCTGCAGAATGTCCACCACTGCTAAATGGAGCTTCATTAAGGTGCTAGAGTATGGTGTAGACCAGTGCTTCTCAAATTACAAAGCTTGCAGAACTCTTCTGGGACTTGTATCCAAATGCAAATTCTAACTCAGTGGTTCTGAGATGGGGCCAGAGGGTCTGCATTTCCAAGTTTCCAGGCCATGCTGCTGATCTCAGACCACCCTTTGAAAAATTATTATTATTGACTGGGTGTGGTGGCTCACACTTGTAATCCCAGCACTTTGGGAGGTCAAGGTGGGCAGATCGCTTGAGGTCAGGAGTTCTAGATCAGCCTGGGCAACATGGTGAAACCCCATCTCCACTAAAAATGCAAAAATTAGCCAGGCATGGTGGCGGGTGCCTGCAATCCCAGCTATGTGGGAAGCTGAGGCAGGAGAATCACTTGAACTGGGGAAGGGGAAGTTGCAGTGAGCCGAGATCACACCACTGCACTCCACCTTGGGCAATAAAGTAAGACTCTGTCTCTATTAAAAAAAAAAATAAGAATTTTTTTTTTTGAGACAGAGTCTCATGTTGCCTGCGGTGGTCTCAAACTCCTGGCCTCAAGTGATCTTTCCACCTTTGCGAGAGCCACTGTGTTTGGCTCTTGCAGACCCTTTGAGCAGCGAAGGTGTACACAGGAGCGCTGTGGAAGGTCAGCAAGGGATTCGAGCAGGGCCGATGCTAAGAGGCAGGATGCAGGGACTGGCCCCTAGCCCCCTCTCTCCCTTCTCCCCTTTGCCTTCCACACACAGCCTCTTGTCCAGCCACTCCCTTTTCCTGGAAGGGCCTTCCCAGCCTCTTCTTTACTGACAAAGTGCTGGGAAGCCCTCTCAGCTGGCCATAGCTCTTAGCACAGACCACCCCTTTTTTTCAGGCCATCACCATGTCTTAGAATCTCCCACTGCCAGAGCCTCAGCAACACTGTCCTTAGACCCAGGCGAGGGAGGCTGTCACCTGGCCTGCACTTTGGAAGGCCTTGCTGTCCTTCACTGGCCATCTCCTTCTCCAGGGCCTGAGGGATCTGCAGAACCCAGGGAACCTATGAACCCGAAGCCTGGGCTCTCCCTTCTAGATCTTTATCTGGCTGTACTCTACCTGGGATTTTGTGCCCAGGTGGCATCAAGATTGCTTCCAGGCCCTATTGGGACCCTTGGCTAGGCCCTTCCTCCTGCAGGTGAGCAGAGGCACATGGCCAGAGGCTTTGTGTGCACCTCGAGGCTTGAGTGGAGCTAAGGGTACTGACTGTGGAAAGGGTCCACATGCAAAGAGCTTGGCTATGAGGGCTGAAGGGTCTCCGTGTGTGTGCAAGCCCCACATGGGGTAGGACAGGGCAGGGGTGGGAAGAGGAGGGAGCCGGGCCATAGGCCAAGGCCTGGCTCTCTCATGACAGCATGTTCCAGTGTGAAGCCCAAGGAGTCTGAGAATTCTAAATTCCAACTCTCTCCCACTTACACCCTTGCCTCAGTCTCCTCAAATGTCAGGGTATATCTGTCCCATCCCTGTGCAGTGCCACCAGTCCCTGTGCAGTGCCTCTACTCCCTGTGCAGTGGCCCCAGTCTCTGTGCAGGACCACCAGTCCCTGTGTAGGGTAACTAGTTCCTGTGCAGTGCCACCAATCTCTGTGCAGGGCCACCAGTCCCTGTTTAGGGCCACCAGTCTCTGTGCAGGACCACCAGTCCCTGTGTAGGGTAACTAGTTCCTATGCAGTGCCACCAATCTCTGTGCAGGGCCACCAGTCCCTGTTCAGGGTCACCAGTCTCTGTGCAGTGCCACCAGTCTCTGTGCAGTGCCACCAGTCCCTGTGCGGTGCCACCAGTCCCTGCGCAGTGTCGCCAGTCCCTGCTCAGGGCCACCAGTCTCTGTGCAGTGCCACCAGTCCCTGTTCAGGGTCACCAGTCTCTGTGCAGTGCCGCCAGTCCCTGCTCAGGGTCACCAGTCTCTGTGCAGTGCCGCCAGTCCCTGTTCAGGGTCACCAGTCCCTGTGCAGTGTCGCCAGTCCCTGCTCAGGGTCACCAGTCTCTGTGCAGTGCCGCCAGTCCCTGTGCGGTGCTACCAGTCCCTGTGCAGTGTCGCCAGTCCCTGCTCAGGGCCACCAGTCTCTGTGCAGTGCCGCCAGTCCCTGTTCAGGGTCACCAGTCTCTGTGCAGTGCCACCAGTCTCTGTGCAGGGTCACAGGTTCTGTGCAGCATCACCAGTCCCTGTTCAGGGTCACCAGTCCCTGTGCAGTGCCACCAGTCCCTTTGCAGTGTCACCAGTCTCTGTGCAGGGTCACAGGTTCTGTGCAGCATCATCAGTCCCTGTTCAGGGTCACCAGTCCCTGTGCAGTGCCACCAGTCCCTGTGCAGTGTCACCAGTCTCTGTGCAGGGTCACAGGTTCTATGCAGCATCACCAGTCCCTGTTCAGGGTCACCAGTCTCTGTGTAGGATCACTAGTCTCTGTGCAGGGTCACCAGTCTCTGTGTAGGGTCACCAGTCCCTGTTCAGGGTCACCAGTCTCCGTTCAGGGTCACCAGTCTCTCTGTAGGGTCACCGGTCTCTGTGCAGCATCACCAGTCTCTGTGCAGGGTCACCAGTCTCCGTTCAGGGTCACCTGTCTCTGTGCAGTGCCACCACTCCCTATTCAGTGCCACTACTCCCTGTGCAGTGCCACCAGTACCTGTGCAGTGTTACTACTCCTTATGCAAGGCCACAACTCACTGTGCAGGGCCGTAAGTCCCTATGCAGGAATGCCACTTTTTGTGCAGGGCCACCCTCCCTGTGCAGTGCCACCAGTCCTATGCAGGGCTGCCACCCCTCATGCAAGGCCACAACTCTCTGTACAGGGACATAGGTACCCATGCAGGGCTGCCACTCCTTGCACAGGGCTGTATGCAGTACCACCAGTCCCGTGCAGGACCCCCACTCCTCGTGTACTTCTATTGCTCGGTGTGCATGTCCCCCACTCCCTGTGCAGAGCCACCACTCCCTGTGTACTGCCACCACTCTTGTGGGTGCAGCTGTCCACCTGGCTGTCTGTGAGGCCAGCCCGTTCTCCCTGTCTCTCCAGTGCCTGTGCAAGTGTGTAGGACAAAGTCGATACCCAGTGAATGTTTTTGTACCCCCGAAAGAGGACAGTCAGTCTGGTAGGGTGGATCATACTTAAACCAGTTCTAGCAAGGCTTGCTTTATAAAGAGCTTCCAGTGAGAAACAATGTTGAAACAATATTCAGTCTAAGACTTTAAACTTGCAATTCTCCATTGGCAGAATGTCAGATACTAAGGCACTTCACTGGGTGGATGAGGATCTTCCTATTTTTAAAAATGAATACTAAAATGGAGTATTTGATTAAGCATAAGTAATACATACACATGATACAATTCGAAATCGTGCAATGCGAGAAGCATTTCTCTACTCTTGTCTCCCGGTCCCCATGGTCCTTCCTTGAAGGCAACTCATAGGACCCACTCATGGATCCTTCCAGAGCTGGTCTATGCTATATAAGACCCTCACACTGATCTACACCTTGGTTCTTCCTTCTTAGCAATATATTTTGGGGATTGCTCCGTATCAGAACACGTAGAACTTTCATTCTTTTTGATGGCTGCAGAACGTTCTTGATTTCCCCAATTCCTCTGATGAAGAGTTAGATGGCTTTCAGGCAGTGCTTTTTACAAACATTGTATATGGGGGTTTTGTACATATATGTGAGTGTATGTGCAGGATTAATTCCTAGGAGAATTCCTGGGTCAAACGGCATGCACATTTATTAATAAAATGTCTATAGGTATTCCCAAATTGCTCTCGATAGAGGCTGTATGAAACTGCACTCCCAATAGCAGCATGTGAGAATGGGGGCATTCGTTCCAACCGGGGGCATGTGTAATAGGGTTAGGGGCTAAAAGGTTGCAAATAAGTTTCCCAGGGCTCATCAGAACCCACCAACATGGCGTTGCCCAGTGCTTGGGCTGGAAGATATTTCACAGTTCTCTGACTGTGTTATAAATGCTAATTTTCTGAATGCAACTGTTTTGCCAGGAATGGTAGAATTGGTCTCAAGGGCTTCTGCTAGCCCTTGGGGCCGTGGCTGTCAGGGTGAAGGAGAGACAGCAGGAACTTTCCTCTGGCCATGCACTGCCTTGCATTTAGAGCTGATTGGCCCCGTGGCATGCTCATTGTTCAGCCAACAGGAAATGGCAGTGGCCTAAATAGATTAGTCTAAAACAAGCACTCCTTCACTTGCTCACCAGCCTCAACCATCAGGCCATCCATTTATTCATCCACCCATCCATCCATCCATCCATCCATCCATCCATCCCTTCTTTCATTCAACATTTATGAGCACTGGTTCATGTGTTCTTGGAGAGCTTTGAGGTGACAGCAAAGGGGAGTGGATAGAGAAGAGCAAACAACATGTAATACTTCGATGGTTCATGTGCTGATGTAGGGGAGACCTACTGGGTCCTGGGCCCTTGATAGGCACCTGGGCTACAGAAATGGTTTAAAAAGTACCACCTCTTCCCTAAGGAGATCAGGGTGTCCTAGGGAGGAAGGACAGTCATGAAAAACCAGCATCAGGGAAATGCCCTCCCTGCTGTAGGAGCATTGGAGAAAGGGATTAGTTCTTGCTGGGGGTGAAGGAATGTCACATTATTTTATTTTCCTTAAATCAAATTAAACTGGCTGCAAGTTCCTATTTGTCAAGATAGATGAGAAATCTGTATCTGTCAGGTTTTGGGCAGGACTCACGCAGGGTGACCATTCAGGGAGGAGCCCTCTGGTCTTCTCCTGTCATTGGATACTCTGATAAATTCCTATTCCAGTAGGTATGTCACTCTGCTTCCAGGCCAGGCTGCAGCTTGGGGTCTTCATTAAGGAGCCTCAGGATTTGATGTCAGCCCCTTTACGAACCTCCCATATGAGATTGGCTATCTGCTTAGGAAGTGGTTCAGGGGAAGGCATGGGTTCCTGCCCTTCTAGAGACCCTCCAAAATCTCTAAACTTTAATTTCTAGGCCCTGGGGAAGATTTCAAATGCTTCTTTCTTTGGATCTCAACCTTCCCAAATATTAGTGTCCTTTCCTTCTGGGGAAATCCAGCTTTATCAGCTTTAATCAGCTCAGATTTTCGAAAACAAAGAGCTTCGGTGGGTGCCTTGTTTCCCTGGGTGCCGTGGCAACTTCTAATTTTGGCTGGCAGAGCAACATGGAATGGGGAAGAACATGAGGGACCAATGGCTGGGTGCCTTCTTGGTAACAGGAGGTAAAAACATCTCCAGTAGCATAGGGGACATTGCTCTGATCTTCTCATATCCTTTCTGCTGTGCCTGTGTGCCCATCGCTGGGCTCGGGGTGCTTTGTGGCCCCAGCACCTGTGACCCTCTTAAGCGGCCAGACTTTGAGTGGGTGCCACCATGCTGAATGCACGCACAGATGGCAAGAGTGCTGGGAGCTGGTGTCCTCCTGGGGCAGCCCTGAAACAATGGCTGACTGGGGCCAGGGTGGAGAGCCCAGCTCCTTTGCCTCAAGTCAGTGTACTTTATATCAAGCTGAGGCTGGGACTTTGCTGGAGTGTGATTTTCTTAGTTTCTTCCCTCCCACTCTGGCTCCCTTATCTGGTTCTCCTGGGCACGTCCTTCGGCAGTCACATAAATACTCATCTCAGGGTCTGCTTCAGGGGAGCCTACCTTAGGGCATCCCGTGAAGGAAAAACACATATTTCTGTCAACTTGTGACGCTCCTCCAGTGAATGCAATGAATGTGGGGTTTCAGAGCAGTTTTCCGGCAGAAGGGTCCCCTGAGTCCACCCAAACTCCTTTGTCTCAGCTGCATAGACCAAGCAGAGGCAGCTTCCCAGAGCACAGGTGAGAAAGATGTGATGGCTTGAGCTGACCACAAACCCAGGGAGAGCCTGCTGGTGCTGAGCTGCCTTAAGCGAATGCCATCATAGTGGGAGAGGCGTGCTAGCAAAGCCCAGGTTCAGAATCGGGGAAATGAAATCCCACTTAACCCTCCAAGTCCCTGAGGTTGTGGGTTTACTGGGGGCTGTGGTTAAAAAGGGACATTCACAATCTGGATGGAGCCTCCTAGGTGACCTTGTCTGGGATGGTGAAGGGGCTGGAAGCCAAGGTGTGTGGCCCAGAGCAGCTTGTTCTCTAGAGGCCAGGACGGGGACTTGGTCTTCCTGAGGGAAGTGAGGAAGGCTTGATGGAGCAAGTAAGGTAGGCACTGAGCTTTGCAGGGTGAAAGGTGTGCCAGGGAGAATAAAGGGCAGAGATAGCTTAGCTTTTTACTTGCTGTGTCATCTTGGGCAAGCCATTTTATCCCTCTAAGCCTCATGCTCCATTTATGTAAGATGGGGACAATAGTTTTATTTTCTTTCTTTCTTTCTCTTTCTTTCTTTCTTTCTTTCTTTCTTTCTTTCTTTCCTTCCTTCCTTCCTTCCTTCCTTCCTTCCTTCCTTCCTTCCTTCCTTCCTTCCTTCCTTCCTTCCTTCCTTCCTTTCTTTCTTTCTTTCTTTCTTTCTTTCTTTCTTTCTTTCTTTCTTTCTTTCTTTCTTTCTTTCTTTCTTTGATGGAGTCTCGCTCTGTTGCCCAGGCTGGAGTGCAGTGGCATGATGTCAGCTCACTGCAACCTCTGCCTCCCAGGTTCAAGCAATTCTCCTGTCTCAGCCTCCCAAGTAGTTGGGATTAGAGGCACACACCACCACACCCAGCTAGTTTTTGTATTTTTAGTAGAGATAGGGTTTCACCACGTTGGCCAGGACGGTCTTGAACTCCTGACCTCAAGTTATCCGTCTGCCTTGGCCTCCCAGTGCCGAGATTACAGGCGTGAGCCACTGGGCCCAGCCAGTATTACTTAATTCGTAGGGTTATTGTGAAGATTAAATAAGCTAGAATGTGAAGAGCTAAGCACACAGCTTGGCACGCAGCAATTGCAGAGATAATATTAGCCATTGCTGGCCTATTTGTATGAGGAGGAGCTGAAGGAACTAAAGGTTGTCTACCTGAAAAACACCTACATGTAGGTCAATACCCAGGTGAAATAGGAAGATCTGATGACTGTCATTACTTCCCCCATCTTTGACTTGGCCAGTCTTGACTTTGGGGATCCCTGTCCATGCTGTGTCATAAACGCTGTGTCATGTTGCCCAGATCCCCATCTGCACACAGGCACTCATATCCCTGTCTGCTAGAGGAGCAATGGCTGCAACCCCCTCTGGGAACTGCCTTCCACTGAAGGCAGATATACTGCTCAGACTCACTCATGCCCTCTCTGGGAGCAACCCACATTCTAGTGGATGGGACTGGGGTAGAGACCCCTCCTCTTGCCTCCATTTGATACAACTCTGAAAAACCATCCAGTTTCAGAGCTTCTGATGGGTTCTTCTGAGACCTCTGTTTGGGCTGCACATTGGTTTAACTTCTACCTCTGCCCACTTTTGCTCTGTCATTCCTTTGCAAGTGACAACTCCCTGCATGCAAACCTGACCTGATGCATTTTCTCCATGTCTGTCTGTTGACTTGTTTGCTCCCACCAATAAAACTGGAGAACTTCTTGAGGGCAGGGGCTGTGGGTTCTTCCCACTGTCTCCAGCCCCTACCATAGAACAACAGAATGCAAGGGTAGTCCAGAGGAGAAAGTGCCCGGATACAAGGAGTGGCTTCCAGGGGAAGGCGGCTTCTGTGCTGCGCCGGTGCTAGCCCTGTGTGTACCCACTTGACTGGCTAGCTAACACAGAGGGCTGGACTTGTGTGAAGGGCTCCAGGACACTTATTCATCAGGGGTCTGTAGGCTCTTAGAGAGGGTACAACCATGCGCTCTCAAAACATTCTAAAGGACACCTCCTAAGCTTCAGTGAGGACATGAATGCACAAGGAGAGAAGTGTGGTCAGCTGATTCCAGCAGCACAGGATCCTGGAGGGCGGCAGGAGGCAAAGCTGACCCTAGTCTCCAGTTGAGTGGGCAGGAAGACTGAGGCCCAGTGATCTATGGCACAGCCTCTGGTAGAGAGAGTGTGGGGAGTATGGTGAAACCTTTGCAAACACACCTTTGGAGCTGAGAAGTTCGGCACAGCTGAACACACAGATTTGGCATGCATAGGAGTAGAGATATGAGTGAAAACCATAGGAGTCCAACTGGAAAATGTGGAGTGAGAGGAGAGGCAGGGTGAAGATAGAATTGGAGGTGTGGGGAGAGGGCAAGAGAGATCAGGGAGGAGAACTGAGGAGGTCAGGAGGTGTGAGACAGGGAGGGAAGTGGCATCAAATATTGCCTGCAGGTCAAGGACGCTGAGGACAAATGAAGCCATTGTCCTTGGCTCTGGGAGGCCCCTGGTGGCCTCATGGGGTTGGCTAGGGCAGTCGTTGAGAGTACAAGTTTTACAATCTGAGCTGGGTTTGGGCTGTAGATCCTGTGTGGTCTCAGAGGAGTCCTTTAACCTCTCTGGTCTCTGTGGTTGCTGTAGGCACTAAAGGACACAATACTTGGGAAAATGCTTGGCACAGCATTTTTCAGCTTACTCTGGGGAGCGTCAGATACCTGCAACAGGTGTGACTGCAGGGAAAAGCCCCATGCAAGTGAGGGAAAGGGCCGGAGTGAGAAGGGCTTTGTAAGGCTGGGGCCACTATGTTGGATCTGCTACCGAAGGGGAGCTCAGGAGTGCACAGGGCAGATTTGAACACGGGAAGGGGAAAGCTTCTGCTGGAGGCAGTGGCCCGTGCCCAGGTGCATGGAAGGGAGAGTCTGAAAGCCTCTTGGGTCCCTCCAGGCTGGGGGAGGCAGAGTCCCGCATTGGCAATGGCATGAACCATTTCCCCTCATTATGGGTCTGCTCATGGCTGTGAAACATGGGATGACACTGGATTTGGTCATTAAGTAAATAGGATAAAGAAATAATTGGAAGATGGATACCTGCCTGGAAGGAGTAGAATTGTTCCTGGGCTATTGTTGTCAGCATCCTGCTCTCTGAGTCATCTGCCGAGCCAGGCAAGAAAGGATGCCAGGCTTAGGGCTGATGAGAAACTTACACTTGAAAAGAGCTCAAAATTACCCATGACAATGGAAAAGCCTTTGTCTCCTGAACAGAGAGAGGAAAAAGACCCTGAAGGTTCTCTGAGGCAGGAGGGGAGGGAAGACAGGAAGACAGGGGAGCATCCAGGTCCTGCCAGGGTTGGAGATGATGAGACTGGTCCTCAGGCAGTGGGACACTGGAGGAGGGGGAATGTGTGAGGACCACATGCTTTTTGCCTGCAAGAGCATCCATCCATGTCTTGGCCTCTGCAATTTATAACCTCCCATTCAACCCTCAGCACACCCACCACCACCAAACCAAAACAAGCTCCTCCTTGGGCCCCGATGGGCAGAAAGTTGGAGTGACGATTATCCAAGACAGAACCCTGGGGTGAAGAACTGGTTTTCTGGTGGAGGGGGTGAAGGGAGGACAGAAGGAGCCACCCCTTCCCTATCCTCGAAAATCCTCTAGCAAAAAATCCGTAGCGTTGAATCAAAATGCCAATCAGATGTGCCCCTCTGCAGCTTCAGGCCTGGACTCTGACCTCAGCCCCACCCCCACCCCCACAGGCACTCAGCCTAAGCTTCCATTCCGCACCCTCCCCACCCAGGATTGCAAAATGCATCAAAGCAGAAGCTGCTTTCACCGTCCTCATGACTTCTTGTCTGCAAACTGTATTAGGTGTCTGCTGGTGTTTAAAACATTTTCTATTTCTCTAAAAAAAGCAAGCTGGGGCACCCCAAAATGAAGCCTCCCAAATTCAGTCAAGCATGTGAGATTGCACCTCAGTTTCTCCGTTGTAGATGAGCACATGTCCCAAAGGCTTGTGGGTGTCTACGGCACTGCACTCACTTACCTCACTTGTTCAAAATACAGGTGCCTGGGCCTCCCCCCAGAGCCACAGAACCCGAATCCCCAGAATCAATAACTTTCTTTAAATAACTAAATGTTTGACTTGAAGGGAAAACTCTCTATTTAAAGTGCTGTATCCCTCCCTAAAGACAGATTGTCCTACATGAAACAGCTACATGCAAAAGGAATTATAAGAGTGTCCTTGGTTTTACAAAAAATGAAAACCATTGCAATTCTCCAAACACGATAAGGAAGGATTTTTTTTTTTTTTTATTTGCTAGAAGTTAGAGATGCAAGTTGAGTAAGCCAAGCCAGTAAAAGGGAAAGGAAGAATTTTTACAGAATCAGTTTCTCCTCACCCCATCTGCATTTCATATCTATTAAAACATATCACTGGTCATGTAACTAAAAAATAAAAGCAATATGCTTGTGCACACACATTAGTGCCTTTATGTAGGTTAGTGAGATGAAAGGACAGAGCTATGCTGGAGCCATCGGGCCGTGGTGGCGCCCTCTGGTGAGCTGCTGGAGCACATCTAGTCAGCATCTGTGGCTCATGGTAGATGCTACTGAATGCTGTCTGCTTCTTAGCGGAAACCTTGCCACAGGACCCTACTGCCCTGCTCCTTTCCCATCAACACATAACTTGTTCTCAGGCCCTACCTTTTCCCTTGGTTTCTCATGGACCATGGCCAGTGCTGGGGTGTTCAAAGCCACCCCCAGAAAATAAATGCCTGTTCCACCCCGGGGAATAGAGGGGTAGCCTCGGTAGAAATCGGCCTGCCTCCCTTCTTTCCCTCCCTTCCTCCCTTTATTTTCCCTTCCTTCCTTCCTTCTTCCTTTCTTCCTTCCTTTCTCCCATCTCCTGAACCTTGTTGCTTTCTTTCTCTTTAGTTCCAGGCTGCTGAAGCAATAGCCCTGATGTTGCTAACGCTCCCAGTGGATCTCTGCTATTCTCCCCACTGAAGCCACCTCTCTCTCTCTCTCTTTCTCTCTCTCTCTCTCTCTCTCTGTTTTTCTTGGTGACAGGGTCTCTCTCTGTCACCCAGGCTGGAGTGCAGTGGTGTGATCATAGCTCACTGCAGCCTTAAACTCTTGGGCTCAATCAATCCTCCCACCTTCGCCTCCTGAGTAGCTGGGACTACAAGCATGTGCCACCACCCCTGGCTAATTTTTGTATCTTCTGTAGAGATAGGGCCTCTCTATCTTGTCCAGGCTGGTCTCAAACTCCTAGGCTCAAGCTATCCTCCCTCCTCAGCCTTCCAAAGTGCTGGGCTTACAGGTATGAGTCACTCTGCCCCACCAGAGGTTTTAGATTTTTTGAGCTGTGTTCTGAACAATTAATATGTGGACTCTAAGGCCTCATTACAAACTGTGAGGTAATAATGTCCCTATTTTTCAAATAGACGAAGTTCAGAAGGGTGGGTGGCTTGCTCAAGGTCACCTAGTTGACCAGCAGCAGAGAAGGCGTATGTGGCCCCAGGGTGTGCAACACCTTGCCGAGATAAGTCGGGACTCAGAGCTGATGCCGTTACACCCCAACAGAACTCAGCAAGTGGGTTAAGCTTTTGCTGTTATTTTTCTTAAAAAGCCTATATTTTGTTGAATAAATAATAATTCATTTTCATTGGTGGCAGACATAGCTTGATTGGTTTCTGTCTTTCCATTAACTGCCTCCTATGGCCACTTTAAAAGCAGAAGCTTTTGGCCATCTTTGGTGTCCTCCTGAGCCACTGTCACCTTTTGTCCCTTGTCTGTCCCAAAAGTGTGCCCTGGAAACTGACCAGCCTGCCTCTGTCCATCCTTGCCGACATCCTCCATGTATGGAACCTGCTGCCTCCAGGTGGACATTTAGGCAGAAGGGAGGGGACATCACTGGCTCAAGCTTTTCTTTGGCTGCTTGATGTGGCAGGGGACCTTTGTCCCAGAACTAGAGAGTCTGCTCGAGATAGTAGAATGAGCATGGGCAGAAATCTTCCCCTTTTGGGCCATAATCAGAAAAAAAAAATAGGAAAAATGTGAGAGTTAACAAATACAGAATTAGACTTGAAGAGGCAGGGCACTGTGGCTCGTGTCTGCAATCTCAGCAGCTCAGGAGGCCAAGATGGGAGAACCGCTTGAGCCTAGGAGTGTGAGACCAGCCGGGGCAACACAGCAAGGCCCTGTCTCTACAAAATATAATAATCATAAAAAGGGATGCATTGAACTCAGAAGTTACAAGCAATGAACTCAATGAATAGCTGTCACATTTTTGGTCTTGGCACCCTTTTGCTCTATTGAAAATTACTGTATTCAGGACCTCAAAAAGTTTTGTTTACATGGGTTATATCTACTGATATTTACAGTATTAGAAGCTAAAACTGAGAAATTTAAAAAATCTTTATGTGAAAATAACAAAAGCAAGCCCATTACAGGTAAAATATTTATGTTAATAGAAATAACATTTTTGTAAAAAATGACTATGTTTTCCAAATACAGAAATTTGGTGAGAAGCATGGTATTGCTTTACATTTTCTTTTTTTTTTCTGCAAATATCTTTTACTTCCTGTTTTTGTTTTTTTCTTTTCTTTCTTTCTTTTTTGAAACAGAGTTTCACTCTACCATCCAGGCTAGAGTGCCACCGCGCAATCACAGCTCACTGCAGCCTTGACTTCCTGACTCAGGTGACCCCCCTGCCTTAGATTCACCAGTAGCTTGGATCACTGGCAGACACCACCACACCTGGCTAATTTTTAAAATAATCTGTTGAGATAGGGGTCTCACTATGGTGCCCAGGCTGGTCACAAATTCCTGGGCTCAAGCAATCCTCTTACTTTGGCCTCCCAAAGTGCTGGGATTACAGATCTGAGCCATCACACCTGGCATCTTTTACTTCTGGCTTGCTAGAAGATAGCTAGATTCCCATATGGGCTTCTGCCTTCTGTCTACTGCACGTTTACAGGTAATGTAATTTCTTGAAAATACCATACCTCCTTAATGTGACTATGGAAATAATTTTGGCTTTGTGGATTCCCAGAAATGGCCTCAGGGACTGACTCTCTGGACCACATTTTGAGGACCACTCCAAGTAGATCAATAATGACCAACATAAACTTATTTTAACAATATTTTTTATTTAGTGTTTTAGCTTAGATTCCACCAAAAGCCTGAGACAAAGGGACTGCATTTGAGTCATTTATTTGGGGCCATAAATCTAGGAATCAAGAGTTGGAGGACTGGGAAGAGTTAAACAAGGAGGTAGGAAAAGCCCATCCAGCTATATGTTAAGCTAGTGTTAAATCAAATTTAGTAGCCAGGCATGGTGGCTCATGCCTGTAATCCCAGCACTTTGGGAGACTGAGGTCGGTGGATCACCTGAGGTCAGGAGTTCAAGACCAGCCTGGCCAACAGGGTGAAACCCCATCTCTACTAAATGTATGAAAATTAGCCAGGTGTGCTGGTGTACACCTGTTATCCCAGCTACTCAGAAGGCTGAGACAGGAGAATTACTTGAACCTAGGAGGCGGAGGTTGCAGTGAACTGAGATCATGCCACTGCACTCCAGCCTGAGCAACAAGAGTAAAACTCCATCTCAGAAACAACAAGCAGCTGAAAGCTTCCTCCTTACATTCTTTAAGTTCAGCCTAAAGGTTTCTCTGCACGTAGTAAACTATAACCTACAGGGAAGTGTAAACAGACTGTAACCTACTTTTGTGTCAATCACTGAGTTCTGGCCAATCAAAGGTGACCAACTCTTCAATCTGTGTTCGAGTAAGGCAAACAACAACCTGCAACCTATCCAGCTGTTTCTGAATCTCACGACTGTTTTCTGTGCCTTACTTTCCTTTTTCCATCCATAAATCTTCCACCAGAGTCTGTCTAAACCTGCTCTGGCTCAGGAGGCTGCTTTATTATCTAATTGTCCTTTGCTCGACTAAACTGTGTTAAATTTAATTTGGCTAAGGGTTGTTCTTTTAACACTGGCCATTGCTGTGGGCAGTCGGGACTCAATTTAACTGGGGAATCCCAGAGAAACCATGTAGCGTATACTTTAGATTGAGGGCCCCAGATCTTGGAAGGGTGGCAGATTTACTCATGGGCTTCCTTCTCCTATTAGGCAAGGATTGCTCCAGGGAGGGTTGACTCCCTGACACTTAAAGATTTACCTGTATATCATGATGCCTGGGGCAGAAAGAAAGACATACCTGGTGCAGCTGAAGTGAAGCTGTCAGCCAACACTGGGGGGCAGCTGGTTGCCGCAGCAATTCTTGTGCAAAAGGTGGGCTAAGAGTGTGAAATGGGGCCTAAAAGATGTCCAACACATTATGTGGGAAAACCAACTTGCAGAATAATATGTACAGCAAGATATCACTTACATTAATAATAAAACCACCAAACCTAATAGCAAGTATTTTACGAATACATACATACATATTATATATTATATATAATATATATAATATATATTATATAATATATTATATATAAGATATATTATATAATGTTATATATATACATATAATATAATATATCTTATATATAATATATGTGTATATATAATATATATGTATATATATATAATATATATGTGTATATATATATATATATATATATTATATATATACACACCTGGAAGCTGACCAGCCTGCCTCCGCCCATCCCTGCCTGTACTGTCCACATAAAGAACCTGCTACCTCCAGGTGGTCATTCAGGCAGATACATACATATATATTATGTATATATTTGTGTATGTTTACAGATATATATATATATATATATATATATACACACACACAAATACATTAAAAAGTATTGAATTTATACACACCGAGTTTCAAGAGAAGAGATATTGATTGGGAATGGGGTCATTTAAGAGAATGTTAGTGTTTTAGGTAGTTTCCTAATCTGTCTTTATTTCCAAAGCTGTAAAATCAGAAGACGAGAAACATAAGAGATTGACTGAAGTTAACTTATAGAGTTGGTTGGTTTATCCTTTTTCTTCATGGGGGACAGCACAGAGGGTCATGCCCAGGGCAAGCAAAGGGGCTCCAAGAAAATGGCTCATGGAGTCCACAACCTACATGTCTTAGTATGTTTGTGCCACTATAACAAAACACTTGATACTGGTAATTTATAAATAATGGAAAGTTATTTCTCACAGTTCTGGAGGCTGGAAGTCCAAGATCAAGGCACTAGCAGGTTTGTATCTGATGAGGGCTGCTTACGCCAGTGCTGTATCGTCTGGAGGGGACAAATGCTGTGTCCTCACATGGTGGAAGGATGGAAGGTGGGGCTCAGCCTCTCAAACTCTTTTATAAGGCACTAATCTATTCATGACTGCAGAGCCTTGTGGCCTCATTGCCTCCTAAGGGCCCCACCCCTCAATACTGTTGGCACTGGGGATTACATTTCTACATGAATTGTGGAGGGCACACAAACGTTCGAACAATGGCACTGAGAGAGCAGCTGGCATCTATCTGTTAGCTGAATGCTAGTCCCCAGGGCAGCAGAGTGACAGCCCAATGAGAAAATTGGGAAGCCAGGTGCAGTGGCTCACACCTGTAATCCCAGCATTTTGGGAGGCTGAGGCAGGTGGATCATCTGAGGTCAGAAGTTCCAGACCAGCCTGACCAACATGGTGAAAACTCGTCTCTACTAAAAAAAAATAATAATAATAATAATAATACAAAATTAGCCAGGCATGTTGGCATGCACCTGTAGTCCCAGCTAGTTGGGAGGTTGAGACAGGAGACTTTGCTTGAACCTGGAAGGCAGAGGTTGCAGTGAGCCGAGATTGTACCACTGCACTACAGCCTGGGAAACATAGTGAGACTCTGTCAAAAGAGAAAGAAAGAAAGAGAGAGAGAGAGAGAGAGAGAGAGAGAGAGAGAGAGAGAGAGAGAAACAGAAAGAAAGAAAGAGAGAGAAAGAAACAGAAAGAAAGAAAGAAAATTGGGGGACTGATGTGACAAGGGTCTCTGAGAGTGTGGGATGGGATTCAAGATGGGCTTTTGTTATATAAAGAATTCTTGGCCAGGCACGGTGGCTCATGCCTGTAATCTCAGCACTTTGGGAGGCCAAGGCGAGTGGATCACCTGAGGTCAGGAGTTCAAGACCAGCCTGACCAACATGGTGAAACCCTGTCTTTAAAAACAAACAAACAAATAAATAAATAATTCTCAAGGTAGGTGACTGATTTGGAGGGTCTGTGAGGTCAACTGAGGAGGGAGAATATGAATTTTGGGGTGTTTTTGGGTAGAGACAGGATCTCTCTTGGTTGTCCAAGCTGGTCTCAAACGCCTGGACTCAAGCAGTTCTCCTGCTTCCTCCTCCCAAAGTGCTGGGATTACAGGCTTAAGCAAATGCACCTTAAATAACACAAAATAGACACATTGGTCTCTGTCCGCAGTTTCCAGCACAGATTTTCCAAAATCCTTGTAAGATTAACCCTTGAACAACACAGGTTTGAACTGCAAGGGTCAACTTATACTTGGGTAGTTTTCACTAAACATACTAGATTTCTTTCTTTTTTTTTTTTAGATTTGTGATAATTTGAAAAACTTTGTTACAGGTTACAGTGAACTATGATCATGCCACTGCTCTTGTGCAGCCCAGAAATATCAAAAAGCAACAACAAAAAGTTAGATATGTCATGAATGCATAAAATATATATAGGCACTAGTTTAGGTACTATTTTATCATTTAGTACTATGAAATGTACACAAATCTATTATAAAAAGTTAAAATGTATCAAAACTTAGGCACACAAACACAGATTATACATGGCACCATTTGTAGTTGAGAGAAATGTAAACAAATGTAAAGATGAAGTATTCAATCATAACTGCATAAAACTCCCTGTGTAAGTACTGTAGTACTGTAATATTTTTGTAGCTACCTCCTGTTGCGATGTGGTCAGCTCAAGTGTTGTGAGTGTCTGGTTAAAATACCATGAAAGGCTGACCATCTCCACATGAGCAACAGATTGCATATTGCAGTAAAAACAATGATCTCTCTCAGTTCTCGTTTATTTTCATGGTGTTTAGTGCAATACTGTAAACCTCGAATAACATCACGGAACCCATACAAAGTGCCACTAGTGATGCTGGAAGAGCTCCCAAGAAGTAAAGTCATGACATTACAGGAAGAAGTTGAATTGCTTGATATGTATCATAGACTAAGGTCTGCAGCTGAAGTTGCCTGACGTTTCAGACAGATGATTCATCTTGTAAACACATGGTATAAACTTATGGCATCGATAAATACCATGGAGCACTATAAATGTGTTTTCTCTTCCTTATAATTTTCTTAATAATGTTTTTTTCTAGCTTACTTTATTATAAGAATACAGTATATAAAACATATGCAATATATCTGTTAATCAACTGTTTATGTTATCTATAAGAATTCTGGTCAACAGTAGGCTAGTAGTTAAGTCTTTGGGGAGTCAAAGGTTATACACAAATTTGCAACTGTGTGCGAGGCAGGAGTTGGGCCATTGTTGGCACTCCTAACTTTTGCATTGTTCAGGGGTTAATTGTAATTTCCTAAGTGATAGAAGTGTGAGGAGAATCTTTTGTTTCAATGTTTAGTCTCTGTCCTTATCCTGAGACAGTGCTCCTAATATTCTTGTAGATAGGGGTGCTAGGAGAACCTTTTGTTCTAATATTTGGCTTTTGTTCTGACACAGATCTCCCAAAGCCCTTGGAATTTCCTGGGTGATAGGAGAATCTTTTATTCTAGTGAGGCAACTCTTGGGCTTCTGGATAGGGGCTTATCAACAGAAAGACCAAGCCATGATTGGAAGCTTAGAGCTTTCAGCCCCATGCCTCATTCTCTGGAGAGGAGAAAGGGGCTGGAAATGGAGTTAAAGATCAATCATGCCTGTGTGATGAAGCCTCCATTAAAATCCCTGAGCTAGACGTCTGTAATCTCAGCCCTTTGGGAGACCGAGGCAGGTGGATCACCTATAATCAGGAGTTTGAGAACAGCCTGGCCAACATGATGAAACTGTCTCTACTAAAAATAGAAAAATTAGCCAGGCATGGTGGTGAGTGCCTGTAATCTCAGCTTCCCAGAAGGCTGAGGCATAAGAATCGTTTGAACCCTGGAGGTAGAGATTGCAGTGAGCAGAGATCGGTACCACTGCACTCCAGCCTGGGTGACAGAGTGAGACCCTGTCTCAAATAAAGAAAAAAAAAAAAAGAAAGCAAGCAAGCTGAGCTATGGACGAGGTTCAGAGAGCTTTCAGTTTGGAGAACACATCTGCTTTCTGGGAGGGTGGTGCACCTCAACTCCACAGGGAGAAGCTGCTGGCCCTCTAGACCTTACCCTGTGTATCTCTTCATCTTGTGTTTATCTGTATTCTTTATTACATCTTTTATTAATATACCAGTAAACACAAATAAAGCATTTCCCTGAGTTTTATGAGCTGCTTTAGCAGATTAATCTCATCCAACGAGGAGGTTGAGGAAGCCCCAATATGTAGTTGATGGGTCAAAGCACAGACACAACCTGCACTTGAGATTGCATCTGAAGAGGGCCAGTCTCGTGGGACCGAGCTGTCGACCTGTGGGACCTGATGCTATCTCCAGGTAGACAGGACCGGAACTGAATTGAATTAGTGGACCCCCAGCTGGTGTCCATGGCAGAATTGCTTAGTATGTGAGAACACATCTGGTGTTAGGAGTTCCGTGTTGAGCAGTGTGTGAGAGCAGGCAAAACGCCTTGATTTTTTCCTATTACAGGGTCCATTGTGGGAAGCTGCTTCTCCACTCTTAGGCAAGGCAAAGATGCACCAGTTTCCGAAAAGCAAGTGAACCTCCTGGGAGTTGGGCTTTCAGGTATCTTGAAAGAAGCCCACTCAGGAGACCCACCTGCTGGGTAGGAAAGGCCAACTGGGAGGGGTGAACCACTGGGTACCAGAGAGGGCATGCCACAAAAGACCAGCCAGAGAGTGCATAGTCACATCAAGGAATTCTTTGTGGAGTGCAGAGATCGTCTTGGGGAGGGGGCTCCTCAAAACCCACCCTGGAGGCCAAGAATGAATGGAAATGTGTGATGGATCAGCCATCTCCAGTCCTCTAAGACTTTGCTCATCCTCTAATCCACTCTTCAACACCCCGAACTTGGATGGAGGGGCAGAGAGAGAGGGAAAGAACAGACCGGCCCCTCCTCCTGACCACTGGGTGGGCGCTGAGCTGGGGAGGAATGTGGCTCTTGTGAGACTGAGTTTTGATCGAGACAAATCTGAACCTCTCATGCTTGAAAATGTGACCACAGTTATGACATAGCTCAAAGTGACTGAAAAGCTATGGGACAGCCCCAGCTGTCATCCAGGGGTTGGAAGAGGAGAGCTAAGTGACCAGCACTGAAAAACAGTGATGAGGAAGTGATGGGAGCAAAACAAAAAGGAAGCCATGTATGTGCCATGAAGTTCTGCCCATCTAGTAAATCAGTTGCTTTTTTTTTTTTTTTTTTTTTTGAGACAGAGTCTCACTCTGTTGCCCAGGCTGGAGTTCTCCCTGCAGCCTCAACCTCCAGGGCTTAAGTGATCCTCCCACTTCAGCATCTCCCGTAGCTGGGACCACAGTGCATGCCACCACACCTGGCTAATTTTTTGTAGAGATGGGATCTCACTGTGTTGTCCAGGCTGGTGTCGAGCTCTTGGGCTCAAGCTGTTCCTCCCACTTCAGTCTCTCAAAATGCTGGAATTACAGGTATGAGTCACCATGCCTGGCCATATTTTAAAGACATATCCTTATGTATTTAAAAATATGTATATATTGGAAAATCTAGAGGTAATTATGTGCAGGTGCTCCTGTGATGAACAGACTGTTGATTACCTATCCAACCTCTATTCACCTTCTACGCTTCCTACAAGAACCTGAATGGTGTTCAGGTAACCACCCAACTCTGAGGTCACCTTGACTGGGAGAGGTGGGTTGGTCTAAGCCAGGAGTTCTTGAAAGGGATGGCACCATTCCCTAAGTGTGTTCCGGAAATTGGTGGGGGCTTTGACACTTTGTGGGAAGGGCCCTTGCTATCATCTTTCAATAAACGTGGTCTAGGAAGATTAAATATCTTACAATGTGTGAGACAGTTTTTTTCTAAGAGGAAATGGCCCCATATCCCACATGACTTTCTGACGTTTCATCTACTTTTATGTAGATGAAAATCATTTTTAAGTCTAAAACTTCATTCCATTTGATGTATAAGCTCCGAGTATCTTTTTGCATGTTTTAAAATATGCCCTGAGTTTCCTAGGAATTATCCTACTGTATAAATCAAGGGAAAGTTGCACTGCATTTTGTTTGAAACTTTACCTAGAGTTGTTCGCCATTTTGGAAAATCATGCCGTCAGTGCAATGGCCTCGTGCTGGGTGAGTCATCTCCAGCGTCTGTCTGTCTGCATGGTGGTGCAACCTTGGCATTTCCATGGGCAGCTGCAAGCACCTCACCACTTCACTATGTTCTGTAGAGTCTGCTGCCTGAGCCTTTGCTTATTATAAGACATATTCTTTTGTCTTGGATTACTTTTACTTTCTCCTTTATATTACAGCTGGGGCATCATTTTGATTCTTTTTTGAAATGTGTATTTGTAGGTACATTTTGTTATCTGAGAATTTTGTTTCTGGATTGAGAGTGGGTGGTTACAAGAATACAGTCATTGTTTTCAAGAGGGGTAGTTGGTCTGACAGCATTGAAGGGCCCTGCTTGCCCCGAGACGTCTAAAGGGGTCCCTTTTCCTTGCCAGTGATTGGCTCAGGCATGGACATGTGACATCAATCTGGCCAGTGGGCTAAGTCTGCAGGAGGGCTTTGGGGGAAAGATTTTTCTGCTAAAAATAGGAAGGAAGAGGTGGCTTCTTTCCTGCCTCTGGGCACTATCTTGTTTTGATCATGTGTCTGACTCTTGTAGCAATGAGGTTAGGAAGCCCAAGGACAAAGTTCACAAGCCGAAGGGGCAGAGCAGAAGGGTAGAAGGAAACTGGGCACTGGGCTCATTGTTGAGCTGCTAAATAATCAACCCTAGGGTCACCCTCGTTTGCATTTAATCTACATGAAATCAGTAGATCTCAGTAGTTCAGAGAGGTGGGACTAGGACTGAATGTCAGTCATTTTGTTTTTATTGCTAAAATTTGCCTCTTCAGGCAAAACAGACAAAACCAAAATCCTTTCTAAAGGAAAAAAGTAATAATGGACACGACAGAAAATTAAAACACAACGAAATATGTTTGTAATGAAGTCGGTCACCTTCATTCAGTCGCCAATCTGTTTCCCAGAGGCAACAAATGTTACCAGTTTCTTGTGAGTTCTTCCAGAAATAGTCTATGCATATACATGCATATGGATATAGTACATACATACATACGTACTCACGTGAGCACACACAAATGCTTCATTTTCAGATGTACCATTATATATTGCAGGTTCTTCCTTTCTTTTCTTTTTTTTTTTTCTTGTCAAGGGAGTATAGAGTTAGGAGGAAAAATATCTTTAATAATGTCCTACATAAAGAATAATTAGAGGCTGGGTGCACGGTGGCTCACACTTGTAATCCCAACAGCCTGGGAGGCTGAGGCAGGCAGATCACCTGAGGTCAGGAGTTCACGACCAGCCTGGCCAATGCGGCGAAACCCCGTCTCTACTAAAAATAAAAAATTTAGCTTGATGTGGTGGGCTCCTGTAATCCCAGATACTTGGGAGGCTGAGGCAGGAGAACTGCTTGAACCCAGGAGGCAGAGGTTGCAGTGGGCCTGAGTGACAGAGTGAGACTCTGTCTAAAAAAAGAAAAGAAAAGAAAAGAATAATTAGAGAAGTCATCTTCTTGGTCTGATAGAGTAGAAAATTCACTGTATAAATAATTTTTTAAAATCCATTTTGACCTTTGTTTATTTTCTTATTCTAATTTTACTTTTGAAACCTAAGTGTGGAACTCCCAAAAAGATGTGTGTGACCTGGTGCCTGAGAGAGCACTCAGTTGCCAAACAACA
The DNA here is from genome assembly GCF_048565385.1 of Saimiri boliviensis. NCBI lineage: Eukaryota > Metazoa > Chordata > Mammalia > Primates > Cebidae > Saimiri > Saimiri boliviensis. Next base: position 116,874,558 of record NC_133453.1, read on the forward strand.
GGCGTAGTACAATCTCCCTTTCAAAAATTATTGCACCAAATATTAATGCACTTTAAAGAACACACACCAGGCTGGGTATGGTGGCTCATGCCTATAATCCCAGCACTTTGGAAGGCCATGGTGGGCGGATCACACGGTCAAGAGATTGAGACCATCCTGGCCAACATGGTGAAACCCTGTCTCTACTAAAAATACAAAAATTAGCCCAGTGCGGTGGCATGGACTTGTAGTCCCAGCTACTTGGGAGGCTGAGGCAGGAGGATCTCTTGAACCCAGGAGGCGGAGGTTGCAATGAGCTGAGATCGCACCATTGTACTCACTCCAGCCTGGCAACAGAGCAAGACTCTGTCTCAAAAAAAAAAAAAAAAAAAAAAAAAAGAAAAGAATACACACCAAATTGTTATTTAAACTTTTTTTTTTTTCATTCCTCTTTTCAAATTTTCCAGTTCTTTTTTTCTATTAGGAACTGGGCCTCACAGTGTTGCTCAGGTTGGTCTTGACCCACCTTAGCCTCCCTAAGTGCCAGGATTACAGGCCTGAGCCACTGCTCCTGAGACAAAAGTTATTAACGATGATCCCCACTGAGGTTTGTAAGGGGACGAAGTATTTGGGGGAATATTTAACACCATACCCTGTGTCTTATTTAAATATTTCTGAAACAACTATGTATTAACTTTATGATATCAGTAATTTTGGGGGATGAAAGACAAGCCATTTGTCTGTCCTTTCCCTAGAGTGCTGAATACGGAGTGACCAGTTGTGCGTGGGAGCCATGGGTGCCACACAAGCGTGTGTAAGTGTGTGTCACGGGGAGCTGGGGCGGGTGGTTGTTAATTCTACTCCTCCTGTGTGAGTGGCTCCGCCAAAGTCCCCTTGTCTTCTTTCTTCCCCTCAGTGCCTTCTTCTTGAGCTCCCTTCCCCTTTGCAGCCTTTCTCTTCTTGTAGATAGTAAATGACAGAGGTGACAGGTTGGAGGGGGACGGTGAGTGTTAGCCCATTCAGGGCTCTGCCGCCTACTTCCAGGTCTGCGCAGATAGGAACACGGCTGCAAGAGGCAATGGAAATTCCACAGGGTGCCCGTGCCACCCCTGGCCAGCTCCCAGGGCCACAAAGGAGGTCCTGGCTGCTCCGCTGAGTGCCCAGGCTCCCGGCCTGCAGTGCATGTACTCCAGAGCTCCTGCTGCCACCGAGGCTGTGTACCTGGGCTCTGGGTAGCTGCTGCGGACAGCCCGCTTCCCTGGGGCAGGGCAGGGGCAGCACCGGGCCCAGCCAATGCGGGGCCAAAGTCCTCAAGATTTGCTACGTTGAGCATTGAGCTCAGGGCTGACAGATGGAGTCAGATGGGCAAACTGATTATATTTTTTTATTTTTTTTTCTTGGACATTTGTGAGTCTGCAGGAGCTTAATTTATGTATTAATTACACCTCAGAGCTAAATGAGGGGGCTGGAGTGCCTCCAACAGCTTTTGCATTTTATTAGGAAACATTGCACACACACTTGCCTTCCTAAGGAAATAGCTACCAAAGCTTCCCTCCCAGGAGCTCTGTGGGCCTGGAAGAAACAGAACTCTTCAGCCCCTTAGGTGGGGGCCCAGGTGGAATGCTTCAGGCCAGGCTTCAGTTCAGCCTGTGGGCTGACGTTAGAACCTTCGGACTCATCTTGCACCCCTCACCTGCAGCAGCATCTCCACTAAAGGGAAGCAGTCAAAGCCCCAGCCCCCTCAACTGCTGCTTGAGCTTCGCCTGGCCAGCTGTGGTGTGGTTGTGCTGCACTGAGCTGCTGTGTCCAGATCAAAGTCCAGCAGCGAGGAAGGCAGTGACTCCCAGTTGAGTGCCCCCATCTGTGAGCCAGGAACCTGAGGACAGGCCTCACTCCGGTAGGTGGATGGAGAGAAGTTCTGGCTTTCTCTCTTGAGCCTGGACTTGGCGGGGTCTGGTAGACTTGGTGTGGAACTCGGCCAGTGCCCAGGAGGCTAGGCGGGCCAGGCAAGACCTTTGCAAAGGCTAAGAAGTTGGTGGGAAGAAAGCCACTCTGTGTGAGCCAGACCCATGGAACCTAGGGCTCCTTAATCCCCATTTTCTTGTCCTCTAGTTCTTTATGAAATCTTGTCTGCAGCTGCTGTGCTGCTGGCCTGTGTTGTGGGGGTGGGAAAGGGGAGAAGTATCTGCTGTCTATTCTTTGGCCAGTTTTCCTGAGGGAAGCATCACTCAAGGCCTCAGGCTGGGGGTTGTTGCTGTTGGAAACAGATGCTTGCTGCTGCAAAGAAAAATTAGCACTGAGACAAAGGATCTCTCAGCAAGGCAATTTTTACCTCCTGCAGGAAGGTACCTTCACCAGCCATCTTGACACGAGAGTATAGTGAACAAAGGAAAAGCAGACATATTTATCCCTTATGCATTTGGGGTTGTCCTTACTGCTGTGTCTGATCTCCACTGGTTGGAGCCGGACCTCACAATTCAAATTAAAACCTGATTGACTAATAACTTAAAACTTTCCTAAACAGGTAAAAGCAGTGGAGAAGTCTAAATAAGGAAGGGGTGTGGGTTGTGAGCTGGGACATGTCTGTGAGCATGTCCAGCACAGATATCTTGGTTAAAGTAAAGAATATACCACGTGTCTGTAAGCATGTCTAACGGCTACATAGGATGGAGCTTAACAAAGAGTTATTAGCAAAAAGCAAGAAGGATTTATTCTTCAATGAGAAGGAAAACTTTGAAGAGGAACTTTTCTACTTCCCACATTGCTATCATGGTGATCACCAGAGGAGAGGATGGAGGGAAGGCCTTGGGGTGGGGCGGCACCCTCCCTGCCCTGAGCAGGCCTGAGAGTCCATGTCTAAAGGAAGCACTTCTTTAAAAGGGCTCAGGAAAGGCCCCTGGGCTCTCTAGTGCTTAAAGGCTGGCAGACAGCTGCCTGGCAACAGCGGCCGTCTAACTGGTATGCTGGCCACTGGGCTGATGGTGGGCCTTCCTTCTGCACCCAGTTGGGAGCGTCATTATAGTGTAGGCCTGCTTTGCACAGCAGGTGGAGGCTGGTCAACACTGTCACACTGAGAAGTGACTCCCAGTGGTGAGTTCAGGGGAGTGCTGACATTTGTGAGTGCCTTGGGAAAGAGGAAAGAACACGGGCACATCCACTGAATGTGATCCTTCTCGGGCAGGTATTTTTGCCTGCTTTGTTCACTATTCTTTTTTTTTTTTTCTTTAACATGGAATTTTGCTCTTGTTGCCCAGGCTAGAGTGCGGTGGTGCGATCTCGGCTCACTGCAAGCTCCGCCTTCTGGGTTCAAGGGATGCTCCTGCCTCAGCCTCCCGAGTAGCTGGGATTATAGGCACCCTCTGCCACACCCAGCAAATTTTTGTATTTTTAGCAGAGACAGGGTTTCACCATGTTGGCCAGGCTGGTCTTGAACTCCTGACCTCAGGGCCTGCCCACCTCAGCCTCCCAGGGTGCTGGGATTACAGGCGTGAGCCACCACCCCAACCTGTTCACATTATTCTGAGAACCCAACACCCGGCACATAGCAGGTGGTTGTAATGAGCCAGTAGGAGGTGATCTGAGGAAAGCTGGCTATCCCTAGTCATCTTTGGGGCAAAGCTGACAGACAGGTGGCCAATGAGTCTCCGGGGTGTCTTAGCATATTTTGTGATTCTGTAACAGAGTCCTGCAGGCTGAGTCATTTATGAAAAGATAACAGTTCATTTGTCTCATGATTCTGGAGGTCGGGAAGTCCATGACTGGAGGGCCATATCTGTTGGAGTCTGACATTAGGGGAAGGGAGAAAGGGGAGGGGGCCACATTCGAATTTATAACACACCCACTCTCATGATAATGAGCCCATTCCTCTGATGAGGACAAATCCATTCGAGAGGGCAGAGCCCTCACGACCTAAGTACCTCTTAAAGGTCCCCCCTCTCAACACTGTTGCACTGGGGTCTTTGGGGGATGCCTTCAAACCATAGCAAAGACACTTTTGTGCCTGTCTAAAGTCACATAGCTCATTAGAGGCTAGGTAGGGCCGGAGTCTCGGGTAGGAATAATAGCGAAGCTTCCATTCATGCCCTAACCAATCTGTGTTGTGAGGGCCCTGAGGCCAGCATGTTCATGGCTGCAGCCTCCAACCAGCTGAGCTAATTGACAAGAAATCTGCTCTGCCTGGTGCTGTGGGAGATGCTCAGATTTTCTGTGCCCCTAAGATGACCCAAAGCATGGACATGCTTATTAGTGGGATTACATCCCCTCAGTGAAGTTTTTGGTTCTTGCTTTTAATAATGGAGCAAGAGAAGCCAGTGGGAAGTCTGGTGACAAGGGAATGACCACCATGTGGGCACTGGCAGGCTTGGGGTGAGGGGCTCAGCTTCCTGGTGTAGCCCACAGCAAGCTCACTCTGCAAGGGGCTTAGAGTCTTATGGATTTCATTCCTGCCATTCCATCTGCTGTGCCTGCTACCGGCTGCCTTGTCAGCCTGTCTGTGCAGGAAGAGTGTGGAAATAAGTTAGAACCCTTGCACACGGAGGCCTTTTTGTGTTCACCTGGTCATCAGCCCTCCTTGTATCTACTTGACTGAAGGCCAAAAGCCCAGCCAGATGTTACTGTGGGGCCAGGCAGGGGTTCATACTGCTGGATTCATCCTGGAATCAGGTATGTGATCAGTTTCCACCTGGGGCAGGAGAAGGAGCCAGCTGTTGCCCTCTCAGGAAGCAGTGGGTCCTGATGCCCTTCCCCAGAGGGCCCTTGGCTTGCAGGCATCTGGTATCTCCCATCATGTCCCTGGAGCCTCAGGCCAGCCTTCCCAAGATGGCTAAGATGGGACGCAGGGAGCCTGAGTGATCTTCCCGGAGAGGTGGCCAGCATGTTTGACAGTTAGCGCTCTGGATCGAGGCTGTCTGCATGCATTTGTCTCGTCCTTTCGTATTCAGCCAGCCCTGAGACAAGACTAACCCTTCCTGACAGAATCAGTTCAGCCTTGTCCTCTGAGCAGGGCCCAGGGTGGGCAGGGGATAGGCTGGGCTCTCTGGCAATTGCTGGCTGGTGGAGGACACATGGGGAGCCCTGACGGGCCAAGCAGAAGGGTCCAGCCCAGTGGACAGAGCAGGAGAGGGAGCTGCAGGGGCAGAGAGTGGTTGCAGCCTCTGCAGCTTCTCCCAACCCCAAAGCTAAAGTAGGGAGGGGATCAGGCAGAGGGGCCTCGTTTAATTTCTTCCATCATCATCCTTATCCCTATTCTGAGGCCCAATTTTCTCAAAAGCCCACAGTTTTGGGAATCAGATGAGCCTGAGTTTGAATCCTGGGTACAAGGAACAGAGGGAAGGGGTCATCTGGCTCCTGGAGAGCACACGTGAGTATGGAGTCTCCACCACAAGTCTGCCCTGCTCACTCCGAATAGGCCTGCCTTTGGGCAGAATGCTCTCCCCTCTCCATTTGAATGAAGCCTTGAAGACCACCATCTGTGGCCCACCACCCTTGTAAACTTTGCCCTCCCCAGCCAACCAAGGAATCAGGCATTCACAATGCTTATGAAAGCTCAGGGAGGAACCCCAGACTGGGGAGCCACATGGGGGTGACTTGGAGTGTGAGCGTAGGTTTGGAGTGGGAGTAGGGGGTGGGTTCCTGCTGCCAAAGAGAAGAGGGCCGTTTGGGAGAGGGAGGTAGGCTTGTGTCTCACTGGACTGGAGACAGGGGCCTAAAGGGCCAAGGATGACTCAGGACTGGGTCCCCTGGGATGCCAGGGCCAGGGCCAGGCAGCTGAGTTGGGAGCAGAGTACGTGTCAGGAGCCAGGGCCAGCTGTTTCCCCTGCTCCTCGCCCCACATCATCACACGGCCAAATCAGCTAGGGAGCTGGGTGAGGGCCGAAGCTCTGCTTTCAGCCATTGGAAGGAGGGGAGACCTTCGGGCGTGCGCAGAGAGCCCGTGGCATTTCTGAGGGCTTACAAAAAAAGGGGGCGGAATCCACCCTAATCCTGGAAGGATCAGAAAAGAGAAGATGCACATTCCTGGCCTAAAGTATTATAAACATACTAGTCCCTTCACCACCACCCACAAAATAGCAAGCACTTTTGAATACTTGCCATGGGCAGGCACGCGTGTACACGCGTGTGTGATCGTGTGTGCTCCAGCCTGCAAGCAAGCAGAATGGGAACACGAGAGTCAGTGCACGTGGCGCATTTGGGAGGGGAGACGCTGGAAGGGGCACGTCACAGGTGAGCAACACGTGTCACTGAGCGTCCCCCTCAAAGGACCAGGGTGCTGGAGTATTTACGCATCAGTTCCCGTGGCCACTGGTGAATGGCTGCTCCAGCAAGTCAGTGATTCCAGGGCTCTTCAGCCTCCGGTGCAAAGAAACCAAGTGCAGAGCAGCTCTGGCAGCTGGCCCTTTCTGCGCCTCGTGCACAGAGGGGCAGATGCTGGCGGTTCGAAGGGTGGTTCCTGTGTGCCGAGATGATGTGGGCACAGGATATCTGCTGCAGCAGTGTAAGTCCCACTGCCCAGATGAGAAAACTGAGGCTCACAGAGGGCTCTTGCCCCAGGTCCCCCAGCTGGTGGTGGCCGTGCTGGGATCTGCCACTGAAGCACATGCACTTTTGACTCTGACCCCAGCACATTCTGTCTAAGATGGGGTGCTCCTGGGGTCAGGGACTGTACCTCCTCCCCCGCCCGAGCCAACACGTGTCAGGTACGAGGTTGGTGCCCAGTAAGTGGCAGATAGAAAGATTATTTCTGGCCCCTAATATCAGATTGCAGACAGATAGGCTTCATTAATGCCATTGAAAAGGGCCTGGAAGAAAAAGCAAGAATCAGATTCTGTTTTAAATATACCAGAAGCTCACTGTTAAAGGGCTGGGACTGCTACTTCTTTTTAAAAATGAGCTGTGTCTTCCATCTGTGTTATGGGCTGAATTGGGTCCTGTCTTCCAAATTCATATGTTGAAGTCCTCATCCTCAGTACCTCGGAATGTGACTAATTTGGAGATGGAGCCTTTAAAGAGATAATTAAGGTAAAATGAAGTCATACAGGTGGCCAGTAATCCACTGTGACTGGTGTCCTTATAAGGAGAGGTGAATAGGACGTGGACACAAGCACAGGGATGACCATGTGAAGACATGGGCAGAAGAGGGGTGGCTGCGAGCTCAGGAGAGTGGCCTCAGGAGAAACCCCCTGTCCCCAGTGCCTTAATCTCAGACTTCAGCCTCCAAAGCTGGGAGAGAAGAAATGTCTGTTGTTTGAGCCACCCAGACTGTGGCATTTGTTACAACAGCCCTCACAAACTAACACAATCTGCTGCACTATCCCAGGCGGACACACGGTGTTTGCACTTGAAGATATCTCTCCCACCTTCTGATTTTACAGGGGAGCCATAGATCCAGAGAGGGGACCTAATGCACTCAATGCATGGAGAGTTAGGGCCAGTGTGGGGACCAAGCTTTTTATAACCTGGGTGTGCTTAAAGCCAGGGGCACTGCCTCACCACGTTTTGGCTGGCACCACCTGCCCCCATCAGTGCCCTTGGTTCCTTCCCCGAGGAGGAGGCTCGGGGCGGGGCTCAGTTTTCTAGGCTAAGGGCTGGAGAAATGCAGCCGCAAGAAGTTGCTCAAGGCACTGTCCCTCCAGACCCAGAGAATCTTGGGTTAGGAGAGGCGCTGAAGAGGCTGGTCCAGGCTCATCACATAGACTGACTGACTCTCTTTCAGGCCTCAGACTTATCATCCATCACCTGGAGACCATGATGTCTATAATTCAAGCTATGGTGGCAATGTTCCCTCCTTGTGAGGATGACTTTTGATGGCTGTGGAAGACGTGCTTCTAAATATATAGACCTCTGTGAAATGCAACAAAAAGCCTGTGAGGGCTCCACATAGAACTGGGTTCAAATACCAGTTATGGTACTTAACTGCTGTGTGACCTTCGGGAAGTTGCTTAACCTCTCTGAGCTTCAGTTTCCTCATCTGTAAAATGGGACTAATTACTTAAATCTGGAATGATTGTTGTGGGGATTACATCAGATAACTTAGGCCTGCATACGTGCCTCGAAACCTTCTCACCTCTTCTCCTTTGCACTTTCAAACTCTGCTGTGATTTTGTAGAAAGGTGCAGAATTTAATCTCTGATCTGCCCACCCCCGGGAGGTGATCTGCTGGGGTGAGGGTCCTCATGCCGACAATGGGCCTGTGCTTAGTGTGGGTGGTGGTTCCCTGCTCATTCCCTCTGGTCCTGGAGCACTTCTGTTACTGGTGCGCTGGGATCCTTTCTGCCTGAAAGCCTCTTTATGAGTCATGTAAATGGGAACCTGGCAGGGGTTCTTTAGAACAAACATTTTCACTGTCTTTAGAGGATCTGACTCTCCGGTTTCCCAATTAATGAGGGCCCAGGTCGATCCAGGATTTGACAGAAGCTCGCTCCCACTTTTAGGTTTGTCGAGAGACTCTCATGTTCTTCCTCATCCCACTTTATTTCTACCAATCAGAAATATTACCCCTCCTCCCTCTGCACGTCCAGATTTTACCAGCCTGGGGATTCAAGGGCCCTCCTCCTTAATAATTCCATGTGTTGGTGTGTGGTTTTCTGAGGGCCCAGACATTCCTTCCTTTCTTTTTCCTCTGGTTCATACAACTAAGATTAGACGGGCTTTTTCTCTCCAGGAACCCTTCCCTGGCCTTTCCAGAAACAAGGAACCCCTGCTGCTGTGGCCTGTACTAGAGGCATCTGACAGAAGATTAACAGTAATAACTGCCCACGGCCACCAGGGGGCATGCTACCCAGGATGGCTCAAGGGCTGTGCAACATAGGGCTTCTGTTCAGTTGGAACCCCAAGGAAGAAGTGACATTGCAGGTGTACATGGAGCCCTGGACCACGGGACAGCAGTCAGAAGTCAGTAGGCACTGTCCTAGGCAGAGAAGGAATGCAGCCCCACCAGCGTCTGCAGCTGGTCACAGAGCACCCATAGACACCCAGAGTCTCTCGCTTCCCTGAGGAGGGGCAGAAGAAGAAATGCAGCCGGTCAGGAGCTGGTCCAGATTTCTCAGCAGAGAGGGATGTTTAAAGCACAGCCTGCTTCTTTAGAGTCCCCATCCCAGGGGGTTTTGATAGGGTGAAGCCTACCTGCAATTAGAATCAAGATTCTGGCCCAGAGTGGGCTAGAGCAGCCCAGCGGACCCCTCCCCAAGTCCTCTCCCAAAGATGCTCCTGGCTCTCCAGTGGTCACCACACCTCTGAAATGTACTTTTTCTTTTCTTTTCTTTTCTTTTCTTTCTTTTTTTTTTTTTTTTTTTTTTGAGACAGAGTCTTACTTCGTTGTCCAGGCTGTAGTGCAGTGGCACCATCTCAACTCACTGCAACCTCCGACTCCTGGGTTCAAGCAATTCTCCTGCCTCAGCCTCCTGAGTAGTTGGGATTACAGGCATGCACCACCACATCCAGCTAATTTTTGTATTTTTAGTACAGATAGAGTTTCACTATGTTGGCCAGGCTGGTCATGAACTCCTGACCTCAAGTGATGCCCAACTCGGCCTCCCAAAGTGTTGGGATTACAGGTGTGAGGCACTGCACCTGACCCACCTGATGTGTACTTCTGAGGGGCCTTTGTCCCCTTACTGGACCACTACCTCCACCAGGTGGCAGCCCTTCAAGAACACTGGCCATGTCTTATTCACCCTGACATCCCCAGTGAGGCCTGGCTCAAGTGAATGACATGTAAATGGCACCTTGAGGCCTTCAGGCTCACTGAGTTTCCTATGGACATGGCATTCTCTGTGTGTGCCTGTACCATGTGCTCCTGGCACACTGGAGGGGCTCACATGCCCCAAATAAGAGAGGTGAGTTGGGACAGAGCCTAGCCAAAGCTCTGAATGAGAGATGGGGCAGGCCTCATTGAGCACTGGGGAAATTGATGGCGGAGCCCACATTGACCCCCCTACTCTCTCCTTCCCCTTCCCCTACATGAAACTCTCAGGAGCTCGCTGTCCAGTCCTTGGGTGACATGAGGACTGGTCTTAGGTGCTGACTTGGCTGGGCTACAATCCCCAGTTATTCCATTAACGCGAATCTGGGAGTTGCTGTGGTGGTATCTTGTAGATGTGTATCTTAGTCCATTTTCTGTTGCTGTAACTAACTGAATACCTGAGACTGGGCAATTTATAAAGAAAAGAAATTTATTCTTAGAGTTCTGGAGGTTGGAAAGTCCATGGGTGGGGGCACCATCTGATGAAGGCCTTCTTGCTAATAGTCAGCGCAGGGCATCATATGGGGAGGGGGCTCACGAGAGAGAGCCAAGCTGGATTTTTGTAACAGACTCACTTTTGTGATAAGTAATCCACTCCCAAGATAACCCACTAATCTATTAGCCCATTAACCCATAAATGCCCTCCTGACCCAATTACCTCTGACAGGTCCCGTCATCTGCCAATACTATTAAATTAGGGATTAAGTTTCAGATAGAGTTTTGGAGGAGACATTTAAGCCATAGCAATGTGGTTGATATCTACAATTGATTGGGTTTTTGTTGTTGTTTTTGTTTTACAGACAGGGTCTCACTCTTTTTTCTGGGCTGGAATATAAGTGATGTGATCATAGCTCACCGCAGCCTTGAAATCCTGGGCTCAGTTGATCCTCCCACATGCAGGGCTTAAACCCTAGATGACGGGTTGATAGGTGCAGCAAACCACCATGGCACATGTATAGCTATGTAACACACCAGCACGTTCTACGCATGTATCCCAGAACTTAAAATAAAATAAAATAAAATACAAACAAAAAACCTCTGATTCTTCTTGTTGGCGAAGTCACACTCATTGCCAATTCTCTGTGTGGTTCCTTGCTTACCTTCCTGATGTTAGTGATAAGAGAGATGCCGTTCTTCTTCCTTCAAGTTAACAGAGCCCCTGAATGATCTCTGATCTGGGGCAGACTTCCCTGCCCCTCTGTGGCACCTGCTGTGTGCCAGGGGCTTCACTCCTGTCCATCATCAGCCCCAAAAAGCAGGTGCCGTGGAGGAGTGGTGCCTCCTCACTGCAGACTTAAATGGGCATGAGGGACAAAGATCCCTCCAGAGTAGCTGGGAGTACAGGAGTGTGCCACCACACCTGGCTGATTTTTTAAAATGTTTTGTAGAGATGAGGCTCTTGCTCTGTTGCCCAGTCTAATCTCAAACTCCTGGCCTCAATCAATCTTCCTCCCTTGGCGTCCAAAACTCCTGGAATTATAGGCGTGAGTCACTGCACTGGGTCAGCTGACCTTAAATAAAGGAGATAACCCTCAGTAATCTGGGTGGGCATGAGTCAATCAGCTGAAAGGCCTTAGGAGCAGAGCTGAGGCTTTCTTGAGAAGAAATTCCACCTGTGGACTGCAGTGTCAGCCTGAGTTCTGGACTACCCCTCGCGAGAGCCTGTACTGTGGATCTCAGGCTTGCCTAGCCAGCCCCCACAGTTCTGTAGGTCAATTTCTTGCAGCACATCTTTTAATATATGTTGCCTACTGGTTCTGTTTCTCTGGTGGAATCCTCTTAGATGCAGGGAGGCTGAGGAAGCTCCCTGTACCTGGGAAAGGCGGGAGGAATCAGGTTAATGGGGCAGTGTCCATGCTGGGGCACTCACTGTAAGGCAGTGTGCTAAGACTTTAGTCACCTTTAACCCTCCAAGCATCATATGTCACAGGCTTATTATCCCCATTTTACAGTTGAGGCAATTAAGGCACAGAGAAGTTATGTGCCCAAGGTCATATAGCATGCTGCAGGCCTGAGTCAGAAACTTCTGGTTCCAGGGTGAACATTTTAACCTATTTTGTGCCAATGACCTCTGTTTCAGCTTGGTGAAGCCACGGACCCCTCTGAATAGTTCTTTCATATGCATAAAGTAAAATAAACAAGGTTACAAAGGAAACTATTTCTAAAAAGTAATCATCAAAATATCTTAAATCATAAGCTTATAATACAGTAATCTATGTGCTTTTTTATTAAAGCATTCCATTAACCAGACTGTCTGGGTCTACATATCAAATGACTGCATGTCATGTACCTGTGTCTACTGTACTGGGCTCTGAAAACTCTGTGATTCTCAGGAATAAAAAAGCATATTCTCACTCATAAGTGGGAGTTGAACAGAGAGAACACATGGACACAGAGAGGGGAACATCACACACAGGGGCCTGTTACGGAGTGGGGGGCAAGGGGAGGGAGAGCGTTAGGACAAATACCTAATGCATTCGGGGCTTAAAACCTAGATGACAGGTTGATAGGTGCAGCAAGGCACCATGGCACATGTGTACCTGTGGAACACACCTGCACGTTCTGCACATGTATCCCAGAACTTCAAGTAAAATAAAATAAAATAAAATAAAATAAAATAAAATAAAATAAAATAAAATAAAATAAAAAGCAAAAAAAAAAATAAGTTCGTGATTCTTCTTGGCGCAAAGTCACACTTACTGCCAATTTTCTGTGCAGTTCCTTGCTTACCTTCCTGATGTTAGTGATAAGAGACATGCAGTTTTTCCTCCTCCAAGTTAACAGAGCCCCTGAATGATCTCTGATCTAGGGCAGACTTCCCCACCCCTCTGTGGCACCTGCTGCATGCCAGGGGCTTCACTCCTGTCCATGAGCTTGTTCCATCATCGACCCCAAAGCAGGTGCCACAGAGGGGTGGTGCCTCGTCACTGCAGGAGTCAGATGGACATGAGGACTGAGGGTCCCTGGAAGACACAGTCAGCCAGGGAAACTCCCATGCCAAGCTCAGCCCCTCCCGCTCTGATGGCCTGCCCGCCCTTGCTCCCGCACTGGTGGCCCCCGGCCTGGACCCGCTTGCATTCCCCACACATCGCTGGTGTCATGCCGAAGCCCGGCCCTGCTCCCTCGCTGCTCCTCTAGGGACAGAGGCCACGGATGTCTCGTGTTTCCTGCAGACGCTTCCCGTGTTGGTGTCAACCCCGGGCTGAGCTCAGCCAGTTGGCTCACCCTCCTGCATGTAGAGTGGCTTTGCTGACTGGCAGCCTGAGGACGAGGCAGAGGTCTCTGGGCAGAGTGAGAAGGGGCAAGGGCGATAGCCAGGCTGCCTGGGGGCTTTGCTTGTCCACCTCCTCACCCACTCCACCCCGTTCCTGCCGTCAGACCTGGAGGCAGGAGTAGGGGATGTGGGGGCCTTCAGGTGCAGCAGCTGGAGAGGCATCCCCACATCTTCCTCCTTCCCCCCAAAACAACCAGGCCAGCCCTGATGGAAATAAATCTCCCAGCAAGACAGCTGATTTGGGCCTCAGCCTCATCCCTTCCTCATCTTCATGTTGCTTCTTCCACTGTGAGAAGACAGGGGTGGGAGAACAAAAATGTTTAAGTGCTCGTTATGTGACAGGCACTTAAAAAATGCATATATTTTTAGAGATGGGGTCTCGCTATGTTGCCCAGACTGGAGTGCAATGGCTATTCACAGGCAGGATCTCATGACTGATCTGCATGGGAGTTTTGACCTGTTCGATTTTCGACCTTGGCTGGTTCACCCCTCCCTGAAGCAACCTGGTGATCTCCTGCTTCCAGGGAGTTACTGCATTGATGCTGAACGTTGTATGGTCCCCTGATGGGCATTGCAGGTGCACTACACCCCAGAACTCCTGGATGCAAATGATCTCACCTCAGTTTCCTGAGTAGCTGAGACCACAGGTGCACACCACCGTGCCCTGCATGTGCCGGGCACTTTGAATACATGATCTCGTGTACTCCTCATCAGCACCTAGGAGTTGTTATTATTTTACCAATTTGACAGGTGAGGAAGCTCAGGATCAGAGAGGGCGTCACACAGCAATAAAAGGCCGAAATCTGAACCAAGCTCTGGAGCCAAGACCGTCTCTTTCTGCTTCATGCCCTGCCTTCCTCTGGTTGGCTTTTACCAAACCCTGGCACTCAGCTCTCAGGATGCACTGAACACCTGTCATTTAGAAAGACTGTATCATACTAGTTCATACTGAGGTGTTAGTCACTACGTAAGTGCTCTTTCCTGAGATATTTGCGTTTGAAGAGGGCTTCAGGGAGATAGCTGCACTCAACTCTCTTGGCTCTATTGCATGGCACAGGGGCTGACTGCGATTGTTTGAGGTTTCAGAGGATGGAGAAGGTGTGTGAGGCCTGGTTTATGGCAGCATGGAGCTGAGACCTTAGTGTGTGGGCAGGTAGGCAGAAGAAGCTGCAGTGACTAACGCCACTTGAAGTGCTGTTTTGCCTCAACTGCCCCTACTGGTTCCACCCTCCTGGTGAGCGAACTACTCTGGCCTCTGGGGAAATTCTCTTTTCCTGAGAGAACCCCTGAACCCACAGCCTAGAACTATGACTCCATGTTAACTTTCATTGCAAGGAGTAGGAGGAGAGAGCAGTGGAGGCGCCTCCACTCAGGACTTGGAGATTGGCTGAGTGGCTGGGGGACTGGAACTGATCAAGACCTCTTGGGTCCACTGCCCAGGAGAAAGCGAGGGTCTCCCTTCCTTCTCTCCTCCAGAGCCTGTCCAGGCAGATGTTTCCCCTCTACCTCCTCCTCTGCCTCCTCCTTCTCCTTCTTTCTTCTTCCTCTTTATCTTCTTCCCCTTCTTCTTCCTCTACTTCTTCCTTCTTCTTTTTCTTTCTTCCTCCTCTTCCTCTTCTTTGGAATCAAATGTGGAACAGGGAGATTCTCATTCCATATCTCCCACAACCCCAACTCCCCAAATTTAAGGAAGGCTTGAGTGATTATACCTAGCTGGGGGGGGGAAACTGAGGCTTGGAGAGGGGAAGAGACTGCAGAATGATCATAGGGCCTGGGTTTGCAGGAAAGAGGGTAATGGGAACACACTTCCTTCTGTGATGTTAAATCCTTGTCCTCATGTTGAGAAATGCAAGCTTCTAAAGGGTTTCCTCTTCTCAAATCATACCCCAGAAAGCATTACTGTGGGGGCTTTCAGGAGACAATGCCTCAACCCAGAATTTCTGAGAATGAGTTTCACAAATATTAGTGTCCCTGAGAATAATACAGCATAACAATTTTCTAGGGGTTTCTATGTGGCAGACTCCCTTCTGAGAGGTCCTTCCTCCTTGACTCATTTAAATTCCATGACAGCCCTATGAAAAGGCGTTACCATCACTTCCATTTCACAGATGAGGAAACAGTGCACAGAGAGTTTGAGGAACTTGCTCAAGGCAACACAGCTGGTCAGTGCCAGAGCTAAGTGTGCAACTCAAGCTAGAATGTTCTAGAACACGTGCTCTACTAGTAAATAAACTGGTCAAATATGTCAGGGAAAAGTACAACAACGACTGTTGGTGTGGCAAAGGCTCTGAAAACTTCATCAAACAAACAAAAGTGTATTGTTATTTCTTTTTGGAGACGAGGTCTCATATGTCACACAAGCTGCAATACAGTGGTCCAATCTTGGCTCAAAACAGCCTTTGCCTCCCAGATTCAGGTGATTCTCCCACCTCAGCACCCTGAGTAGCTGTCACTACAGGCACACACCACCATGCATGGCTAATAAAAAAAAATTTTTTTTTTGGTCGAGACAAGGTCTTTACAAAATAGTTTTTGGACACAGAGTTTTAGAAGCCAATTTTATCCAGGAATGCTTTTTTTTTTCTTTCAAGGATGGAAAATTCTTTGGGAATTGCTGTCTTGTCCCCAAAGTGACTCCAATGAAGCCCAGATCCTTTGGTAGGGTGGTGGGGCTGGAGGATTTTTCTGGTTCCCAAAGACCCCAAAATTATACCCACTGCCTGGCTGCCATCTCACAGAGCTGCAGGCCCTTCCTAAATGAATCTGCCAGGATCATGCGTTCCTTCTAAATACTTTACAAAACATGAACCTGCAGAATATAACAAGTTGGGAGGAAGCCTTTTTGCTGTTGTCAAAGCTGCATTTTTAGCCTCATGCTTGACTTCTCTCTCTCCTGCCTGTTGGAGAGGGCTCGTGGTTGCCTCATTACAGCTGTATTTCATGAGAAGTGTGTGTGTGTGTGTGTGTGTGTGTGTGTGTGTGTGTGTGTGTGTATGTGTGTGTGTCAGATTGGGTTTACAGAGCAAACAGCTGAGAAGCAGGAAACGGAGTCTGAGAGGCAAGAACAGCTACTCTCAGCCACCCAGCCTCTGGCCTAGGCAGGAAGGAAGTCTCTTGCATAGGCATGCGCAGGGAGGGCAAGGCATAAATGGGGTTTCTGACATTTCCACACAGAGCTATGGCTGCACATCAAAGCCTGGAACATAAGTTAATTCCTGGTTTTCCGAAACCTGATTCCTTCCTGCCAAGGGAAGTCCAGCAGTCACAGCCATTAGCACCACGGACAGAGGCAAGCCTGCAGGTGCGCCCGGGGAAAGGCCTGGACTTCAGCTGCTCAAGGATCAGGCAGGCACTGGTGGGACTGAGTTTTGATAGAGTAATGGGGTATTTTGGCACTGCACTGGGGCTTAGCTGGACTCACTGTCTGTTACTTCTCCCATATCCCACCTACTGGATACAAGGACACAGAGGGTGGTGACGAGGTGAGGACGATGGTATATCCACACCCTTCAGGAGTGTGCAGAAGAGACAACTGAGGCTCAGCAACACTGTGGCACTGGACTGCTTGGATCCCCTGCCTTGCCTGTGTCTTCAATTCCCAGCACATGGTAGCTGCATTGGGAAGGTGAGCTCAACTCCGTGGCTAAGTTCTACATCTGCATGGACAAAGGGCTGAGTCTCCCTCTAGGGGAAGTCCATATGGTCTAGATGAACTTTGAATCAAATGCTTGCTTCCTCCAGCAATCCATAGCTTTATTAAAGTGGCAGCCAAGAAGAAACAAATAGCCACATCCCTCTAGTGGCCCCTAGGGTGGTTGGTGGCTTGCTGTGCTACCCAGGGAAAAACACAGCCTTTGCTGGGATCTCCTGTCTTATTCTGCTCCATCCCACAAATGCATGTTGAGTGCCACCTCAGACCTGCCAGGTGGGAATGAGGAGACCAAATGACAGAATCTTTGCCTGAAGAACATACAGATTCACAGAGAGAAAAGCCACTCAGGGGAGATAGGATGTGGCAAGGGCCATCTGAGGATTGCCACTTGTCACACGTGCCACCCCAGCCCTGGGGCATAGGTGGTTTGGGGAGGCAAGATCCATGTTGGCAGATATTATCATGAACGCAAAGAAGGAGGCTGGAAAAGTAACCCCACTGGCTTCTCAGCTAGTGATGGGTAGAGTGTCTTTGCTTTTTGCTGGATCTCATATTTTGCACATAGTAGGCACTGGATAAGTAGTTTCTGCATGGATGAATAATCAAACCATACCACCCTGCCTGCGACAGTACTGAAAAAAG
The DNA here is from genome assembly GCF_048565385.1 of Saimiri boliviensis. Classification (NCBI taxonomy): domain Eukaryota; kingdom Metazoa; phylum Chordata; class Mammalia; order Primates; family Cebidae; genus Saimiri; species Saimiri boliviensis. The sequence continues at coordinate 116,891,844 of NC_133453.1, forward strand.
CTGGGAGGGGAAGGGGGGCTTGGATGAGTGGTTCTCTGGCTGGCATAGTGTGGAAATAAGCTGAGCTCAGTGCAGGAGAACCTGCTTAAATTATTCTCATTTTGGGTTTCTGAGAGCTGTCTTTTTTTTTTTTTTTTTCCAGGGGACTTGGACGCTGGAGAAAGCAGGCCCAGACACGGCAACAAACTCACAGCTTCATGAAGACCCAGCCAGGGCCAGTGCCTTAGAGGTGAGATAATTAGGGCCCCTGCGGCTGCCTCTGAGAGGGTCAGGTGAGGGCTTTCTGGTGCTGGCTGACCCTCTTGACTCAAACGTGTTGTTGCTGCTTCTGGGTTAATGGACCTGGTGGGCGCATTCTCATTGGTCACTGAGCAGGGCTGTCTGATGTCTTCAGGGGCTAAGACTGGTACATTCTTTCTCCACCCGCTTCAGCTGTGAGCATCTCGGGAGCTAGGGCTGGAAATGGAAACAGGCCTGGGGGTCACTACGACCCAGCCTCTTAGGGGCCTGTGCACTCAGCCTCGTCCACCCTCTGCCCTCCACTGCAGGGTATCAGTGCCAGCCTGCAAGGATTGGAAGAGCCCATGGCATGCATGCCCCACAAAGTACCTAGCTCTAGCCCAGTGCCCAGCACAGGTAGTAGAAAACATAATTTTCCTTCTCTTTCTTCCAGAGTGATCACTCACTAGACACATGTGGGAGACTAAGGATCTGGAGGTGAGGTGTGCCAAGAGAAGTACAGGGCCAGGCTTACTGCAGTATATCTGAAAAGGCCAACAGTAATGCAAAAAAAAAGTGGAGCTAGAGGACAGGGTAATCCATGCTTGCAGAGGGCAGGGTCATGGGAGAAGGCTCGATGGGAAAGGCGGCACATGCCACATACCGTCCACACCAGTCCGCACAAACCCTTGGCTCCGCAAGGACCAGCCTCTTTGCTGTGCCCCAGATACCCCTTGGGTGGCTCCACCAGCAGTATCCACCCAGACCTCTCATAGGTTCAAGTGTCACTTGTCCTTAAAGGTCCTTCTCTGTCTCTTCATGCTGCGATAGTCTTCAAGTGCTAATGACTTGCATTTGGCAACCCCTTCCTGCCTGTACTCCTTGTCTATACCACCTAAATACAGATGGATGCCTAGGGGCTTTCTATCTGTTAGTCTTGTTCCTTCATCTAGATTGCAAAGTCTTTTAGCAAGAACACCATCTTCATGTCTCCTACCCTACGCACCCCAGCACAGCATTCTACATATGGTAGGTGAGCGTGGTATATGGAGGGTGAATGAGAAGATAAATGAATAGATAAGGAAAGAAAGAAGAGAAGAAGAAAAAGAGGGAGAGAGGGAGGGAGGTAATGAGAGAGGGAAGAAGGAAGAAAGGAGAGAGAGAAGGAAGGAAGGGAGACAAGAAGAAAGGAAGGAAAGAAGAAAGACTTCTCTGTTTTTTTGCAAAGGCTAACACCTGCCTGTCCAATCAAGTTCCTTCTTTGCCCTCCCTTCTTACTTTTTCAGCATAAAGAGTATCTTCTAAATTTTTTCACTTTTTTTTTTTTTTTTAGCAAACTATGACATGAAGTCATGTATGTAAAATTTTCAAGCAACATAAAATCATCATTAATTTAAAAATATTTATTGGACCCTTGCCAAGTCCTCATGATAGTTCCTGCCACTGGGAGGCTTACCGACTGGCTGGGAGAGATGAGTAACATTTGCATGAATCCTTCAGCCAGACTGACCTAGTGTCTGGGAGCTCCAGATCTGGAGGGACACATGCCCAGGATCCCAGCATAATCTGAAGCAATTACTGGGGTGATTATATATGACAGTGACATTTATAAATATATAGCTTTATCTTAGTTTCCTCATCTGTAAAACAGAGGTGCATATCTCATAGTGCTGTGAGCATTAAAAGAATTAATACATCTAAAATGCTTGACATAGGCATATAGTTAGTGCTCAGTAAATATTACCTGTTGTTATTATTGCCACCAGATAAAGGAAGGGCTTGGAATATTGCACAGGAGCTTTTAGGCTACAGGTCTGAACTGCCTTACATCCCTCACTTGGCTCATATTCTATTAGCAAAGGTTCTGTCACATGTTCTCACCAGTCTGAAGGAGAGGCTGGAAAATATAGCTGGGCCCTGCCCAAGAGGAAAAGGAAATGATTTTGTGACCACACAGTGTTCTCTCTGCCAGCGCCCCCAGTGACTTCTGTCTTGCCATACCCAATGGATATCTTTTTATCCTCACCTTACTCTGTCTCTTGTGGACTTTCCAAAGGACCGATCACAATCCTCTCTTTCGAAATACTCCCCTTTGTAAGTCCGTTTTCCTGGCTTTCTTCCCTATTTTGGCTGCCTCTGTTTCTTTTGCCTCTATCCGTCTTTTAAATGGTGAGGTGAGCATGGAGGGGTTGTTCGTCATGACTTTGTGCTTTCTCTCTCTCCCTCCAATCTCCGCGAAAACTTGCTTGTGTATAGATCCATTAAAATTTTTTTAAATATATTTTTTAATAGAGATGGGGTTTCACCATGATGACGAGGATGTTCTTACACTCCTGGGTTCAAGTGATCCACCTGCCCCCGCCTTGGCCTCCCAAAGTGTTGGGATTACAGGCATGAGCCACCACGCCTGGCCAGTAACTCCATTTTTAAATCTCACTGCTGAGTACTAGACTCAGGTCCACTGCCCACATGATGCCTTCATTCAAACATTTAACTCAAAATTAACATTTCCCAAACTGAGTTCATAATTCCTTCCACCTCCCAGCAGGGTCAACAGATTTCTCTTCCCCAAATATCCCCCGCTTCGCATGCTCACTCACTCAGTTGTTCGACCCAAATCTTAAAAGTTAATCTTGATTTTATTCTCCCTTAACTTCTGTCACAGATCCACCAGCAAGACCCATGGACCCAAGTTCAAAATATACCTGGAATTGACCTACTTCTCTTCTACTATTGCAGACCAAGCCCTTATTATCTTCTATTTAGATCATGTAATAGTGTTCAAACTGGTTTCACTTCCACTGCCACCCGCCCCCCAACATATCCATTCACCACACAGCAGCCAGGGTGGTCCTTGTAAACATGGATGGATTACATCACTTTTCCGCTTAAACTCCTTCGGCAGTTCTCAATTACTCTCAGGAGAAAATTCACCTCTTTCAACATAGACTTCAAGGCCTTTCGCGATCTCGCCCCTGTCTATCTCCCTGACTCATCTCCTGCTGCCCTTCCCTTTGGGGATGCAGGCAGAAGATTGGCCAATGTATTCCATATGATGTCTCTAAAGAGCTTGCACTCTAAATGAGGCACAGGTCTAATTTAGAGAAAGCTTGTCAACAAACAGCCATGCTGCAGCAAACCCAAGTGCTAAGGGTAGAAAGAAATGGGGGAGCTGAGTGTGTCTTGCAGAACAGCTACAGTAGAAGGAACCAAGACTGTTGTGTACCACTGTGCACTCAACACGTGGCATGGTGCCTGGCATAAGACAGGGGTCAATAAATACATATGGAGCAAATGAGTGACATACACAAAAAATGAAAATGAATGAGTGACAGTCCGGCCCTACTGGAGCTCACAGCCTGGTGGGGGAGGCCAGCTAATAAACAAATGCTTGGTGGTAAGACACAGGATGGCAGGGTACGTTCAATGTACTCTAAAGGGTACATGGGCAGAAACTATCAACTCAGCCTATAGAAGGGTCAGGGAAGACTTCAGTCAAGGAGGTGATACTTAGCTGAGACTGAAAGGATAATTAGACATGAGTCCAGATGAGATGCAGGAGACAGGAATCGCAGGCTGAAGATGCAGTGGTGCAGGTAGATGAAGCACGGGGCTCACTGCTGTCGGGGGCCACTAGAGAACCAGACGTGACAGTGTAGAACCAAGCATCAAACTCTGTGTCGGAGCACAGGCCTCTATGAAAGAAGGTAGAGAGCACCGGTTGGCGCATAGTAGGCTGTCAGTGGATGTTGGTAGAAGGATCGCCTGCTGGATTACTAAAGGCAGTGTAGAACAGATTTGGGTGGGTCTTGAAACGTAAAAATCACAGTCTAAATGGAAGGCAATATATTAACATAGGTCATAATTAATATTGAAGAGAAGATAATCACCAATGACATGAATCACTCAGGAGGAGCAGAAGCCAGGTGAATAAAGAGGTACATCCGCGGGGCATGGTGGCTCGTACCTGTAATCCCAGCACTTTGGGAGGCCAAGGTGGGTGGATCACTTGAGGCCAGGCGTTTGAGACTAGCTTGGCCAACATGGTGGAACCCCATCTCTACTAAAAATACAAAAATTAGCTGGGATGGTAGGTGCCTGTAATCCCAGTTACTCAGGAGGCTGAGGCAGGAGAATCGCTTGAACCCAGGAGACGGAGGCTGCAGTGAGCTGAGACTGCACCACTGCACACCCTAGTCTGTGTGACAGAGTGAGACTCCATCTCAGGAAAGAGAAAAAAAAAGACACGTCAAACACTCCAGCAGGCCATGCTGTCTGGCCCTGCCATGATGGGTGAGTGGAAGGAGAAGCAGGGGGAAGACTTCTTGACTTTTGACTTCTTTGGCTGCTCTGTGGAGGCTGCCTGGGCTCTGCCTGCCCTAGCAGCTGCTGGCCCTGCATCCTGGGGGAGGACTGACCTTGGGAGGTGCTCCCAGGAAAGCTGGTCCCCAGAAGAGGTAGCTTTGCTTGTGGTCTGCCAAGGTGAAAGCTGGGTTCTCAAACATCTGCCTCTCCTTGCTTCTTTGCCCAGATACTGCAGGGAAAAATCACTGGGACTTTGCAGTCTCCAGCAGTTTTCGAGTCTGGGGAATTCATACCGAGTGAATGTCTGCCTGGAAAACGTTTGTCCAGGTGGAACTGGTGACTGGGAACACTGTGGGTAGTTTTCAAAGACAGAAAGACAGAGCGGGACAGTCTTGGGGAATGTGGGAGGTATGGGAGTCCCCTTCTATGCTCTAGAGAAGGATAAAGGATGTGAATGATCTTTGGGTTTCTCTTCTTTTTAAAATCCTAACCCTTCCCACACCACCCTGCATATTGCCCACATGTCTCATCCTGGTGGTCATAACCATGTCAGGGGAGGTTGAAAGCATCAATGGATAATAAAAATAGCTAAGCTTCTACTGAGCTAGCTATTGTTCTAAAGCCTTAATTGACTTGTTCAGTCCCCTCCACAACTCTGAGGTAGGTTCTTTTCCCATTCCCATTCCCATCTCCCACATGAAGACCAGGGTTCAGAGAGCTGAAGCTATTTGCTCAAAGTCACACAGACAGGAAGTCTCAGAGCCAGGACTGGAAGCAGGCAGTGTGGCTCCTGAAATCACGTGCTCTTGGGGTGACTCTGAGGCAGAGAGTGGAGGAAGACTCCCAAGTCTGAGAAAACCAGGAAGGCTGTGGCCAAGAGGTAGTTGTTGAAGCTGTGTTCACTGCCAGGTTCAGAGAGCCCCTGATCTGGGTGCCAGGAGGATCCTGGCTCTGTTGTGTGGGTGGAATGCACTTGGCAAACACCCTACAATTGCAAAACCATTTTTTTTTTCTCATTAGTGGGAAAATGATCAGTAATCCACAGCAACGTGAGGAATGAATGAAGGAGCATGTGCAAAGTGCTTGATGCATACATAATAGGTGCCAATAAATGTGCTCCTTCTCTCGTGGGTAAAGTTGGCTTCGGGCTAGGCTCAGTCATCCTTTCCACAAATATCTGTGGGGGAAATGGAGGGAACAGGCTGGAGCAACATGGTTGGGAGGGGAAAAATGACCCTGAGTGACCAGAAGGACAAAAATAGATCTTAACTAACCGGTAAGAACCCGTTTTCCAGTGGAAGAAAAGGGCTGAGGCGAATATTCTTGTACTGGGAGCCTTGGGCTTTTCAGAGTCGCCCCAAAGGTTGTTGGGGTGCTCTACGGGAGTCTGTTTAAGATTCTGGAGTCTTTAGTCTAGGCTTGTGAAAGGTATTCCAGAAGCGAGATCCATTCCGTTGAAGAAATAACCCAGGAAGGCTTTCTGAAGAAATAACCTGCCGGACCTCTCCGGACTCTCCTGTGGGTTAAGGTCTGATCCTCTTTGCAGGCCGGGGTGGATTAGGTGACCCCCGAGGAGCCCTGCTGACACCTGGATTCCAGCTGCTTTCGTGGCCATGTGGGGGTGCCTATGAGCGCCCCGCCACTGCGAGCGTGGATGTCTGTGTGTGTTGTCGATGGGAGGCGCATGAGCGTGGCCGCGTGTGGGTGTGTCTGATGCTCCCCGGCTTGGGGCCGCGCCCGCTGCGCCCACTTGTGGCTCCTGGGAGCCGCCAGGGGGAACTGCGCCGTCACCGCCTCTGCCTAGGACGCCGCCGGATAGGAGGCTGATGACATGAGGGCGCCGTCTCCCGAGTGATGGCAGCGCGCGCTGCCTAGCCGCCTCCGCCGCTCAGCTCCGGACTCCTTACGTCAGGGTAGCTGGGTCCCCCCTCCGCGCGGGAGCCAGCGAACAGCGAGAGAGCAGAGCAGAGCGCGCCGCGGAGTCGGGGCGCCCTCACTGTGCGCGGAGCCCCTCCGAGCCCAGCGGAGCTGAGTCGGGAGGGAGGCAGCGGGGAGGAGCGGGAGCCGGACGCTGCAAACGGACTCCCCTGCCAGCGCAAGCACTCCTCGGCCTGCGCCGGCCCCGCGGGGCGCCGGGTTCTTCTGGTGCGCCCCACGCCATGCACGCCGGGGTCCGCGGCTCTCTGGAGCAGCCCCAGCGCGGTGGGCCCAGGCTCCCAGGTCCCGGCGCCTGTCGCTGAAGTAATTGGGTGCCCCGGGGCGGGAGGTCGCCACGTCGGGGACGCGGCCAGGACCCGCGGAGTCGGCCCCCGAGCGCGGGGAGCGGGGCCGCCCGCGCCGCCCCACCATTACCTCGCCGGGCGGTAAGGAGGAGCTGGTGGCGGTCGCCTCCCGGCTGTGGCAGCGGCGGCGGCGTGCTTGCCTGGCGGCCGTCGGCGTACTCCTGGCCATGGCGCTCGGGCTGCTCATCGCTGTGCCGCTGCTGCTGCAGGCGGCGCCCCCCGGCGCGGCGCACTACGAGATGATGGGCACCTGCCGCATGATCTGCGACCCTTACACTGCCGCACCCGGAGGGGGCCCTGCGGGCGCAAAGGCGCCTCCGCCCGGACCCAGCACCGCAGCCCTGGAAGTCATGCAGGACCTGAGCGCCAATCCTCCGCCTCCCTTCATCCAGGGACCCAAGGGCGACCCGGGGCGACCGGGCAAACCAGGGCCGCGGGGGCCCCCTGGAGAGCCGGGCCCGCCTGGACCCAGGGGCCCTCCGGGAGAGAAGGGCGACACGGGGCGACCCGGGCTGCCAGGGCTGCAACTGACGGCGGGCACGGCCAGCGGCGTCGGGGTGGTGGGCGGCGGGGCTGGAGGAGGTGGCGACTCCGAGGGTGAAGTGACCAGTGCGCTGAGTGCCACCTTCAGCGGCCCCAAGATCGCCTTCTATGTGGGTCTCAAGAGCCCCCACGAAGGCTATGAGGTGCTGAAGTTCGATGACGTGGTCACCAACCTCGGCAATCACTATGACCCCACCACCGGCAAGTTCAGCTGCCAGGTGCGCGGCATCTACTTCTTCACCTACCACATCCTCATGCGCGGCGGCGACGGCACCAGCATGTGGGCGGACCTCTGCAAGAACGGGCAGGTCAGTGATCCCTACCCGCACGGGCCTTGCAAACCCCAGTCAGCGCCCTGAACCTCCCAGGGAACCAGCCTTGTTTCTCGCCACCCGTGGGCTACCGAGCGAGCCCCGGGGAAGCGCGCCTAGTTGCCACAGCATCTCCTCTTCCCAATGCGCAGAGGCCGCGCTGACCAGGACGTAGTGCCAAACGCTGAGCCTTGACTGCTCAGAGATCCCCATACCCAAACAGCACCCCTTGGCCACTTGCGTCCCTGCCTGCATGTCCTTGGGCTTCTCGGAAACCTCAGTTCTTTAGCTCCCTCCAGGTCGCCCTTTTGTCCTGCAGCCTCCTTTCCTCTTGGCCCTGGCCCCTGGCAGTCCCACCCTTCCACTCTGGGTCAGTGTTCACGAAGCTTTCCCTCTCCCTCTTTCCCAGACTCGCCGGCGCGAGGAGGAGGGGGCGGGGGCGCCGGGAAGGAGTTGGCTAAGTTGGAGAGAGAGCCTGGAGCTGGGGTGGGAGTGTGGACCCTGAAGCAGCAGGCGGAAGGCTCTTGCGTGGCACACCAGGTGCAGACAGAGCAAGGGCGCGGGAAGAGGTGCCCGGGCTCAACCGCTCCTACCGCTCGCCCCCAGGTCCGGGCCAGCGCCATCGCACAGGACGCCGACCAGAATTATGACTACGCCAGCAACAGCGTGGTGCTGCACTTGGATTCAGGGGACGAAGTGTATGTGAAGCTGGATGGCGGGAAGGCTCACGGAGGCAATAATAACAAGTACAGCACGTTCTCGGGCTTTCTTCTGTACCCGGATTAGGGGCTCGGGAGGAGGTGCGAGGCGGGGTGGCTGCAGGTCGCAGGTCTCCGCTGGGGCGCGGCTCCTTGGTAAAGGCCACTCCCGATTCCTAACACTTCCTGACATCTTCGTTGGAAAAGACACATCCCTGCTCTCCTCCCTGCCCTGCTCCTGGCCTCAGTGCGTCTGCGACTTATCATTCTCAGGGCTGTGCTCCTGGTCTCAATCCCCATCCCGGCGAGGGAGGAAGGGACGCCTGAGCCCTTGAGGCAGACGCACAGACTTTGCAAACCTGATTAGACTGGACAGGCCGGGCTGGGAGCCTGCCCTCCTCGGACCGCCTCCTCCCTTCCCAGAGCCTAGAAGCGTAGGGCTCCGGGCCCTGGCCAAGGGAGGTAGGCCAGAGGGAGCGTGGGCTCCCTGGGGCTTCCTTCTTTGTGACCCGAAACACTTGTGCAGATTTCCTTGTCCATCAGTCAAAACCCCACCCACAGCAGAATTCCAGCAGACAGAAAATTCACCTCTCCACACCGCACTCCCTCTGACTCAGACTCACCGCGATGCATTAAATTGTTTTTAGACTATGGGTTCTGTTGTCTCTATGTCAGCATAGCCACTGGACCAGGGCTCTAGATGTCCACCTGAGCATAATGACCTTACCTGGGCCCAGGATAGGCCCGTCTATGACCTGCTCCCCAGCTGCTGCCTTGTCCCTGCCACCAGGAGTGGCCAAAAAGACACAGGTAATGCGAGCTGCCTCCCACCCTGAGCTGGAGAGGCCTGAGGTGGGGTTGGGAGGAGGGAAGGAGGGAGGAGGCGGGGAAGGGCGTCTGGGGAGAGTTAGAGGAAGGCAGGAGAGCAATGATTGGATCTCCAGTCTTGGGCAACATGAGCAACTTAGTCCCAGTAATGGGAAGAGGTCAGAGGGGAGGGGCTTCTGGGGAAGGAAGGGGAAGAGGAGGCCATCTATGGGAAATGGGAGGCATGAGTGACACTTGCCAGGGAGGGATCTGTAGGATGTTTGGCTCCTAAAAGGACGTGCAGAAGTCCCTAGCAGACACACACCCACTCGAGCAGATGGTTCACTCAGCACAGACCCGTTTACTCACAGTCATCAGGGCCACAGCTCTCCAGAGAGCTGGTAAACTGAGGCAAGCTCGCTGATCCTCCAGCTTGTTGAACTCCCCCAGGGCTCTGTGGTGAGGTGGACACGACTCCTTGAGGAGGAACGCCCCTTTCCTGCGGGCTTCCCTGCCCTAAGCATGTCATGTGGGCACCTGCTCTGAACCCGAGTGTGTGTATTTGGTGTCCTTTCAGCATTCTACACACACGCAAATGAGGAAAACACCCCACACTGTTTTGATTTTTTTCTTTTTACTTTTTTTGTTGTCAGATCGCTGAGTTACAAAAAGGTCATGTACAAAATAACCAGTGAGCAACCAGCGACCTGTTAGTACTTACTGAGCTCATTTTGACTGGTCGTGTGAAAAGAAATGTGAGAGTGTGCACAAAAAGGAAACCCCAGGGTGTGTGTGTATCTGTGTAAAGCTGGAGACTGTGTGTGTGTGTGCCTGTGTGTATCTCCTATGTGGATATAATGTGATTGTCCTCACATAGCACACACTGCACATGTACGCACATTTGTATTCATAAGACTACGTCAATGTGGTGTGTGACAATGTTCATGGCTGCATTTTTGCCCCCAAATTGCTTTGTGTTTGACTTTAGTTCCTGGAGAATGCTGAAAGCTGTGATTCCCATTTAAAAGACAATTATACCCCCTGCCTTGAGTCCTGTTGCCGTCACCATTTCTTTTTGCTCTTATTTTATTTGAATAATGTTTTATTGTCATTCTTTTGAATATGAGCAACGATTATGTCTGCTTTGAGTCCAGGGATAAAGTGCTCTAAGAGAATGGGGGAAATATATATACATACTACCATTACCTCCCCAAGTTCCAGACCTAATCCCAACCCCAATTCCCCACCCCACCCCACTCCCCTGATTGTGGATTCCTAACCCAGCTGAGCCCAGGAACTGGGGAGGGGAGAGTCAGGCCCATCTACAGTTGCATAGGTATCAATTTCTGATGCTTTGTTGATTGTATCATCCAGAAATGCGATTAAAACCAAATGTCTGAGACCCAAATGAAGTCTAATTGCTATGGATCTGCAATCCCCAGCGGGTACCTAATCCTTTTTGACTTATTCCTCCCCTTCCTCCGATGAGATGGAGCTTAGACACAAAGCCCTTGGTTTAAATTTCAAAAATTAAAATTGACATGCAGTAGTGGCTTTCCTGGGAGCGGGAGGAATTTCTAAGGAGGTGCCCTAACCCAGCTTTATCCTCTGCATTAAGAAGCAATTTGTACTTCTAACAAAAACCCTGCCACTCCCCTTTGGTGAAAGGGCAGTAGAGATGCCTTGCCTGGGTGTGACTGTTCACAATACTTAGACAAATTTGAATCTGAGATTCCTCCATCTGTATTCCCTGGTGCAGCTGGGGATTCTTGCAATTCTAATGCCCGGGCTGCCAGAGGTGCTGCCAGAGGTGTCAGCTGCTAAGAGAATGATGGATTGATGAGGCGGCAGATGGGAGGTAAGGCATGGCAGGAGCTAGCAAGCTCAGGAACAGTCTCTCTGCGCATGCACACCTTCCAGGTCCCAGGCAGACCCCTCATGGCCCATCAAGATCCATGACACCATCATCTGTCCAGAGGACTCTATTGGAAGGGGGCAGGGTGGAGTGGGGTGGCAGGCCTCCCACCATTGTCACTGATGTGGTGGCGTCAGTCTTGGAGTGCATGTGGAATGCAAGAAGCCGTTTGCGACAGATACTTACCCTTGTCTCCAGTCAAGTAGGGACTTACTATCAATTATAATCGTAACATGTTAGTTTAATTTCCTAACTGCTTTTGGGTTCCTTTTCTAATTATGTTCTTGGGCTGGGACTCTCATACTGGCATCATACAGAAGTTGGAGAGATATTATTCTGTTCATTTGGGAGGCAGAGAAATTGGGGCTTAGAGAGGTCCATGACTTGCCCAAGTGCCCAAGCCCAAAAGCTTATAAGAGTCTGAGCTGCAACTTGAACTCAGACCTACAGACTATGTCCCTGTTTGCTTGCACAGAAGGGCAGGTCAACCTCCCAGGGTTCTCAGGCCTTTGAGAGGACAGCACATAGGTGGGGCACACTTCCTACCCCTTCCTCTGATGTAGGGCATGGCAGCAACCTCCAGAAGGTCAGATGAGAACAGCCAGCTTCTCCTTTGGCCCAGGCAGCCTCCCAGAGAGCACCCCAGACAGCGGCTGCCACTTCTGAGGAATCTGGCTAAAAAGCCTGGCCAGTGCTGATGGCCCAGCAGGGCTTTAGGTCACCAACCCCAGATGCTCCGTTTGGGCCTGCCTGTCTTGACTGGCAACTCTCCTCCTCTCCAGTCCCCTGTCTTCAGGGCCTGCTGACTACCTTCTCCTCTCAAAGAAATGAGAACAGCTCTCTCATTTCCCCTCAGGGTGACACTGGGAGGGGGCCATCCCGCAGGTGCAGCTTAGTGGAGTGAGCATTGGCTACCTCTGATTGCTGGGAGGGCACTTCCCCATTCCCAAAGCCAGCATCTAGGTGACTATCATTTTCAAGACTGCCTAAGTACATGTGATACACACTGCCCCCGGAAATCCTGATAGAAGTTACACCTGCTGCTGCATTTCTCTCCTGTTTTTGTGAGCAGATGGCTTTCTTGGACACCCTAGACAAAACATCCGGGTCCCCCTCTGCATCAGGCCACAGTGCCACCAGAGGGGCCACTGCACAGACTTGTTGCTCCAGACTTCTTTGATCATACAGTTCTATTGGTTACACAGTTTTTGAGCACTCACATCCAATATATTTATTTAACTTATGAATAATTTATGTATACCACTGTCAATCTACACTTTTAAATTCTTCCACCTTTTTGTATTTCTGTTCATCAAAGGACCTGCACGTTCAAGTCAGTATCTATATTGCAACTGGCTAACCAAGTTTGGAAACCAGTTTCCTTTCATTGGAACAAGAAGAGCTAGGGTTAATTCAAGGGCTGTTTCCCTTCAGCTTGCCATTTCCCAGAATCTTAGGCATGAAGAGATGTTCCTTCCTGAGTCACAGGTGAAACTCTGCACTTTAATTCTCAGAGGGCACAGTTTCAGTTTACGTTTGAAGAATTTATAATGCATAATTCCTCTCCACTTTTTTAGGCTGAAAATAAATAAAGTTAAAGATCCCAGGTTTTCTTCTTACACCTGATTTGGAGACTGATGTTGGTGTTGGTCCCAACTCAGTATCAGGATGGGCTGAGCAGGGCAGGGTCTCTCTGGAGCCCCTCTCAGTATCAGGGAGGACAAACTCGGCAGATGGAAAACGGGAATTTTTAGGGAATGTTTTGATCTCTTGTTACTGCTACATTCTAATTCCCCTCCATGAAGGAGCATGGATCATAGCAGCAATTGAAGTACACGAAATGAGAAGCAGTTTAAACATTTTATCACACTGGTTTCAAAAATACGCACCAGTACACAGAATAGCATGATGAGGCACATGGGCCTGTCATATACTCAACACTTACCTCTCCCAGCCAAGCATAAAAAGCTGAATTTTGATTTTTTAAGACCTCACAATGTGTTAGGAATTAGCGCTAGGGCACATTAGGTCCTCACAACACCCCTGTGAAGTAGGTATGACGAGTCCCATTTTACAGATGAGGAACCTGAGATCCAGAGAGGTGAAGTGACTTCCCCAAAGTAAGGGCCAGGACGGCTGCCAAGGTCTGTGTGACCCCAGAGCCCAGACCCTTTAGGGAACATGGGTGGAGCAGGGAGGCGAGACCTTAAAAAGACAAACCACAATGAGGGTGCGTTTCCACAAACAAGATTTCCCACCAAGCATTCTGTGGGTGAAGCCAGTGCCCAGAGATTTTTCTGGAGGCCTTTAAAGGAAGTGCCCACCCTCACCTAACATTGCAATCAATTGGTTTCCGGCTTCTTGCTCTCCCTTTCTGACTGTTCATGTGCCAGTCATGTTCATTCCTCTACTTGGAACCCTCTTTGCTAGGTTAGCACCCACTCCTGAGGCTCAGCTGGCACATAATTTCCAGTAGTCCCACCCCAACCCTGGTGCTCCATGGCGTCTCTTCTTCCTGCTCTGGGGCCAGAGAGCCCTGCTGAGAGCTTCTCTGCATGGCAGTTACTGTTGTAACATTGTTGTAATCCCGTGTCAGGTGGTCTGTCTTCCCAGTGGACTGTAGGCTTCTGAAGGGCGTACCTGGTGTCTTTCAGCACTTAGAATGGTGCCCAGAACACAGTAGGTGCTCAATAAATATTTTCAGAATGGATGGATAGAGGGATGGAGGCATACTAGGAGAAGGTAAATCTTGAAAAGATTTTTTGACCTCACAGTGGAATCATAGGGGGTCTTCCCAGCAAGCTGAATCACTACTTTTTAACCAATGAGTCTCCATCTACCCGCTACTCTCACTCCCAGCCCTGAGTTTGTAAGGTTTGGGTGAAAGGAGACAGATATATGCAAAGGTGCGTTTATTATAACCTTTGGGCCCCTGGTTACACCTCTAGGAGTTATCAGAAGCATCTAGTTGACACAAACTTATGACCACTCTCATACTGCAGCTTCTGGGCTGCTTTAGGCTCCACCCACCATCCCACCCCTGCCCCGGGGCCTCAGGGATGTCCCTCTGTATTCCAGAGCTGCTTGGGCAGTAGCCTCATTTCCAGTGGGGTCCTTTGGTTGGTGCTTTTGCTGTCTGGATTCTTTCATTTTCTTCAAATGAAAAGCATCTTTTGAAAAAGTGTTGACATGTGCACTAGCAAAAAATGCAAACAACACAGAGAAGAATAATACAGAAAGCAGAAATTCCCTCTCCTTTACTGCAATCTCCTTCCCCAGAGATCATTTGTTAACAGCTTGATTTGCACTTTTTCAGACTTTTAGAATGCCCATATGCATGACTCTGAACACGGAGAGCATAAAACTCTAAACACTGCTCCATGCCTGGTTTCCCCTTCTTGCTCACTCCCAGACAACTAAGCAGTGCACACAGAGCCCCTGTTTCTTCTGACTGAGGTGCATTCATCGTAATGTTGATGATGACCTTTAGCTGGTGAAACTAATCTTCCACCACTGGGCCTGTGAGCTGCTTCCAGCATTCCCTGGTCTAGCGGAGGGAGAGTCTCTGCTGACAGCTTCCTCTTTCACTTATGGGTTGGGCCCTCAGTGGGAAAGTCCTCCTTTATTTCCAAAGCAGTATAAACAAGGTCTTTATCCAATTTACAGATGATTCTGCCTTTGATTTCTATCTTGTGGTGTATTTCCTATGCTCAATAGCCCCTTTTCTAGAATTGAGTGAATTAAAGACAGATCGACTGACTCTAGCCAGTCCAGTTTTGCCTCTGTTGGCACTGGGAGAAGGAAGGGCACTCCTGGGGGTTATATGTGTGTGGAGTGGCTCCGGTTAGGGCGGAGCCCAGTATGCTTAGAGAATGAGATATCTACGCCCCCATCACACCCCACACACCTGGCTGCTGCCTATATTGAAACCTCGTTAAAGATGCAATTGTATCTGAGGGAGGGTGGAGGCAGCTGGAGGCAGGCACCCTGATAGTCCCCAGGATTTCCTAGGAAGAGTGCCACCCTTAATTTTGGCCCTCGGGGGGCTGATTGGCAGAGCTGTGCTTCTCAATGGTGTGTATTTGCTTGCCCACACAGGTCTTTGTGGGAATTAATAAGAGGCCCCTTCCTCCAGGCAGATGTGGTGTTTTCTGAATGCAAGGCAGGCAGGAACTCAGCTCTCACCTAGCCCCTCAGCTGTGTCCCTAGGTCCTCAGGCCTGATCTTTGCAGAATGGCTCCATTTCCTCTCCCTTCCTCTCTTTGCCTCCAGTTCCTGTGTCCAGGGGAGGGCTCTGATGCCTCTTCCCTGCTGCACTGTGCCTGACAGTGGGGGAAGGAGAAAGGGAAGGGCGGGATGTTTTCTGATGCCTGGTAACTCCAGGCCAGCTGAAGAGACTGACGCAGACACCAGGCTGCCAGGCCACACTGGGCATCTGACGTGTGCCCTGCAACTAGACTGAGCAGTGGGCAGCGGTGGAGTGGACCAAAATAGCCCAGCCCTTTAAAAGCAACCAGGTCACAGTGCAGAGTAAAGAAAGGAGAAAAAAAGTGAGTTTAAACATTTAAAAAAATTTGAGCTGAGTCCTTTATCTGTGTTATCTTGCTTAACCTCAACAATGGAGAAAAGTGAGAGGCAGCAAGTTAAATATCTCAACAGTGCTCTCAATCACCCTGTGAGAGGATCAAAACAGAGGCACAGGGAGAGCTAGCGATTTGCTGAAAATCACACAGCAAATGTCAAAGGTCCTGCTTCTAATAATCCAATTCTCTGTCTTTCCTACCAGCCTGCTGGTTACCTGAGGCTGTCATAGAACATCTCTGAGCCATGGATTCCTCCTCCTCCTCTACTTCCTCTTGTTCTTCTTCATCTTCTTCTTTTTCTTCTTCCTCTTCCTCTTTTCCTCCTCCTCCTCCTCCTCTTCCTCTTCTCTTTCTCCTCCTTCTCCTTCCTTCTTCCTTCTTTCTTATTCTTCAAGATGAAGTCTTGCTTTGTTGCCCAGGCTGGCCTTCGACTCCTGGCCTTAAGCAACCCTGCCATCTTGGCCTCCCAAGTTGTAACTACAGGCATGAGCCACTGCACCTGGCACAGGATTTTCTCTTCTGTAAAATGCTACCCATTCTACAAGACTAATGTGAAGAGTGAATGAGCTAATGGATATCAGCGATGTCGATGGGAAGTGTTCCATAAAAGTTAGTTATCATCAGCATTTAAGCATTTATTTTGAAAGAGTCGGTTTGCCAACTATACCACCTGGCTACTTTTCTAAGCTACTGATGTTCAGAGGAACTCAACTATGGTCTTTGAACTTGGTGCAGTCAAATCCACCTTTACCATGAATTAGCTCTGCAATCATTTAACGGATTTTTTTTTTTAACATGCTGAGCCTCTCTTTTCCCCATCTATAACATGGGATCAGTCTTCCTACCACATGGGTAGTTGGGAGGATTAATGAGATGTCATAACAGTATGAAGCACAGAGTTAAGTGCTTGAGACCTGGGTTTAGTGGGTGATGGTGGTATGGAGATAATGATTAGGGATCTCTTCATTTTCTCCTGAGCCAATGCATTTCAGGAATCATTAAACTGAGACTTCTTGGAGTGAGCAAGGGCAGGATTTTAGTGTCAGTAGCTGGCATTTATGAGCATGCGCCTGTGTTAGGAACCACCAAGGATGTTTTCCAAACATGTCTACAGCCCTTGCAGTAACCCTGTGAGGTGAAGATGATTGCTTATTGTACCCATTTCACAGATGAGGAAGTGAGAGGCCATTTTCAGTGGTGGTTATATATGTCAAAGCCAGAATTCAGCTCAGTGCCCTTTCCACCCTTCATCCCTCAGTCTCCCAGAGAGGGTGAGGCACAGTGGTGGCCACTTGAGCACTGGCTCTTGCGAGTCCCGATACACGCTGGGAATGCGTGTGCAGCTTAAGACTGATGACTGTGCAGATCCTGGTGGGGCTCCCATGTTAGCTCCCAGGCTAATAATCCCCTGCGTCATTGGGCCTGGAGCTGTGACTAAGTCTCAGGGCTCTGCCACATGAATATGCAAACTGCCATTGACAGCCCAGCTCTGTTGCAGCCTGATTTCAAACTGGCACACATAGCCCAGTGGTTCAGGGCCTCTTGCTATGCATAGCAAGAATGCCTGCTAATCCCACTAACGCTCTCAGGTCAGGGCTGGGGAAGTGGGTGTGCTCAGCTGAGCCCATTCAGGAGGATATATTGAGAGCATGCAGTCCAGGCTGCAGCCCCTTTCAAGACCTGCCCTGCCTCCACAGGATCGATATGGAGCTTACAAGCCCTTGGCAGGCTGGTTTCTTTTTTCTTTCCCAGCTCCACGAGGCATACTGGGAAACCCAGATGCTGCTCAAGGGCACGGAGTCCAGTGAGAGCCATCTACTGGCCTGCAGATTGTGAAAGCCAGCTTTGCCACATGCTTCACCTAAAACCTGATTACTGCGTGTCCACTGTGTGCCCAGCACTGTGGTGGGGGACGTGGTTGTCACCTTTTAATCTGGTTGGTAACAAGAATAATAATTATCGATGATAACAGCAATAGTACTCCCTCCTGTGTGTCGGTTACCTACTGGGAGGTGCCTGTGACTCGCATGCCCTCTTTTAAAACCCCCAGAACTCCTGAAAAATGGATGTTATTCTTCCCGTCTCACAGCCCAGGGTACGGAGACTCGAGAAGTTAACTCACTTGTGCTCCAGCTCCACAGCTAAGAAGTGGTAGAGCCTGAGTTGCTGCCCAGGTTCGTGTGGCCACAAAGCCCTTACTTTTTACACAACAGAGGTATTGCAGTGTGTCTTGATATACTCTATGGATACATGGGGAGGGGCTGATCTGATGGCTGATCTGGGCACAGGGAACCGCTATGTGGAAATGAGAGGTCCTGAGAAGGGCTCCGGTGGCCAGGTGGGCTTCCAGGAGGTGGTGACCCATCAGTTGGGGTTTGTTGTGTAAGTATGGTCATTAACTTTGCAACTCCCTAAGGAGGAGCTTGCAATGGGACTGAGCAGAAAAGACTCACACACTTTGGAAATCCCTTGGTTCCATACTCACTCTCCAAACAATTATGTAGCGCCTACATCTACACTGAACACTGCACTGGGCCCTGAGGTACAAAATGTCCTAAGATGAGTCCCAGTCCCACATAGCTCTGTGAAGGACAGAAGCCAGACCAGGGCCCAGGGCAGGGGATGCGCCACCCAGAACAGGGAGCAGGCAGCACTCCAGAGAGTCACTGAGTCCAGGTGAAGCCAGGAGAGGAGAAATGAAGCAGAGGAGATGTTTCCAGCTCGTTGAAGGGGGACCAGGAGGAGGTTGCAATGCCAGTCTGGCAGGGAGGGGACCACACAGCCATGGGCCTGGAGGTGAGCTTTCCTCAGGGAAGGGTCTCCTGGAGCCTTTCTCTCTACATGTGTGTTGGGATGTGTGCATTGGTGTGCATATGGCATGTACATACATGGAGAGAGATGTGACTTATTTGCGTGACGGTGTGGGTGCATTGTGGGAGGGATGTTTGTGTGTGGGATAGAGTGTGTGTATGTGTGTGTGTGTGTGTGTGTGTGTGTGTGTGTGTGTGTGTTGTGCCATACACATGGGGACATGACAGTGTCAATTGCAATGGCTGTGCATCTGGCTCAAAAGACTCAGGAGAGTTTGGGTCCTTCTTACCTCGCACTGGAAAGACAGAAGAGTTCTATGCTGTTGATTAGTTCCCCTTTTCCCAGCTCCCTGCCTCCAACACACATAATAAACTTCATCACTGACTCTCTTTGAAGCGTGCTTGGAGTTTGTATTTCGGTAGGGTCAGACTGGGAGTGGAAGGTACCCAGGGCTGAGGGCTGGCTGGTGGGAGAGGCAGGGACTGGGAAGAGGAAGCATCTCAGTGCAGGAGCTGGGGGTAGGAAGGGTCCCTGAGTTGCCTAAAGGACCCCAAATAATGGTGTTCTAGAATCACAGATGCAGATCCCTACACATGCAGCCTCAACAACTTAACATTGTCATACCACTTGATTCTTTCTAAAGGGCTTTTGGGAGTCATTCTCTTCCTCATTTGTAGTGACACGCCAGCCCCCTCACTCACCAGCATGTAGAATTACAGATCGCTCCTGTGATCCTTCCCACTGGATTTCTACAAAGACTGTGGTCCCTGGATGTGCAATTATAACATCCTCATCTCCCCTCAGTAGAGGAGACTGAGGCTAAGACAAAGGAAGACACTGGTCAGGGTCACACAGCTAGTGAACAACTCTACTGAGAATGGCCTCCCGGTCAGTCTTTTCTGCTTCTCAGGGCTTCTGATGGCTCAGAGTGAGGGGTCTGAATGTGGTAAACAGGATGGGGGACAGAGCAAGCAGAAAGATTCCTACCCCTCTGTCAGGCTAGTTAGAGCAGATCACTTTCCAAGGCTGTATCCCCTCTCTCCCATAGCCTCCTGGATATGTTTGCTAGAGCATCCACTCATCCATCCATTATTTATTCATCTATCCATCTATCTATCCATTCATCCATCTGTCCATCCATCCATCCATCCATCCATCCATCCATCCACCCACCCACCCATCCATCATCCATGCAGTCAGTGCATAGCTGTATGCCAGTCCTGTGTAGGTGCTGGGAATGAGATGATCTCTACCCCAGAAAATCTCCCAGTCCAGGGGCAGAGCTTCCAGAATCCACTGTCCACCCCTTCTTCACTTTCTCCAAACAGCCACTTACTGAGAGAGACAGGCCTAGGCCTCTTGCCTGGCTCCCCATGAGTGACCTAGCCCAGCAGCTAGCCTGACAGCCTCTGACAGGCCCAGGTGACTGGCATCAGAGAATAAGAAGCTATTCAGTGGTGAGGCAGAAATCCTGAGTCAAACTCAAGAGCTCTCCTACAAGTATGTGAGGGGCCTGGGGATCTGGCTTCTCTCTCGAGGTGCGTCCTGCAACTCCTGCAGAATGGCAAGTCTGGACTGTGCATGCCTCGTGCCCTCATGTCTTGAGTTTGTTGCACCATGTGCCATGTGTAGTGTTTAACTGAGCCCTTGCTTGACCCCTGGCACAGTTTGCACCCTCTGCTTGGCTGGCCACCCTGTGGATGGTACATTGCCTATGCACCCTCATTTCTGTGGGGACACTTCAGTGGCTTCTGCACTATAGTCAGCACCCATGTCGGGAAGTCTGGATGCAGAGGGAGAAACTCACATCACAGCAGAGGGCCTGTGTCTCACTCTGTTTCTGCTGCTAAGTAACTCGTGGAAATGAACAAGCAAGGTTACTGCCCAGCCCGGTGCATGTGAGGAGGCTGGCGGAGGAGAGGAGGTGCTTTCTACTCTGAGCTCCAGGACCAGAGGGTCTTCCCTGAGAGTGTGCCTGTGCTATTTGTGTTTGGGAGCTGGCTAACTAGTCCTCACTGCCAGCTGCCTTCTTTCATATCCCAGGAGTAACGGGGCTGCCAAGTTAGGGACCCTATGGTCCAAACCCTCAAACAGCAAGTAATTGTTTCCACTGTGTGAGAAGCCAGTATTTAATGGGGGTTTTCCAGCAGCTGCAGGGGGCCAGAGGAAAATCAGGAAAACTCAGTTAGAGTTTTCCTGATTAACTCTTCCATGTTCCTGTTCAGGGAGGGATGGGGCAGAGGACGTCCGATCACCATCAAATCATAGTCGTCACGCTTAGCTGCTTGCTTGGTAAAACTCCATGTCTCCCTGAGCTTACACAATTGCCTTCAAGTCCCAAACCCGGTGGACTGGCCTTTCATGATTTGGCCTTGCTGCCTCCCTGCTCACTGTCTCCCTCCATCCACCTCTGCAGGTAAAAGGAGATTCTTTTCTTCCCACGAGGAGATTCCTTCTAGCCTCCACGCAGAGCCTGGACTAGGGTAAGCAGCAAAATTTAAGAGGGTGCCAAAAAACTCTCTAGTTAAGATGAATAATTCTAATGCAGTATTCAAAACATCAAGATTATTATAACCCATGACAAATAAAATATCAACATTTAATATATTTTTTAAACGTCAGTGGCTTTTGGGGTACAGATGGGTTTTGGTTGCACGGATGAATTGCACAGGAGTGGAGTCTGAGATTTCCGTGCACCCAGCCCCCGAGAAGTGTATGCTGTACCCAATGTGTGGATTTTTATCCTCTTCCTCCCCCTCGCTGACCGCTTCTGAGTCCCCAGTGTCCATCATATGTATGATTGTGTGCCTTTGTGCACCCATAGCTTAGCTCCCACTTACAAGTGAGAACAGGAGGCATTTAGTTTTCCATTCCTGAGTTACTTCAGGGAATATCCATGTTTAAATAACAATGGCATTCGTCAGGATCCTTCAGAGAGGATTCTCATTCTTTTTCTGATTTTTTTGAACGACTTTATTGAGGTGTGATTCTTCTCATTTAATCACAGAGGAGCACCAGGTTTTGAGAGAGAAAGGAAGAAAGAGGGAGTAGGGAGCACTAAGAATGTGTTCAAGGAATGGAATAATTGACTGTATTAATCTTATTATTATTATTATTATTATTATTATTATTTTTGAGACAGAGCCTTGCTCTGTCACCAGGCACCAGGTTGGAGTGCAGTGGCGTGATCTCGGCTCATGGCAACCTTCGCCCCCCCACCTCGGGTTCAAGCAATTCTCCCACCTCAGCCCCCCTAGTAGCTGGATCTACAGGAGTGCACCACCATGCCCAGCTAATTTTCGTGTTTTTTTTTTTTTAGTAGAGACGGGGTTTCATCATGTTGGCCAGGATGTTCTAGATCTCTTGACCTCATGATCTGCCCACCTCGGCCTCCCAAAGTGCTGGGATTACAGGCGTGAGCCACCGCACCAGCTGACTGTATTAATCTTCATAAGAGTAACTCTCCTGTTACTAAACATCCATAGTTTATTAAGCGTTTACTCAGTCCTGGGCACCATGTTAGAGAGTTTACACTCATAATCTAATTTTTCTCTGCAGTGGTAGGTGTGATTATGCTTCTTTCATTGATTTGGAATCTAAAGAACAGAAAAGTTCAGTAGTTTGCCCAGAGACACACAGCTCTGCCAGGTGGAGCTGGAATGGAACCTGGGTCTGACTTTAAGGCTCATACTCCTCCAAGATATTATATAGCTCCGCCGAGGGACACTTCTGTTCATGCCCTTCTCCCTATACCGATAATGATGCAGACTATAACAGTAAGAAACACTTACTGGGTTCTTGCTATGTGGCAGGAACTTTTCCAAGCGCTTTATATGTGTTATGCATCTCATTTAATCCTCCCAACCACTGCAGAATGGCAGGAATTATTCCCGTTTTGTATGTGAGAAAACTGAGACACGGAAAGGTTAAGTAACTCACCCAAGGTCCCAGCGATAGTAAGTGGGAGAACCAAGACAGCCTGTTGCCAGAGGAGCTTATGTCCTCTGCACTGAGCGTGGGATGTTCCAGACGCTGAGCTGGACCAGGACTGCCCCCGCCCTCGCGCCTGGACTGGGCAAGACATTACCAATCCCCTCTGCCCTGGCCCAGGTCCCAGGGCCACACACAGTTCCCAGGTGGGAACTCAAGCCAGCGCCTCTCCACCCACTCTTGGACTGGAACTTCAAACAACCGCCCCTTCCGCCGTGCCCGCTGTCAACCTCGTGGAAACCTGCCAGGGGGACAATGGAGGCATTCAGGGGCTGTTATTTATTTATTTCTCAATAAAGAAACTTCATGAATAGATGGATATTTATTCACCTAA
This sequence comes from Saimiri boliviensis, assembly GCF_048565385.1. Taxonomy (NCBI): domain Eukaryota; kingdom Metazoa; phylum Chordata; class Mammalia; order Primates; family Cebidae; genus Saimiri; species Saimiri boliviensis. The sequence continues at coordinate 116,914,642 of NC_133453.1, forward strand.
TTCACTTTTGCAAATGCAATGTCCTTCAAAGGATGATTTGTTTGCTGAGTGGGGCTGAGGCGGGAGGTTAAAAATAGCTCCCGGCAGTACCGTATTTCTCAGTAAATCAGTGTTGATAATTTAATAATAAAATTAGTCTTACATCAGGTACCAGATAACACTCCTTTGACATGCAAATAGAATTTAGCTTCCTAGTCAACGTGGGCCATTTGTGAGGCTGCAAATTCACTATTCTCTGTCTTTGGGGCATACATTTAGAGCTTTCCTTAGGTGGGTCAATAGAAGTGCCTCAAAAATGCCCATCTCACTAATGTGGTCATTTGTAATATTCACTACGTTTAACATGCAGGCAACTGGGAGTCCCCTCACTTCAAAATCAGCAGATTGGAGAAGAGTCCCCATACACTCCTGTCCGGTTTAGGAAGATGGCTCTAAATCACTTTGAATTTGGGGGCAGAAAGTCTGTCTCCTCCAATATGTCTTTTATTTCCTCTTAATAGAGGGTTCATGGCCATCTACAGCATGCCAAGCCCTGCAGTAAGTTCTGGGGAAGCAGAGGCGATTTAGATGCTGCCTTTAAGGAGCTCACACATGGTCTGGTAGAGGGACAGTCACACTGAGGGGCATCATGGTGTGAAGACAAAGGGATTAGCACGTGTAAAATCTACGGAAGCACAGCAGAAGAAAGGGCCAACATCATTGTGAAAAAGAGAACACACAATCTAGGAAGGCTTCTCCCCAAAAATGAAATCCACACTGGGTTTTGCAGGATAAATAGGAGTTCTCCAGGTAATTGAGTAGCAGTTAGGGGCACTGGACAGGGCACTTCAGGCAAAAGAATTGGTATATTCAAAGGTGTGGAGGCATGAGACTGGGTACACTGCAGAGAAGTTAACATTGTTTATTTTTATAGCCAAAGGCTAGCAAGAAAGAGATCAGAAAGTCCAGTAGGGCCATGTGGTCTTGTGTGACCTGTGAGAGAGCTGAGATGTTCATCTGAAGCGATGGGGAACCACTGATGGGTTGGAAGCAGGGCATGGTGTGGAGCATCTGTGGAGGAGGGAAGGATGGTTCCCTTCCCGCTAAGGAATGAGCACCACGTCTCCTACAGGGCAAGTAGGATTCTCTGTGAGTGCTGCAGGACACAGGGGCTAAGAAACAAATAGGAACCAAAGAACATGAATGGGAAGAACTGGAGAGGAGCAGCTGCCCCAAAAAGAGCTGAAGGGGAATGGGAGCTTCCTACCTGGGCCCAATGGGTGGAAATTTCAGGCCTCACTCACCCACAGGTATTCAACAGGCCCCCTGTATCTATGACATATGCAGGTTACAAGCCTTTCCCACAGGGGCCAGGTAATTTTATCCAGACTGCAGCCCTCTGAGATTGGCAGGGTGGGCTCCATAATTCCCATTTTATGGAGGCTCAGAGAGGTGAAGTGACCTGCTCAAGCTAGAAAATGGCAGAATTGGGACTCCAGATCAAGTCTTGATTTCCAGTCTAAACTCTTTTGGGGCATAATTCTCATTTCAATGAGTTGAGTACCTCTGACGATTCTCATTTTATACATGCAGAATGGGAGACAGAGAGTTAGAGTGACTTGCTCAAGATCATGTAGCTAGCAAGGCCCGAACTCAGTTCCATTGTCTTGAGGCCCACTCATTCATTAATTCATTCATGGCATTATCTCTGCTGTCCAGCACTGCCGATCTCTATGACCTCTTCTTTCTGCTGTTTCAGGTGCACTGGCCTTCCTGACATTTCACAACTAAGCAAGCGCTCTCCTGCTCAGGGCCTGCTCTTGCTGCTGCTCTCTCTGGAATATTCTTTCCCCAAGTACTACCACGGCTCCCCACTTCCTTTGTGCGGATCTCCACTGACACAGTACCTCAAAGAAGTCTGCCCTCACCTCCTTATCTCTCATAGCACATCCCATTGCTCCATCCCCTTCACTGGCTTCAGTTTTCTTTACAGCCATTACTCCCACACTGCTATTTCTTCATTTGCTTAAAGTCCATCTTCCTACTAGAGCAGAAGTTCCTGGAGGGCAGGGAGTTTACATCTACATTTAGCATTTTATTTCCTGTCTACTTGTAGAGGAGACACGTCGTAAGTGCTTGTGGAGGGAATGCATATGGAGTACCCCTGGTGGTATGACGCTGTTCTGGGATATCACAGGAGTTGTATGCACAAGGAACTGGTTTCCCATGTGCTGGAGACGCAGACTAGTTGGCCCTCCCCACGTGCCAATGTGACAAAGGTTGGATCAACGTATAGTACATAAGGGGTTTACTCACAGATTGTGAGCACTCTGGAGTGATTTCAATGCAACAGTAGCTGGAAGTAAAGGAAGGGAAATATATGGAGAATTTGGCTATGACAGCTTGACTCACATGTGGTAGGCTTAGATATGCTTTAGCACGAATGCACGGCCTCAACAAACGCAGAGCGGATACACAGATTGCACCTAAGAGAACAGAAGATCAACCTTCATTCCAAACACTGTAGAATCTGTTCATGTGTACAGTTCTAGGTCTCAGTTTATCCAGCAACAAAGTGGGTGGGAACTTCCCCGTTTGGTTTAGATGAGGAAGCTTCTTTCTGTCACTCCTTTGAAAGGAAGTCAAATTGTCTGAAATTTCCATTTCTTTCTTTTTCCTGTATTGTTATCTCTACGGAGAGCTCTAGTTCTCTGTTGGAATGAGTGATGCTGAAATCCTCCCCCACACTTCCAGTGTAGTGAGGACCTTGGGCTTGAGGCCCCCTTCTGGCCCCGGAGTCACAGTGGAGGGGCAAATGAGCCAGCCCAGGCACAGGCAGGTTTGCAGTCCTGAGAGCTGGCTCCAGTCAATGCAGTTACATGACGGGTACATTCTATCTCTAATAAAAAGGCTTTTAAGAAAAATACAGAAATGCTTAGGAGAAAGTTAAAGGGAAAAAAAGGAAAGCGATGGAATTGTTCACACTCCATCAATGCCTAAGAAGAAGAGCCGGTTTCAATCACGCAATCTTCCAGGTATTGGGATGGCGAGTATGGAGGGGGATGCCAGCCTCTCCACCACACACTGCACCCACCCTCATACTAGAAACCTCTGTTCCCAGTCCTCTGCCCAGCTCCATTCACGAGTTCAACTGCCTTTCCAATGTCAACAAGCTCAAAATGAAAGCCGGAATCCCCCTCACCCAGGGATGACAGCCAGCTGGCTGTACTGTTTGGTTAAGATATTTATGTATTTTATTTAAATACTTCCATATTGATTAATGAATAGCCACTGCCTTAAGTCACCCCAAAGCTGCCTTGTCTTCTCCCCCAGGACCCCTAGACCTCCTTGTGCTGCAGCAGCTAAAGGGTTAACCACGGGCACAATCCCGGGTCCTTGAAGTCCCTGCTCCTGCTCTGAGTCTCTTCTGATTGGCCAGTGCCAATGGCCTCAGGTTTCTAAGTACATCGAATATTCTCCTGCTTCCAGTTCCTAACTCACACTCATAACCTGCTCCTCCTCTCCAGTGTACACGATGCCACCCAGATGCCCAGGTGAACAGCACTATCATGATCGTGCCCTGCCCTCCTCACACATGGCAGACCCAGAGCCCTGCATCAGCTCCAAGACTCCATGATGACGGGCACCATGCTTGCTTGTTCACCTGCCCACTGCAGAATCCACAGCCCGCAGCCTGGCACTCAGTGGGTGCCTAATAAATGACACACTCTAGTGGGTGAATAATGCTCCCGAAGATGTCCATGTTCTTATTCCTGGAAAACCAGAGCCTGTAAATGTCACTTAATAGGAAAAAAGATGTGACTGCAGGTGTGACTCAGTTAAGAATCTGAGATGAGATTATCCTGGGTGATCCAGGTGGGTACAATACCATCACTAGAATCCTTGTAAGAAGGAGGCAGAGGGAGATTTGACACAGAAGAGAAAGCCATGTGACCAGGGAGGCAGAGATTAGTATGAGACAGCTAGAAGCCGGGCATTTAGCAAGGAGCAGAGGCTCCTGTGGAGCCTAGTGAAGAAACCAGCCCCGCCCACACCTGGGTTTTAGCCCCATAAAACTCAGTTCAGACTTTCAGCCACCAGAATTATTAGAATGAGTTTCCATTTCTTTAAGCCACCATGTCTGTGAGCACAGCAATAGGAAATTAGCATATACACACAACTCATCTCAACCATCCAGTAAATCCTGGTAGTTCCTGACACTGTGGCTAAGAAAATGGCTCAGGATTGCGGCCCATGGCCTCTGGGTAGTGCAAAACTAGTTGTATGACTCCCGCCCCTCACTATCCTTTAAGATTCATTAAGAACTCCCTGTTATTACCTCCAAGGTAAAGGTCTAAGTCATGTAGTTGGCACATAGGTCCTTGGGACCTGCCCCTATGGACCCTTCCATCCTTTTTTTAATTAAAAATTTTTTGAGACAGGGTCTTGTTTTGTCATCTAGGTGCTGGAGTGCAGTGGCGCGATTACGACTCCCTGCAGCCTTGAACTCCCGGGTTCAATAGATCCTTCAGCCTTAGTCTGCAAGTAGCTGGGACTACAGGCACATGCCACAATACCTGGCTAATTTTGCATTTCGTGTAGAGACAGAGTTTCACTATGTTGCCCAGGCGGGCCTTCAACTCCTGGGCTCAAGTGATCCTCCAACCTCAGCCTCCAAAAGTGCTGGGATTATAGGCATGAGCCACTACACTGGGGCCCTTCCATCCTTCTTTTTCCCAACCCCCAACACTCCCATGTGACAGTCAGGCCAGACCAGTGACATTTCAATTTTCCTGACTTTCATGCCACACCACAGTTCCTCAGTGCTTTTGTCCCAGGCCAGCTACTCCTGCTTGGAAAGCCTTACCCTCTTCCCTCTCTCACCTTCTACTTGTCCTTCAGGAAGCCTTCCTTGCAAGCCACAGGGCTGGATTCCATTCTTGCTCCCATAGCCCTTCAACCTCAGCGCTGATCACACTGCATTCACTCAGTCTGTGTCTCCCGCCTTCTGGAGGCCAGAGCTCCCCAGTGTTGAAAAAGACTGAGGCCTGTGTGGGTCATGGCAGCCTTCCATCTGCCCTCTCTGGCCACTTTGGCTGACCTGAGCAGCTCTCACCCAAGGAGGAGATGCTCACACCCACTTGACCACAGCTGGGACTTGTGACTGACGCTCCATAAATCGTGGCTAGCTGGCTTCCATCCATCCAGGGCAGTGCAGCAGGTGTGGAAGCCTGAGGTCTGTCCTGCCCTGCTGGGGGTCCCCCTGTGCGGCAGGAAGAGGAAGGCCTGGCTCTCCCAACTCTGCTTGTCCCCTCCTCCAGAGTGCTGACATTTTAGTTACAAGCTGGATAGAACACATTTTTCATTTTGCCTGTTTCTTCCATAATTCCACGGAGATTTTTTTAAAGTATCAGACTTTCTGAAGCTAATATCTGTAAGCAAATAGGGGGAGGGGAATGTTCCTTTTTATTTTTCTTTATCAGAAATAACTTTTGTAATTGTTTTTCTGGCTCATAAAAGTCCTACGTGTTTACCGGAGAACATTCGGACACCTTGGGAATGACACTGCTTTGAAGGAGGAAAGGGCACCGGCACGACCTGCTTCTTCCTCCCTCCAAACCAGCCCCTGCTTCTGGTCCCCCATGAGCCCCCCAGTGCTGGGCCCCACAGCTCTGAGTCTTCAGTGTCCTGGGTCCCATGGCCCTTCTCGGAAATGCCGTTACACCTATCTTGTTCCCTCCATCCCCTCGGCCATCGCTCTCTGCCAGGCTCCCAGTTTTCACTCACTCCAATGTCAGCAGTAGCTCCCACTTTCTTTGCTGCTGCTCTAGTTTCCCACTGCCCCAACCTGTCTGGCTCACATCACCAGGTGCCACCTTGGCCCTGCCCCTTCCTTTCCTCTGGGGGCCCCCATCTGCTGCCCTGCAGAGGTGTATCCCATAGTACCATCTCTAGGGCACCAGCCCCTCCCCCACCAGCCCAGGATGCCTTACCACCCTCCCCAACATTACCCCCCCTCTACCCATACTGGCTTTCCTGGGGTCTTTGGGATGGGGTCCCTGGGCTCTGTGATGCTGAACTTTACAGCCCTGGGGTGCCTTCTGTATTTAAGAATCACCTGGGGTATCTTCTGTATTTAATTCATCTCACTTGAGGTGACACAGAGCTAGAAGTGGAGGTTGTCTCATGATGGGTAAAGAGGGGAAGGGTGGGGGATGGAGGTGAGGAATCCGAGAGGGAGGAGGGCCTGGGATGTGAGGCAGGCCTTGACGGAGAAGGGCGAAGGCCCCCCGGTCTCCTATTTGGATAACCTAAAGGGCCGTGGGCAGGGACAGAGCTGACCCCAGCAGGCCCCAAACTGATGAGTCACCAAAGAGGAGGGCACAGGCACCACCCAGCTGGCCGGGAAGGAGTGAGGCTTTCACCGTCTGTGCCGGGGATAGGAAGTGTCCTGGAGAAGGAGCGGGCCAGAGGGCGTTCCCAAGAAGCACCCACCTGCAGCCTGCCAAATGCTCATCAGCCAGCCTGCTGGGCTCCTGCAGCCCCGTCCCAGCCCAGCTTGGTCATTCAGTGTCCAGTCCTATGTACCTGCTGTGTACCGGAGCCGTGGTAGGGCTTGAGGGCTACCTACAGGAGATGGAGAAAAGAGCTCACATGTATTCCATCCTTCAGTGCGCTAAATGATCTCCTTCTTACATGTGAACAAACCAAGGCACAGCAAGGTTGTGATCTGTCCAAAGGCCTGAAGTGAATAAAGGCACAACTGAAGTTCAAGCCCATGCTTTTCTTTCTCCTACCCCACAGAAAGGCAAAGTTTGAGGCCTCAGGGTCTGATGATGGATCCAGGAGCAGGCCCTGGGTGCTCCTGTCATGAAATCCCTGGTGGGGCTGTGTCTGTCACCCTCAAGACAGCCAGCGAGTGTGACTGGCTTAGGGAGTAGAGCTGGCTGTAGGTAACTTACTCCTGGGGGCATGGAAGATGCTGATCATTTTATCCAGGATCACGGAGAAACTGCTTTGAGCAAGGGACAGGAGATGGGAGGGGCAAGGGAAAGGGCCTCAGGCTGGCTGTCAGAAGGCCTTGATGCTGCCACTAACTCTGTGAGGCTGGGGGGAAGGGATGGGGAGGGCGGGTGGTCTCTAGCCATGGATCAGCTGCTCAGGGATGAATGGGGGTGAGCAGCACCCCTGGGGCTGAGGAGCAGGAATGAGGGCTGTGGTCTGGGCTCCATAATCCTTGGTCACAGAGAGACCCTGACCCAGGAAACAGTTTTCTGGGAGGGACTCTGGCTGCTTCCACTCAGACCTTCCCAGAGTCTACGGTGGGAGGGAGAGTGATGGGGAGAAGGAAACTGGTCGCCAGTCTTGATCACTGTGGGTGGCCTTTGGCCATGAGGCAACTGCTTTTCAGCAAATTCTCGCCAGAGAACCAACAGCCCTACCCAGCCCCACAAAGTTGCAGAAAAGAACAACAGGAGAATGCAGGAGGCCACTGGCCATCTCCAGAGGAAGACATTGATCCTCCTCTTCCTCCTGGAAACTGAGGTGTCAGAGAAGAACCCAGGTTCTTTCATTAATGCTATGGATTGAATCATGTTCCTCCCCAAAGTTGTAAGTTTATAATTCCCCCAATGTGACTGTATTTGGAGATAAGGGTTATAAAGGGATAATTAAGTTTCAATGAGGTCAGAATGGTGGGGCCATGATCCTACAGGATTAGCACCACTATGGAAAGAGACAAGTGTGTCATACTAGTTAAGAGTCACTAGTCTCTCACATTCTCTCTGCCATGTGAGGACACAGTGAGAAGACTGTCATCTGCACAACAGGAAAAGGACCCCTCGCCAGAACCGGCACTTCAGTTTGGACTTTCCAGCCTCCAGAGCTGTGGGAAAATGTCTGGTGTAAGCCACCCAGTCTGTGGCATTTTATCGTGGCAGCCAGAATGGACTAAGCCAATCAGTGATTTTTCACAGTGCCACAAGTTTCCACTTCCAAAGCACGCTCCTCCCCACAGCGCTGGGAGGAGGCTGAGCACGGATGTGCAGTGATCAGGCATGCACAAGCATGAGTGCCAGGGACAGGACCGGAGCCCAGGTGAGTCCTGCCATTTCCAAGGCAGTACCTGAACAACTGTGCCACTGCTGAAGATGCTGCTAATGGTCACGCTACTGGCTAGTTCCCATGCAACCTGATAGAACAAAATGGAGCTGGCTATCGAATAAGAAGGAAACCAAGGGTCAAGAACAAAACAAGCTCAACAAAGCTTCGGAAGCATTCGTGGGAGGCCACTCTCCAGGATAATCCACCCTTCAGCTGGGACTCACTAGGTACCACTCAGTTTCCTTGCCCTCTCTCAGGCCCTGGAATCAATGTCTGTGATTTGGTCCTGGAGGAAGAGGACACAGACACAGAGTGTGGGACCCAGGATGCCTTGCATCTTGAACTCTGCTCTAGCCGGGATCTGAGGTAGCCTGCAGCCCCTCCAGCCAACCAGCCCAGGAAACACCCTCCCCACTCGGGCTTCTGTCTGCTCAGCCTGGCTGCCTTCCGGTGCACAGGGCAGCCACATGGAGCCTTTCCTGTGATCCACAGACACCCGGCTGAGACAACAAGGCCCATCCGTGTCCCAGAGATGAGCATCTCATGCCAGCTAAGGAACAGGCTGTGAGGGGACCAAAGGGAATGGAAATGTGTCCCAGTGATCCTGGGGTTCATGCCAGTATGTAAATAGCACAACACCAGCATATATATATATATTTTTCCTGAGACAGCATTTGAAGAAGTTTACACTAATGCAATGTGTCATCTTTTCTGGGAGCCCTCTCTGAGATCAGAAGCCTTGGCTGGGCATCTAAGAGGCTGATTAAGCAAATGTCAGAAACTGAGATGATGATATTAGGCAATTAGGGGATTTGAATTTGGCTGAAGAGAAAGATTTAGGCCTCGGAGGCAGCAGCCCCCTGACTGCTTCCAGGTGGTCTCATGTTGCGCAGTGAGCTCTGAGTGATCCAGAGGCTGGGCTCCAGTGCCAGGTCTGGAACTTGCTTGCTGTGCAACTTAGACAAAACAATTGCCTTCTCTGAGCCCAAACTCCTCACATAGAGGGGAATTAGATGTCTCTAAATTATCTTCAAAGATCTGTGTCTCCCCAGATCACTAATATTCAGTGTGACTGTGCTGTATGGATTTTACAGAATGCTTTTTCTTAAATTATGTTTTTGAAGTGGGTATCTCTATTTTCCATACATGTTAACCAATGATTAACTGGTCTTTGGGGGAAGATATGGGACTTTGTTCTTTTTCTTTTAATTATCCCATTCACAGCTATGTTCCATCCACTGAGCAGGGACAGCTCTAGTCTTCCAGGCTGTGTCATGGACAAGATGCTTGATAAGAGCCACTGAGTGGACCAGAATAATCACTGTAAAGAGAATGAGTTTGGCCTCAGACAGAGCTAGTTTGAATGCACATCCCACTACTGCATGACTGTGTGGCTCTGGGCAGGATACTAAACCTTAGAGAATCTCCACTTCCTGTGTATAAAACGGAACGAGTATCAGCCACCTCGTGGGAGTGTTAGAGCAGGTGAAATGACACAGAAGCACCTGTGTCAGTGGGCATAACCAGTGCTGATCAGCCAACGGCAGAGCACGTGCTATTCCTGCTATTCAGTCTCCTGTCACTCATTCTTTATACGTTCACCTTGTCCTCTCAAATAGAGTCTCAGGTCCTCCTCGTGGGCACCAATGGTGCCAGGGGCCTCCTGTAGACTCTCATGTTGCCCAGTGAACAGTCTTGCAGATTTAAGTATTGATTTGCCCTTTGTCTTGGTACTGGCACAGTGGGACTCTTAGGATCCCTGACTGCCCATGAGCCTCATTCCCGTTCTTCTCAATCCATGAAGTCCCTTCTCCAAGTACCTCAGCAGTCACCCTGGTATTGACAAACACTGTCCTAGCTCTGGAGCATTCATTTGAAAGACATTAAGCAATGAATTAGAGTGCTCACTTGTTCTTTTTTTTTTTTTTTCTTTTTTAAAATGAGAGTAACACCTGGGTCAGTATGAAAAAATTCAAGTACGGATGTATAAAGAATGAAAGACGAACACCCTTTTGTACCCCTCCCAGCCCATTCCTAGCCCCAGAGGTAACCACAGTTAATAAATATGCCTTTTATTTCCTCAGCTTTTTCTCTACATATTACAAATGATCTATGTAACATGTAACACATACGTGTAAACGTTTTATGCATGTAAACATTGTGGAAACTTATACATGTAAAATTTTCTAGAAAGGTAAATGAGAATATTTTCTGAGACCTAGTTTAGTGTTTTACTTAAAATGTTTCTCATGCCAGACATTGCTTTTTAAAAAACCGATTATATTTTTACATGATCATACAGTAAAGTGGACTTTCTTTGGGGTGCAGTGCTGTGAATTTTAGTACGTGTGTAGATTTGTATGACCACTGTTCTCACCACAGTCAGGACACAGATCAAGGTTAGTCGCCTGACCCTGGGCAATGCGGTGTCTGTAGGTCTCAGCTTCCTCATCTGTGAAATTTGCATTATCCACAGCTCCCTCCTCTGCCCATGACACCCTCCTCGTTTCTGGGGACTTCTTTGAGTCCAAATACTGTCGACCTGGTGTGAGCCAAACACACCCTGGCTTGAAATATGCCTCTGCCACATACAAGCTGAGAGACACGGGCAGGCATCTGAATCTCCCCGAGCCTCTGAGTTTTATTCTTGAAAATGGACGTGGTACCATGAGCCTTGAAGGGCTCGGTACTTCAAGGCTATGCCAAGCATTTTGTATATGATTAGACATATCGTATACGAAATGCTTGGTATAGCAACAGTCTCACAGGAGGGGCTCAACACTTGGTAGGCAGCATTGTGAACTATGAATGGAGAGGCTGGCGCACAGCAAATGCACAGGAAATGGTAACAAAATTGGATCGAATGGAGATAGCTGGAGTTTGTTCTGGAGTCTGAGTCCCAGGGATGCTGAGGGTCTTTAGGGCAGATGCCCTAACCAATGCTTCCAAGAGGTCCCTGCACTTGACCAGGAGAGTAAGACAGGGGACAGCAGGAGCCAAGGGATCAGATGCAGAGATCGTGGTGGTGTTCCTCCTTGATCACCTCTACATCTTTGTCAGGCAGCGTCCCAGGGCTCAGCTCTTGAAATATGAGACAGTCAGGCCTTTCTGATCACAGTCAATTGTGTTCTCAGGCTCTGGCCTTCAAGCTGCAGGTTGCCTCACTTTGTGGGCAGTGTGGCAGAAGGAGCAGCCTCTTAAATATTGAATCACCCCTCCCCAGCCCCACTCTTGCCTGATTTGACTAAGGGCCCAAGCTTTAAGTTTGTTTAATAACCTCCTGACACTAAACAAACAACCTTGCAAAGGGAGTAATTTGCAAGGCAGAAAGAAAACAAATAAGTTGCAAGGACACAGCACGGCAGCGGCCACGCTGATTACATTCCAGGGGCTTCCTAAGTCCGACATCACCCGAAAGCATATAGATCTTGGCTCTTCTCCACTCTGGGAAGACTTCAAAAACATGGGCAAGGGAAACTTTGCATTAGGTCCACGGTGATGGTGCGTTATTAGGATTCTGGGGGCATATTAAATGCCATCTAGTTGCTAACGCGATGCATCATTTTCTGCTAAATAATTGATCACGGTGCAGAGATTGTGTTTGTGGAGTTTAAAAAAGTGATTAGAACTGAGAACATTTCTAGGAGGCAAGTTGCATCTGTAACCTGGAGCCTGTTCCATGTACACCTTCCTGGGGGGCTCTAGGGCATTGAGGATTCTTGCTACACTGGAGCTGGGGTACAGAGCTAGAGTGCTGACACAGCAGGATGAAGGGTGGCAGCGGGCAGTGACAATGGCCTGATTCAAGGCTGACAAGGATCTGGTGATAGGAGAACCCTTGTAATGGCCTATGGGGCTGTAACAGTCTTCCACCCTACTGGGGGCATTGTGGAAGGCAAGCATCCTATTCAGGGAGAGAACAAATGCTCTACCCCTCCCACAGTCCCATGGCCAAGTGGCACCTCCCAGTGCCATGAAAGCAGTCTGATCCTGAGAAGAGCTTGTCCTAGGACATTGCAGTTTTTTTGTTTTTGTTTTTTTTTTAAATCTGCCCATTTTCCTCCAAAGGTACTCTCTTTCTTTCCCTCTTCTTATAAGGATGTCAGGTCTAGGATGTGTGTGAAAAGACATGCATCCTGGCATGAGGGACAAGCAGACAGTTCAGACCCTGTCAAGCTGGAGGAGGGGAGAGTTCAGATGAGGGCTGTGGGTGTGTTAGGAAGGTGGAGGTGGTGAGATTTCAGCTGGTCATTGAAATAGACAGAAAGTGGAACCTCTGCTACTTAGTAGTAAGGCACAACACTATTTCTGGAATAAATGAAACAAATGATGCAGCCGTAGCAAGGAGTCCAAGCTTACACATTATTGACTTGTGTGCCCTTGAGCAAAACTCTAAGACTCAGTTTCCCCATCTGAAAAGCGCATCCTTCTCTGTGTGTGCATGTGTGTGTGTGTAGTGGGAGGGGGGTGTTCACTCGTGATCATTTCTTTCTTTTTCTTTTCTTTCTTTTTTTTTTTTTTTTTTTTGAGACAGAGTTTTGCTCTGTTGCCCAGGCTGGAGTGTAGTGGCATGATCTTGGCTCACTGCAACTTCTACCTCCCAGGTTCAAGAGATTCTCCTACCTTAGCTGCCTCTCCAGTATCTGGGATTATAGGTGCCCGTCATCATGCCTGGCTAACTGTTTTTTGCATTCTTGGTAGAGACAGGGTTTCTCCATGTTGGCCAGGCTGGTCTCAAACTCCTGAGTGCAGATGATCCACCCACCTTGGACTCCCAAAGTGCTGGGATTATAGGCTTGGGACATGGTGCCCAGCCCTTTTGTGATCATTTCTAAGGGTCCCTCTGAGCCTGACATTCTGGGATTCTACATCAGCTATTCTCATCCCTGACTATACATTGGAATCTCCTGAAGACCTTTAAAACTACGGTTGCGGGGGACCAACCCCCAGAGCGTCTCATCCACCCAATGGGTCTGGGCATCTGTCCTCTGCAGGTCTGTCCCAGTAATTCTGATGTGCAGTCAGGGACAGAAGCTCTTTCCTCAGGAGAGGAATGGGTGGTGTTAAAGTCAGCACAGCTCTGGACCAACTTGCTCTGGCCACTTGAGAAGGTCCCAAACTCTGGAGAAAGTAGGAAAAGATAATCAACCACAGAGATAGTTTCCCAGCTGCTACAGAGTGTTGGACAAGCAAAAAGTACTGCTGAGGGCTCTGCTGGCGGCATCTGGGAGGATGGAGGGGATGCTGGGTACGAAGCACAGGATGGGCAGGCAGCGCCTCCGGTGCTCTGTGCACAGGAAACACTTCCTCCACAGAGAGACAGTGTCCAGGCTGTGGAAACAAACATCTCCCTGCTCGTAGCCTGCATCTTTCTCTGAATGGCACAGCCCACATGCCGAGGCCTTTGTTACGACCCTGCCAGCCAGGCGTTAGGCCCTGTCCATTCCTTCCTCTCCCAAGCTGCCAAAGATTTCCTGGTTCATGGGTTCCAAATGTTCGTTGTGCTGCCTTTGTCCTCAGCACACATGCCCAGGGTGATTTAGGTGACCATGGGTGCCCTCTGCAGCAGCCGGAGGGCTCCTTGAGGACCAGGACTGGTCCTCCCACCTTTCTGGTGTCACAGATTGTCAGGTGCTCTTGTGAATTCACACAGACTCACATCTCACTGCACTGCCCCCACTCCTGCCTCATATCTGGCTGAATCCCTTTCCCACTCTGGACCCATTTCCTCGTCTGAAAATGGAGTGGGCCAGGTGCCTACAGACTCTGTTGGTAGCAGGTTCTGAGGGGTAGACAAAGATGACCACTACTAGTTCCATTATCGAGATGGGATCATTGAGGCTGGGACTGCCTTGACTTGACCAAGGTTGTTCACCCAGTAGGCAGGGGAGTCACCCAAATCCTAGTTCATTTGCTAGACAACCTGCAATGGGAAACACAAAATACAGCCGAAGATCATGGAGGCTTCTCCAAAGCGACAGGCTTGGGAGAAAACGAGTTTCTGTAAGGAGACAAGCACCTGCTATGAAAGGAGCCTCTGGCCAGCCTTGGTGGCTCAGGCCTGCAATCCCAGCACTTTGGGAAGCTGAGGTGGATGGATCACCTGAGGTCAGGAGTTTGAGACCAGCCGGCCAACATGGTGAAACCCCATCTCTACTAAAAATACAAAAATTGGATGGGAGTTCGTGGAGTGCCTGTAATCCTAGCTACTTGGGAGGCTGAGGTGGGAGAATTGCTTGAACCCAGATGGCAGAGGTTGCAGTGAGCTGAGATGGTGCCATTGCACTCCATTCTGGGTGACAGAGAGAGACTCTGTCTCAGAAACAAGGAAATGAAAGAGAAGAAAGGAACCTCCTCTCGTTCTCTCTGGATGAGACCTAACTGACTCACTCAGCTGGACGTTTCCAGGCTCAGTAGGCAGGAAGTCCAGCCTCTGTCTAGGCTGCCTGTTCCCCTGAGGGGCCACGGCTTGGGCCACACCTCCAGTCCTAGCTTACCTGTTGTCATGTGCTGAAGGGCCACCCACTTAGTGTCTGAGAGAGGTTGGTTTTTAGCTAAAGGCCACAGCAAATTGCCTCGGGAACCTCAGGAAGGCTGTCCTATGGAGGCGCCTGTCGGCTCTGGCCAGCAGGGGACGTGGCTTGTGACCTGGGTCACAAGGTTGTGATCAGAAGCAAGTGCTGGGGGCTGGGTTTGGGGGTGGAGTTAGGGTCAAAGCCCATGCCCAGGGTGCCCACTGCGGGCGCCTCTGACGAATTCCAGCTGCCACCCCAATCTGCCTTCGTAGGTTGGAGTATTTCATAACGACCAAAGTCCAGGCCTGCAGAGCTCGGCAGGGTGATTTTGGTAAAATTATCCTCTGACTTGTTTTGGTTTGAGATGCTGTATTTGGAACTGGGGGAAGGGAGAAAGAGAGTCCTCTCTTTCTCTCTGCTAAAACAAAATTATTCTGACACCTGTTAAAATGCAAGAAAGACTTTATTCAGGACCGTTTTGATAAGTGTCAAGACGACTGCAATAGGAGAGAGAGACGGGGCTCCTGCCTCTGCTCACATGCCTTGACCAGCTCCCTCTTACCTACAGCCAATTTTCTGCATGTGCTAGACATGGGCTTTCCCCTTTGCCTCCCCATCTTCCCCCATCTGAAGGAGCCTTAGCGGGGACATGCTGGCCCACAGGGATTACCCCAGGGCACCCCAGGACAGGGCCACCAGCTGTTCTTCTGTCTTTATTTTTCACAGCTCCTCACCTGGCCCTGACCTCAAGCTGAGCTCTGGTCCCTTAAAGGGGGAAGTCACTCCGTGTCTCCTGACCTTCATTTGCTTTTCTGTGAAATGGATGCCCACAGAAGGTTCACGTATCCTCAGAAATCCTGCCCTGATGCTGGCCATATGAACGTGAACATAGACTTGGCTTTGAGCTCGCTCAGAGATAAATGAAGTGGCCTTATGAAGGGCCATGTTTGTATCTATGGGCTCATTCCCAGCTTGGCTCCCTTCTGATAGAAGTTGGAATGACCTGGAAAACAGTTCCACCTGGGCTAGGCTGTGGGGCTCCTCCAGGCTTTACTCATACCCGTCTTGGTTCCCCAACCCTGGTGAGCCTCTGCCTACATTGCAGTCTCCTTAGAGGTGTCTTCTGTCCCTGCCACCCCTGTTCTCGCCATGTGCTCCATCGGAGTCCCTGCATCAACTATCATCTGTGTACTTGGCTTTCTCTGCTACTGTGGGACCCCTGAGGGCAGGGCTTGTGGCTCAGTCTCTGCTCCCCAGACCTAGCACTGCCATTGGTGGGGACAGAGCAGGGACCCAGTGCACAGGCAGCATTAGTGGCCTGGAGCCTACCTACTCCACCTTTTCTCCTGTGTTCCCTGGTGTCTGTGCATCCGGGGCTTCCAGGCTCTGAGAGGAACTCAGTGGGTGTGCAGATGACACACACCCTGCGCAGCAGGAACTCTGCTGGGGTGCTCCAGCCGTTCCCCTCTTGCAGCATTTACTAAAGCAGAGACAGGTTGAGGGCCCACAGACAAAGAGCTAATGTTCAGATGCAAGGATTCCTGTTTGAGAAGTGAGCCAAGATTAAGAGAGGACCTCTATCTCCTCCTGCAAGTGTCCATCACCCACCCATTCATTCTTCTTCACCTCCCCCAGTTCAGGGATACCTCCCTCCATGCACCAGCCGCTCACACACATGGACAATGAGGATTACTGAGCTCCTGGGTGTGTGCAGGGGCTTTGGAGAGATGGTGTCCTCCACTGGTCCCCTTTGGGAAGGAGGCCTCGGGGCCCTGTGTCACGCCTCTGCCAGTCACGGCCATCTCTATTCCAGGCATGTGGGGTTCCTCCAGCTTTTCCAATCCTCCAAAGACCCTCCAGTGTTTATAGCTCAAAGGAACCCTTTGATGTCCTAAATGACAAAGCCAGGCATCACAGTGGCTTCGGAGGCTGCTGCATGGAGACGATAGCTCCCTGCAGACACCCCGGGAGGGGCAGCTGCCTGCCTGCCAGCACTTCTGGCTGTCTGAAGTGCTTCGCTTCAGCTCCACGTGGGTGTCTTTGTTGTCAGAGCCGCTACCGCCTGGCTTTCTTGGGGAAATGCGGAGTCCTGGGCCAGCCCAGCCCAGCTATGCACGTGAGGCAAGGACAGGGTTTGGGTCCTCCCCAGGAAGTGAGCGTTTGCTCAAGGCTGCCTGAGCTCCCTGTCACAGGGTCTGAGCCCTCTACCCACCCAGGCTGCTCAGCCCTCTGATCTCTGGACATCAGGGTGTGGGTTTGGGGTGACTTTTTCTCCCAGGACCTTTGTACATCCTGGTTCTAATCCCAGCTCTGCCACTCTGTAGCTGGGTGTTTCTGGGCATGTCTCCATCTCGTTGTCTGTAAAATGGGGATGATGACAGGAAAAATAGTACCAACTCTACAGGGTGTTTGTGCAGATTGGGTAGAATGACATGGACCTCTTGCAGATCTCCGGCACCAGCAAGTTCTTGATAAGTAGCAGCTCTCATCCTGTCTTTTCCCTCTTCATAACCCAGTGTTTCTCCATCCTAGCTACTCAGCCCAGACTCCAACCCAGACTCTAATAGCAGAGGAGCTCTGAAGGCGGAGTTTGCTTTTGTGCTTTTAAAAATCTCCCCCAGTTGATTCTAAGATGAGCCAAGGCACAGAACTCTGGATCTAACCAGATCCCACAGCTCCTGACCTATGTTGTGCAATATGGTAGCTACTAGCCCCATGTGACTATTGACATTTAAATTCATTGAAACAACATAAAACTAAAAGTTCATTTTCTCAGACACGTTAGCCACTTTTCGAGTGCTTAGCAGCTGCAGTTGGCTAGTCCTACTGTGTTGGGCACTGCCATCCTGGCAGGAAGTTCTTTTGGAGAGTGCTGTAAGACCAGAGCCGGCCAGTGGAAATACAATGCAAGCCATACACGCACCTACCATTTCTCTAATAGCTATGTGTAGTAAGTAAAAGGAAACAGTGAAATTAATTTAGTTATATTTTATTTAATCCTCTATGACCAAAGGGCTGTCATTTCAGCATGAAATCAATGTGAAGGAAATTAGTGTTTTTACATCCATCTCTGTACTACATCTTCAAAGTCTGGTGGGACCTGCATCTTTCACACGTTCAACACATGTGCACAAGGTGGGCGCTCCACAGAAAGCCGGCAATGAGTGAAGCTATTTCACATCAACGTCCTCCTCTTGACAGAATACCATGGCTGTGCCTACATGTAGTGCTTTAGGATGCATGAAGTACTGTGATTCGTGTGTCTTCTGATGCCCTCTAGAGCTCTCTGATCAAGTGTTTTAATCTCAGGCTGGCCTAGACCACACGGCTTGTAGGGCGAGCAGGGAGTACCAAACCAGGCTTCCCTCAGATGCTGCTGTTGTATTCCTTGATTAGTGAGTGTCCAGTCCTGGGCAATGCCATTGGTGTTGGCCTAATATACTGAGTGTCCCTTGGGAACAGGCAGCCTGTCCCTATTTCTGTTTTGCCTGTCCTGTGCCTGTTATTTCTGCATCAGCTCACCTGTCTATGGAGAAAGCATGGCCTGAGTAACTTGCTGGTGTGGGAAGATCTCTCCCGCTGGGAGCTGTGAGGTCAGAGATTCCCACCATCATCCCATCCTTACTGCCAAGACATCTATGCCACCATTGCCCCAAATAAATGTAGTGTGGCCAGGAAGATTTATGCTGCCACCTACCAGCTGGCATGAATGTGTTAATATATATTGATTTAGTCATATTTGTTCATAGTAGAGCGTGGCCAGGAGGGAATGGAACACATGGCGGCTCAATTATGATAAGTGAAGATAGGGCATGGAGATCCATTTAAGTGAGGAAAGGAGAGCATGGTAGGGACAGGTGAGGACACCAGGGGCTGTGGGGAACCATCAGGACCCCAGAGGCAGGCTGCAGAAAGAACCTCTGATAAAGAGAGAATAGAGGGGGCAGAAAGTCATGTCTACCTAAAGGTGGGCCCTGCCTCAGCCTCCACACACTGTGGGGCCCTGGTGCGTGGTGCCAGCTGGCGAGAGGGGAATGCATATTTGTGACAGCAGAGGCTCCAGAAAACATGCAAAGTGGGGTCCTGCTCACTACAGTTTCCGGTTTCTCTGGTTTTCAGTTTCTGTTAGAAGCCTAGCAGACAGGGCAGCATTCAGAGTTCAGCTTCTGGCCTTGGCAGCTGGTAGGCAGGCAGGCTGGGCAGGGGGCATCGACTCTTGCCTGGCTGCTATGAGTGGTGAGACCATTCTCTGAAGTATACAGCTGGTACCACGTAGGAGCAGTTCTCCAATACCCTCATGCCTTTCCCAGTCTTTCTGCTGACCTGCTCTGACAACCACTTTCCCAACCTGTCCCTGATCCTCCCAGCCTCTGGGGAATGTATTTCCAATTTCCCTCCTCTCCCAGAGGCCCACACCTGATCTCCTTTATGATTTACACTCAGTGCCCCCCTCCCTGCCCATAGCTAAATTGCCACCCTCCACAGCTCAGGGCAGACGTTGGTGCAACCCTTGTGGCTGCCAGCTCCTCTAGCTTCTCTTAAACTCCTCATTGAGTGAGAACACCTGCTTCCAGGTCTCCTCTCTAATGGCTTTAGCCAGAGTGACACTGGTAGGGAACGTGATCTACTGCAGGCATCTGACAGCTTTTCAAATCCAGAGAATGCCAGCCCCAGCCCAGCTGTTCTTTCTCATTCATCCGACAAATTCGTTCTGAGCACTGAATCTGGACCCCGTCCTATCTCATGGCCTCGGATCCGACCTGCCATGCCTGCACGGATTGGTTTTGGATAATAGGCAGATGAATTAAGATCATCCAAATGGTTTTCTCTTGCACCGAAGTGTCCAAATGGTGGGCAGCTCTGTTCATGGACTCAGCATATAATGATCCCTCCCGAAAATCATAATCCATCAATCTCTTCTTTCAAGACCATCAATCAATGCTCAGAATCCACAGCCCCGCTCTTATTCCGGGAGTTTTCAATCACTTCCCTTTTCCTTCATGCTTGCAGAATGGTGCACTGACACTAGGAAATTGTGTTTTGACATGAAATCATTATGTGTTTTAAAACCTCTCCTTCAATGTTGGTCTTTTCCTGCCTTCTGTTCTCCCCTGACACATTTCCTGCTATGAACTGCAGTGAGAACCCTGCTCCTTTGTTAAACTCTTAGGCACAGGTGAGGGATACATGGTCTGAAAGAAAGAAATACAGGAAAAATAGGTTGCCTGTTTCATCCTGGCACCATCACACTATAATTAATTTGTCTCTTCCAATCGAAAGCCTGCTAGTATGTTTCCCTCAGGGATGTTCAAGGGATTGGTAAGGGTGGGAGGGGCTGGACTGGGGCATGAAGTGCCTGTACAGTGAAGTTGCATCGTAATTAGGTGTGTTTTTTTTTTTTTTTTTTTTTTTTTTTGAGACAGAGTTTCGCTCTTGTTACCCAGGCTGGAGTGCAATGGCGCGATCTCGGCTCACCACAACCTCCGCCTCCTGGGTTCAGGCAATTCTCCTGCCTCAGCCTCCCGAGTAGCTGGGATTACAGGTACGTGCCAGCATGCCCAGCTAATTTTTTGTATTTTTAGTAGAGACGGGGTTTCACTATGTTGACCGGGATGGTCTCGATCTCTCGACCTCGTGATCCACCCGCCTCGGCCTCCCAAAGTGCTGGGATTACAGGCTTGAGCCACCGTGCCCGGCCAGGTGTGTTTAATGTGCAAAGTTAACTATATGCCTCGAGCAATCAGTCAACCAACCAATCAGTAAGTACAAAGAGAATTAGCTGTAAATAGTATGGTGATTCTGCCCATGGATCCCCGCAAACCAGCCCAGAGTGAGGGTGAGTTGGGAGGAGTGTACTGGCTGCTCCCTTATTCCTGACTCCTGAACGTCTCCCCGGTGCTAGCATCTCTCTTTGCTGATGCAGATGATAGGGTTCAGAGACTTACATTCCTTGTACAATGAGCCCCTAAACAAATGATAATTACTGATATGGCACTCAGCCAAAGATGGGTGCTGAAAGAAAACAAACAGATCAGGCTTTCAGGAAAGTGCTGTGTGTCTGTCTATGTCTTTCCCAAGGTGTTTATTTTCATGGGAAATTTTGTTTCTAAACAATTACAATGTGCCTGTGCGGTATTTGGGAGACTCAGTACAGCATAATAACATCCAGCCTGTGGGAGACAAGCTTTACGTGGTCTCTAACTAGCAGCGTCTTCTAGAGCAAGTTGCTTAACTTCTCTGAGCCTCAGTTTTCTCATCTGGAAATGGGGGGCATTAATACCAACCTCATAGAGTTTGACATGAGCCAAGATAGAATACGCTTCTGTGGGATCTAGCAGGTGTGCAGCACGTGATGGATTTTGTTATCATTATGGATAAATGACTTCTCACTGAGGAATGCTGAGCTGCCAATGTCACCGGAGGTGCTTCATTTAAAAAAGCATAGAGGCTGTTGAGTTAGTTTTGCTGAACAACAATAACTTACACTGTAAATAATTGATGCTGTGAGCAGACTTCCAGTGCTCACACCCAGGTAAGGTTCAGGAATGACAGTTCCACATTCTAAATCGCCTCATTTTTCCCTTGTTGAATAAATGGAGTCTTTGCTGGCGGTCAGAATGAAAGTCACCCAAGTATGACTTCCAAAGAAAGTGCCACTGGGGGGAGGTGGCAGGCTTGCTCCCTTGCTGCAGAGGCTGGGAAGGCACCCTTGCTGCCTCTGTGTGAAGCAGGTGCAGTTTGCAACCAGCACTCGAAGGCTCCCCTTTAAGTGGCCCTCCCTCTCTTTTTGGCAACCACTACCCCAGGCAGCTTCAGGTGGCTTCTCAGTTGTACTACGTCTTACTAAGAAGTTCTACTCTGGTCTGCCCTTCTTTGGAAGTGTCCTTGTTTCAAACCCACTTGACCTTGATCTGGCTAGGATCCCTCACCCCGTCAACCATTTCATGGGTATTTAGGAGTGCATTATGTGGAATAGAAGGTGTCTTCCTGTGAGCTGCCCCACCTTCATTTTGTAGCCAAGGACGGTGAGGCTCAGGGTTAGGAAGTGAATCTCCAAGGCCTCATAGCCACTTTTACCCTGACTCATCCACACAGCTGAGGCGTGCTGAGACCTCAGGGAGGTGAGGATCTAGAACTCAGAAACTGGCTATGGGACTAGCGAAGGTGGAAAAAACAAAATTCACCTATCTGTGCTTCAAACGGAGAACGCGGACTGGCTTCTCCATCTTGGGTGCTGATTTTCTGGGGAAGGTCTTATGTAGGGAGGGGGCAGGACAGCAGCAGGAGCCATGGGTGGGGTGGTAAGTGAAGCTGGTTGAGAGGCCTGTCCATGATCTAGATGCTCAGAAGCACAGGGGCTGGGGTTGGGGCTGGCCCCAGAGTAGGAGCTGACTGGAGCAATGGAGAGTTTCAGGGCTCCCCCAAAGGATGGGATGCGCCTGTCTCCTTACTGAATGCCTAAGGTGTGCCAGGCACTGGTCTAAGGATTTTTCATGTGTTAGCTCCACAGGCATCACAACAGCCCTCAGAGGCAGGTGCTGATATTTATAGATGAGTGAGCAAGGTCTCCTGGGGGTGTAATTGCTTGTTCAAGATCACATGCCTAGCCAGGGGAGTGTCAGGCCTCCACAGAGTACCTCAGGCTCTTGCTGCTTGGCTCCAGGTCACCAGGAGTGGAGGATGAGGAAACTGAGGCAGAAACTGCACTGGGAGACAAGGCCGGGATATGGAGGGGTAAGCAGTGAGTGTAGGCAGGAGCTGGCCGAAGCCCAGCATGGCCCAGCTGAGCAGGTGAGGCCCCTCCTCATGCAGGGAGAAGGAGGACCTCAGCCAGGTGAGCTAGAGAGCAGATCCCAGCCCCAGGCTTGCTTCACGAGCCCACAGCTGAGCTTCTGCACCCGGGACTACTGGAGACAGGCTTGCATTCACCCAGAGGATTAGCCCTACGGTGGGGGCCAATTGCAGCAGTGGGCTCTGGGTAGAGGCATCCTTTCCCTGCGGGGCCCATAAATTACATGGCCAGGTGACCCTCCCACTGGCCTACATGAAAGACCAGCCCGCAGGTGCCCGAGGGAGGCCCGGACACTCTGTTATAGGAACTTGCCTGCCCCAGCATTTTAGTCAAACCGCTAGTAGGGCCACCTGCTTTCTAGCTCAATGAGGCCCCCTGGGGAAGGAACTTAAAAAAGATTTCAAATCATAACAATGCTCTCCTCTGCTTAAGTCGACAAATGTTTTCTTCCCCTCCATCACAGCAAGGGCACACATGGAAAAGGATACCATTGAGAAAATATGCTTCTGGCTGTCAGACCCAGGAGGGACAATTCACCCTTATTTAGCCAATTTCTTCCTGCCAGATGAAGCATCTTTGGTAAGTGTGCCCAGGGACAGTTTGCATTTTCTCCCCTCCAGCAGCATCAGGCATACCAGCACGAGGGTGTTTGTTTTTCTCTCCAATGTGTCCATTGTATTCACCCCTTCCATTTTTAGTTCCAAGTATAACCTTGACTGCACCCTCATCCTCCCTGCTGGATTTCTGCGGTAACCTCATAACCGGACTCACCTCTCCGCCCTATGCTTGCATCCTGTAATCCTCCTTCCTCCAGAGTGACCTTCCTGAAGACTGCAGTCAGCCTCGGCTGGGCACCTTCTCACCTCTTCTGATGTCAGCACCAGGATCTTCCCCGGGAACTTCATCTGCCCATTTCAGGGGAAGCATGTCCTCGGTCCATCCTATCTTAGCAACCCATTCCTCTTGGCTGCTGAACTCAAGGGATGAGCTGGTCAGGGCTTTCCCTTGGAATTGTCGCCTTGGGAAGGAGGAAGGCATGACAAAGGCATCTGTTCTTCTGGGCAGCTATGGCAATGTCCTGGCCACCTGTTCCAGTGTCATGGTGCTGAGTGACCAACAGCTACAGGGGCTTGTGCCCTGGAACAGTCTTGCGGTATGGATGGATGTTTGTACTGCTCGCTCCGTTCTTGGCTTAGTAGCATCCAAGTTCCATTCTGAAACCCTTGGAGCTGCCTAATGCATGTTATCCAACATTTTTGTGTTTGACCCAGCTAAAAGAGATTCTGTTAACTGCAATCTAGAATCCCTGCCAACACAGAAGGCAGCACAGAGAAACCCCACAGTGGCAGATCTCGAGTTTCAAGATTCAGTTGTGTTTGACACCAGATGCACCACTATCTTTCTCAGCTATGTCAGCCAACAAGTTCCCTCAGTACCTCATGTGATAGAAGGTGTGTTCCTAAAACTTGCAACCAATCAAGTCCTGGATAATGTGAGTGTTCTTGTCATCTCCAGTGACCCTCATGGTAGGCTGCTCACTGCCCCCAGACCTCCTGTTTTATTTTCACTACTTTCTTTGCTCACACAGTGCCCTACTGAAAGAGGTTCATTCCTCGCTTGCCAGGTTGCAGGGATATCCAAGTTTATTCATTTATTCCCTTCTCAACATTGAAGACCCACATCTTTTCCGGGCAGTATTCTAGATGAGAGGGTACAGCAAGGTAGAAGTGGAGTGGTGGGTAATTCTTTCCCTACACGCCAGACACCTTTGTAATAAGTGCCTTATGCAAACCTTCTCATTTAATTCTCATAACTGACAAGGAAGGAGTATTAGTATTGTCATTTTGTGGCCATGGAAACTGAGGTTTTGGGAAATTAAGTAACCTCCCCAAAGTCACACAGCTCTGGAGTGGTAGGAGCAGCTCCTTCCTGAATTCCTTCTAGAGGACTCCGTCCATGAGGCATGGTGCTTGTTCTTAAATGGGTGGCGTACACTGCTGGGAGCTGGAATACACTTTTAGATGGGAACATGGCTACTGTATACAGCTTAGCAAACAGAATGGGTGTCTACTATGTACAAATTGTGGGGTGTTTTTGTAAAAACAAAGGAATTAAAATACAATGTATTCCCTGACCTTGAAGGGGGCAGTATAGAAGGGAAGAAGGGCAGGCATTCAGACATCTGTAGCTCAGGTTGCAGAGAATGAACAGGAGAAAGACAATGACTTTGAACTGGGAGCTCTTGGGCTGGGCCTTGAAGGTCACTCGGTGTTAGGTAACTGGTGAACCCAATCCAAGTTACAGAGCTCAGCTGGAGAAGCACGGACAGCCATGGCTGGGTAGTCAGGGAAGACAGACCTTCCCTGAGCCTGCAAGCAGGGGAAGGGGTTCAGTAATTGTATATCATTCCATCTCATCTCTCTAACTCTAAAAACTTCTTGATAAACACTTTTGTACACAAACTCAGCAGCATTTAGTGAATCCTGTCCATGCACCAAACACCGTGCTCAGTGTTTCATTCCAAGCCTGAATTATTTTCCTCTGCGAAATGAGGGTGCTCATAAGAGCTAGGTTTTCACTGAGGATTAGTATGGTTTGGAAATCATTTGGCATCTAAGCAGTGCTCACTGGGTGGGTAGACAGTAGATGCTTTGACTGATGATTATAATGACCCCATGCAAAGAGAAGAAAGGCATTTTTTTTCTTTTCTTGAGACAGTCTTGTTCTGTCATCCAGGCTAGAGTACAGGGAGGGGCATGACCTCAGCTCACTCAACCTCTGCCTCCTGCATTGAAGCAATTCTCCTGCCTCAGCCTCCCTAGTAGCTGAGATTACAGGCATGTGCCACCACACCTGGCTAATTTTTTGTATTTTTAGTAGAGACGTGGTTTTACCATGTTGTCCAGGCTGGTCTCAAAACCCTAACCTCTGGTGATCTGCCCACCTTGGCCCCCCAAAGTGCTGGGATTACAGGAGTGAGCCACCACGCCTGGCCAAAAAGGCATTTTTAACTACAGATGAGAAAAACTGATGCTCAGGGAGATTATGAGACTTACTGGGGGTCCCTGAGCTTCTTGCAAACAGAAGAGGGCTATGAGGCCAGAACTGTTCACTCTCCTTCCTGGACTGGGCTCTCTGGCCTGGTAGTCAGTCTTTAAGGATGGGAGAGCATCTGGTGACTGGGAATATACCTTGTGGGACCTTTCCTGGAGAAGGTTCTCAGCCCAGCAGCCTGATAATCTAGATGTGGGCCTGGCTGGCTGTGCCTTTTTAGAGATCACTCATCCAGGAACTCAACCCTGGAATCTGATGTCTGAGGCCAGTGCTCTTGGGGTACAGATGTGGATGGCAGAGGCCCTGGTGTGGGTGATGAGGAGCATCTGAGAGACAGCGGGCCATCATCCCTCTCCTGGACTTATGTCTGGCTCCCATCAACAGAAGAGTGTAGGATGGTTTCCACCTTAAGGTCCTACAAGAGGAGCCGTGACGGTTGTCCAAAGGGTGGGCCGCCTACCTCCTCTGAATTGTCCAAATTCTTCTCAACTCAGAAGGGTCACTTCAGCTGGGATATACATTATGTCACCATAGGGGACTGGAAGCAAAAGCAACAACTAAAGTTGTACCAGCAGCACGGGCGAAGGGACAGGGCATTTTTTGGGATTCTCCAAAGGAAGCCAGACCTGGAGGCGAGTCAAATGTTGGACACACAGGGCAGCTAAGAGAACTTGTGGGGACAAACTTGAGAGCCTTCTGAGGACTTCTAGAAATAATCAGAGAGACTTGAGGGGTCCTGAATGAGTCGGTGAAAGCAGTTCAAGGGAAGCCTCATTACAAAGGCTAAGCCTAGCACGGGCTGGGCACACAGTGGGTCCCCAACCATACTTTCTTGTTAATGCATTCATCAGGGCCACTCTCATTAGTGGGGATGTACTCGCTGACTTGTTCTCTCCATCTCAATCAAATGGAAACCTGCGTGGAATGACAATGCAGGCTTCTGAGGAAGCGGTGCAGTCGCTGTGCCTCTGAGCCTCCTTGGGGAGCTGGTCTGCCAGCTTTCCCGGCTTCCTGGGGCAGAAGTTACTCTCGCTGCTCAGAGCTGGGCTGCTGCTGCCTTTCTTTGCTCTGGAAAAGCTCAGCTCCATGTGCTTGCCTAGGCCCCTGCCTCCAGCAAGAATGTTTGGGACCCAAAGGGGAGATCAAGGTGTGTGCCAAGGGCTCTTCTGAGTGAATTTCTTGTTTAATCGCCCAGATGAGAAACTTAGAGTAGATCTCATTCCAGCCCCTCAACATATGTGGTCCTCAAATGGACTGGGGGCAGAGGAGCACAGCAGTGGGTGGTGATGCGGGGAAGGCCCTCTCTCCGACCTGAGCAGGGCTACCATTCCATTCACTCAATTCCAGTACATTTCATTCCGAGCCACAAGTGGCTTGTTCCTCTCCGAAGAAGCATTTGAATTTTAAAAGAGGACCCTGGAGAGGAAACACTTAACCCAAAGGAATGAATATTTAATGCTG
The DNA here is from genome assembly GCF_048565385.1 of Saimiri boliviensis. Lineage (NCBI taxonomy): Eukaryota > Metazoa > Chordata > Mammalia > Primates > Cebidae > Saimiri > Saimiri boliviensis. Next base: position 116,941,546 of record NC_133453.1, read on the forward strand.
GCATTTCAGGTTCTGGCTGGGAGAGGTCTTGGGGAGCCTTTCCCAATGTTCTGCAGCGCATACCCCCAGCCGCCTACCGCCTCTGCTCAGGACGATGAGGCCAGCCTGGCAGCAGCTGTTGGGGGAGAATGCAGCTCTGGGCTGGGTCCAGCCTTCCGCTAACTCTGTGTGTCCCCAAGCAGGCTGTGGGGGTGTTTGTTGGATCCCATTTGGCTTCAGTGTTAGGACACTCAAAGGGGCAGCCCAACGGACAAATAGACCCATACTTTTCTTTTCCTTTTTATAAAAAATGGGCCTGCAAGGCTCTTCAGGTGGGGCCATGCTCTCCTGCTCGGCACGGCCCCCCTCCACCACTTTCTCTTGTCTTATACACCTTCTGTCTTATGCATGTACTTTACCCCCTGGCCCTGGGAGTGTTTGAGTCTGAGACCCGTGCTTCCACAAGGTTGTCCTGGGCACCAGGGGCAGATGGGAAAGGTTTGGGGGCTGTGCACTGTACGTGGATGCAGAAATGAATGTGGTGACAGCTCCACTCTATTTTCTGTCTGCCAATCCCCAAAGCTGGGCTGGGAACCTGATGTAGGTGGTCTCATGTCATTTGCCCACAGCAAGGAGGACATGCCCATATAGAAGGGGAAGGGATGGAGACTCAGAGCAGTTAGGTGACTGGTTAAGTCATTGGCTGGTAGGGGCGGAGCCAAGGTCTGAATGGGACTCCAATGCCCACACTCTTTCCTCTTCACATGTGGCCTCAGCACCTCTCCTAAGATGACAACTCGAGGCTTACTATGAGTTATCTTAAACTGGGGGCTTCCTGGGCAATGTGGCTGTTTGGGGAGTAACCTCAGATGGGTGGCATGGTCAGATATAAGCTCCTCATGTGATGAGGAGAAGACAGGGCCTCGGTTTTTCTTAATCTTTAGTAGGGAATTCAGAATCCAGGGATGGGTGCTCCAAGGGCTTCTATGAAGCGGGGCTGCCATGCAGTGTGCTCCTTGGCCCCCTTCTGGATGGAGGGCTTAGAAGACAAATGAGGGATCATCTGTGCCTGTTGCTGTCTACTAGGGGGACAGGACCCCTATACAAATGCCTGGCTGGTGCAAACATTGCAGCAGTGGCTGTGACTACATTAGGACTTCCTGCTTTCAGGACCACCCATGTGGGTATAAGCCCCACAGTTTAGGAAGTTGTCAACAGCTGGTGGCAATGACAGTCAGAGGGCTGTGTCCTGAGCCTGTTCCTTCTCTCTTCCTGGCATTGTCCTCCTGCTGCTCCCTTGAGATTCTGGCTCCCTCCCTCAAGCCCACTCCCCCTGCCTCAGGCCTTGATACCCACAACTCTGTCTACTCCACAGACAGTCTCATCAGATAAAGCCCATGGCCAGCCTGAGCTGGCAGGACCATTGCAGGCTTTTCAGTCAGACCCATGTTGGGTGGAAGCCTGGTTCTCTGGTTTACATTGTGAAATTGGGCAAGATACTTCATCTCTCTGAGATGTGGTTTCCTTATCTTCAGAAAGGGGATGGTGATACCCATAGGGTGTTTAGACAGATTGAGTGTATATAGCAATGTATTTTAAATTGTGCTCTACAGAGGCAGCTGTTCTGCTCCTTGCTTTTTCATGGAGGATTAACACTCTGTCCTGGATGAATCTATGTGAGTACCGGAAAAGCCCTTTCAACATTTTCATGTTTGCCCAATATTCCTTTGCAAGAATGGACAAGAATGGACCATAATTTATTTAGCAGTCTTCTTCTGATGGACATTTAAGCTGTTTACAATATGTTGTGATGATAAACAATGCTAGGATAACAGCTTTTTTTTGTATTAATCATTTTACCCATATATCTCTGTGGTTAAGAGCAACCTGGTCTTTCCTTAGGAGTTTCTTCACCTTGTCTTCTCTACCTGTGTGGGCATCTTACCCTGCAAGGGCAGCTCCAAGCCTGCCTCCCTCTGAAGCCCTCCCTGACTTTCCCAGGAGGGTCATGTTGCTCTCCTTCAGTGCCTGGTGGTTCCCTGTTCATATTTCCAGGTAGACTTGTAATCTCACATTTTAATCACTTAATTCATATGTCTGCCTCTTCTTCTAAATTGTAAAGTTCATGACAACAGGACTGTTTCTGACCGCAGAGGCTAGGTACCCCCAGTGCCTAGCCCGTTGTTTTTCACATAGTAGGAGCTTAACTTTTTTATGCATCATGAATAAATGAAACAGTCTCTGCCCTCAGGAAACTGATGGTCAATGGAAGAGATAAGTCATGTACACAGATAATTATAATTACAATGCAAGGCAGAAAGCTCTAAATGCCAGCAGAGGTACAGATTATTCTGTTTGGTGCTTCTCAGCCTTGACTGCAAATGAGAGTCGCCTGGGGAGATTTTTAAACACACTACGCCTGGGGTCTATCCTCAGAGAGTCTGGTTTATTTGGTCTCACGTGGAGTTCAGCAATTGGTAATTAGAAAGCCCTCAGAGTGATTCTACTGGTAGCCAGGGTCAGGAACCACCCCTGCAATATTGCTCAAGTCAATGACTCTCCTGGGAACTTGAAAATTCCCCAGGGAACTCCTTTCCTGGGGAAACGCAAATTCTGACTCAGCCCATCTGAGTAGGACCTGAGGCTTGACATTTTTTCCCCATTTTCTCCCCCAACTTTATTGCGGTATGCTTGACAGATAAAAATTTTTTATATTTAAGGTGTACAATGTGATGTTTTGATATATATGCACATTGTAAAATGATGACCGTAATTAAGCTAATTAACATAACCATTACCTCATGTAGTTACTATTTTTTTGTGTATGTGGTGAGAACATTTAAGATCTACATTTTTTTTTTTTTTGAGACAGAGTTTGGCTTTGTTGCCCAGGCTGGAGTGCAATGGCACAATCTCGGCTCACTGCAAACTCTGCCACCCAGGTTCAAGCAATTCTCATGCCTCAGCCACCTCTAATCCCAGTAGCTGGAATTAGAGGCATGCACCACACTGCCCAGCTAATCTTTGTATTTTTAGTAGAGATGTGGTTTCGCCACTTTGGGCAGGCTGATCTTGAATTTCTGGCCTCAAGTGATCTGCTCACCTCAGCATCTCAAAGTGTTGGGATTACAGGTATGAGCCACTGTGCCTGGCCAAGACCTACATTTCCAACAAGAGCCTAGGTGATGCTCTTGCTGTTGGTTGTGAACCATGCTTTGAGTATGCCATGCTCTCAAGCAGCTGTTGCTAACCCTGGTTGTACATTTGTGTTCCAATTCCTGGGCTGATCTCCAGACCAGTTAAGTTCAGAATCTTTGAAACTGGAAACCTAGGCATTAGTATTTTTAAAAGCTCCCAGGTAATTCCAATGTGAATGAAATATGCCCTTTTAGCTGTGTGGAAAGATGAGTGTCTTGGAAGAGATGGCATTTCTGGAAGTGGTACAAGGGCATTTCAGGAGAGGAAACCTGCGTGACTCAGAACCTCTAATTGTTCTTCTAGTTCTAATATTCTAAGATAACCATGATTGTACTGGAGGATGGGAGACCTGGGATCCAGTTGTAGTTCTGATCAGAAGCATCTGTATGCTCTTAGGCAATTCATTCATTCATTCATTTGTTCATTCATTCACTTATTTGTTTATTGTCAAGTATTGTGCTGGATCTGGAGAGTTAGCATTGAAGAAGGCAGACCTGATCCCTACTTTCATGGAGCTCCCTGGGTAGCAGTGAATTCAGACAATCACAGTAGTAATTATCATAGAGCATGATGAATGACATACTAGGGAAAATATAGGACAATGCTCTGGATTCCTCACTGATCAGATGGATAAAGATAATGAGGCTTTCCCTTTCTACTTCATAGGATAAAATGACTGTCACACGGGACAGTGAGTTTGGGGAGGCTGTGTAAAATTGTATAAAGGTCTGAAGGGATGTCACACATGGAAGCTCAGAGTGTGTGTCTAATGGGACAGAACTGATCCAGCTGACAGGCAGGCATGTCAACAAGACCTCAGCCACCAGCTTTTTTCTGGATTGCTTTGGGTTTTTGTCAGGAGCCCTGACTTTAACCCTAATGCTCTCCATGGCCCCCAACACCCACACAGGCACTTAGTGGAGTGTGGTTTTCAATGGGGTTGGTTTTATATAGACCCTCCATTTATTACAGCTTTCAGGATGACACAGCTCTTCTGGAAGAGGTGTGCAGAGTGATCCTGGAGGAGCAGCAGAGAGAGGTGTGGGCCATCCACCTGCCAGCTGCTTGGTACCTCCAACAACCTTCAGCTTGTATCTGGACCAGCTGGGGCTGCAGAGCCTGGATTTCCAGCTGGCCCAGCACCATATTCCAGGTGGTCCTTGGCCCCAGCTGCCCGTGTGAGATGGCATGCAGGTGACTGCAAGGCAAGCTGTCATTTCTCTTCATTTTTCAAAGCCTTTGACATTCCTTGCTTCTAGGATGCCCCACTGACACCACAGAGTAGTATGGGAAATAGGGAAAGAAAAATGCATCCTCCTGCAGGGGGCTTTTGATGCTTGGTATTTGTTATTCCCAATTTGGCCCAAGTTAACTGGACCATGGCATGTGGCTGCTCACCACGGTTGTTTCTTGTCCTTTCTCCACTGCCACTTTCTGAATCCAGGGCCCTACCTCCTCAGCACTGACTCCTGCAAATACCCTTCTGACTGTGTAACTGCCCCCAGCATCAGCCCTTTCATTGCTCCCATATGCTGCTGACAGGGGGTTTCTAAAGCACAATTTGATCTCATCACTTTCCAAGTCAGAGCATTTTTGTAATTCCCTACTTCCTATCAAGTCAGGTCCAAACTACTGTCTGCTTCCAAAACTTTTCGGCATCTTTCATTGTCCTTACCCTCTTACAATTTTAGCTCCAACTGGTTGACAAATGTATCCCTGTTTCAGACTGCCAGTGCCCTCATTTCTCCCTTCTATTTCCTCCAATTGTAAACACACACACACACACACACACACACACACACACACACACACACACTCACCTGGGGTAGAGCACACTATTGCCCTATCTAGAGTGTTTTACATTTCCATCTTTTTATCTAAATCCTGTTCATACTTCAAGGCTCACTTTCATCTCCCCATAACCAACATCTACTATACTTGCCTGGACCCCTCATGTAGTTTGGTATCACCTGCTCACTCTCTGTGTCACATGTGCTCACTGTGTCTTCACAGCAGAGTTTGTGTGCCTTGAGTACAGGAACGATGCTAGTCATATGTGTATAGGCTGTCAGGATAAAGCTATGCATAAAGGAAGCTCAGTGAGTTGGTTGAATAATAAATCCCTTTTAACAGACTAATAATATCAGTCAGAGGGGCCAGTGCTCCAAGTAGCATGTAGGGATGACAGAGACCCAGTGAGGGAAAGAGGACACCTATGGAAATAAAACAACAACAAGGCGAGACAAGCTCCTACCATTAGAATGTCATTAAAGGGAGATGAGGAATTAATTTCATTCAGTAGGCACTTAATGAGCAACTACTATATAATCATTATAAAATTTAGCTATCACCTGCCCCAAAGGAACTCAGAGTTTAACTAAAGTAAGAAACCCATATTCAGCCAAACACAGCACATTGTCATGCCATGATAACATGACCTAGGGCTACAGGAGCATCAAACAGCAAACAAACAATAGGTGATCTTTGGTTGACCAGCTTTGGTTGTTGATTTTGGTCAAACAAGTCACTATCAGAAGCAAGTGGCTGCTGTCAGGGAATTAGAAAGTCAGAGGCAGGATGAGGACACAAGAGACAGAGCAGTATTATGGAGAGTATGGGCTTTGGAATCAGCAAGACTTGGATTTAAACTACAGCTCCACTCACTACTACAATAGCTGTGTCGCCTCAAGTAAACAGCATTTGCCTCATCTATACGATGGAGATAACAATACTAATTTTCTAGGCAGTGAAGAAAAGCAAGATAATGCAGGCACTGCACTTAGCACAGTCCTTGGTACACAGTGAGAGCTAATGGATTTGAGCTGCCGTTTTCCAATACCAAGCCTTTCAGACTCGAGCCAGAAGGAGCAGGCTCAGGCCTTCAGAACCACGGACAGCGCTAAGGGGACCGTTGGCTGTTCTTCCAAATCCGAAAAATCATAGGAGCTAACAGTTACATAGCATTTCTTTGCCAGCAACGTTGCATTTGTTATCTCAGTTTATTCTCACAACAAATCTACAGAGAAAATATTGCTTTTGTTCTCATTTTAACACATGAAGGAACCAAGGCACAGCAGATAATTAGTTGTGCAAAGTCACAGAGGTAGTAAATGATGGAGGCAAGATTTAATCTCTGACTGGCTCCACAGCCCATGCTCTGTTGCCACTAGGCTATGCAATGGCAGGTTTTCAGGATGCCCGTGTTCTCTGAGGTGGGGCAGGTGGGACTAGCAGGACTGTCCTTTTCCTTTCCTCACAGCTCATTCTCTAGGGATCCTCTTTGTTTGGTTCTGAGGGCAGGGCAGTGGCCAGGTAGTGTTTTGTTTGTGTTATGGCCACATCCAGCATTTATGTGCCTGGTTCTCGTCTTTATCCCATCTTCCCCTGCCCCAGGCTCCTCTCCTCGCATATTTCCCTCCCCTCATCTACTCTCCCACCTTTCCATCATAGTTGGGGGTGAAGAAAGAAAAGAAAAAAAAATGTAATTGAGTAGGAAAGAGAAAGAAAGACTGAGATTAGAAGAGGTATCAGGAGAGAGGGAGGAATAGGAGAGAGAGAGAAAGAAAGTGAGAGAGAGAAAGGGAGAGAGAGAGAGAGAGAGAGAGAGAGAGAAACTAAGAGATAGTGAGGTATTCTAGTGAGAGGGAAAAATCATACACCAGAAGAAAAGAGGGAGCAGAAGAAGAGAGCTGGAAAGAGAATGGATGGGAAGTAATAAGGGAAAAATAAGTTAGCAGGAAGCAGGCATAGAAGGTGAAAATTAAAAAAAAAAAGAGGCAAGGGATCAATGGAAATGAGTAAATGAGAAGAGTATATGAGTGGGAGAAGAAAATATAAAAACTAGGACAAGACATGTGATGGTATGAAGAGAGGCAGGGAGAGAACTGGGCAGGAGGAGGTGTCAAATAAGTCTCAAGTGCTGTTAAGCAGTAAGCTGGCAACACATCTCTCCGAAATGGAGCTAGAAAATTGCCCCTTCCTGAAAGAAGGAGAGAGCAAAGGCAATTTTTTACCCATTATAGTGTGTAAAGGCTGGTGAGAGCATATAGTGGGTAAAGGCAATTGCTCTCTCTTCTCTTCAGGTCTGGAGGTCCAGCAAATCCAGGGAGAAGGATGGGAAACTGCCAGTCTGCTATGGAATCATGAAATCTTGCAAGTTTTAAGGAGCCTTGAGTTTTTCTTTCTATGGACAGACACACTCTTGTCCACTTAGCCGTGCCCACTCTTTTTCACCCCTTTTCCATCTCACAGGTGGAAAAGAGTAGACATGGCTGAGTGGAGAAGGACAATCAGGAGGGATTGCTGTACTCCTAAAAAGAGATGCTAACTGTCATCACCCTCCTTGCCTTGCGTATAATTGTAAAATGAAAAGTATTGTCATTTTGCAGAAGTGTCAGGAAGCTAGTGAGATGGCATTGATATAAAGAACTACCTAAGACTGGGCAATTTATAAAGAAAAGAGGTTTAATTGGCTCACAATTACACAGGCTATACAGAAAGCATGGCTGGGGAGGACTCAGGAAACTTACAATCATGTTAAAAGTGAAGGGGAAACAGGCACATCTTACATGGCCACAGAAGGAGAAAGAGAGTAAAAGAGGAGCTACACACTTAAAACGACCAGATCTCCTGAGGACTCACTCTATCGCAAGAATAACAAGGGGGAAATCTTCCCCTGTGATTCAGTCAGCTCTCACCAGCCCTTCCCCCAATATTTAAGATTACAATTTAACATGAGATTTGGGTAGAGACACAAAATCCAAACTGTATCAGGTAGATTTATGCAGGCGCTGCTTGGTCATCTGATAACTCGAAGGAGTGCCCTCTGGAGGAAGGACAAGGGAAGTACTGATGCTTCTTTACCTGATTTTGTCCCTGTGAGTCTGAGCTGAGGAGGGTGCATGGTATCACCCAAGTCCTCACTTCCTTTAAACTAGCTGCAACTAATTCTACTATCGAGAACAAGAGAGCATTTATTTTATACGTGCTTGACATGGTGCCAAGTGCCTTTTCACAGTGTCTTGTGTAATCCTCATAAAGACCCTGAGAAGTAGGCATCATTAATCCCCAGCTTTGCAAATACGAAGCTGGGGCTGAGAGAGGTTAGATAACTTATGCAAGACCATGCAGCTAGTGAGTGGTAGAGCAATGAACCCATTTATTCAGTCTGAAAGGCTTGTGTTCCTTCCATAATGAGGTAAAATCATGTCATAATATTGTCTTCAGAAGTTAGGATAACTTTTGCCATGAAATTGGGAAGCTTGGATGGGAAGTGGCTGAGACCATGAAGGCCTTGCTTATAAAACATGCCTCATTGCCTCAAAGGAGGTAGAAATATCCCTCTGTCAACCCTTATAGGGAGTTAGCTCTAAGGAAGAGAAACCTATTGTTAATTTCTATTCCCAGAGGAGGAGCCCGTTTGTATTCCAATCATGCAGGGAAGAACCTTTTTCTAATTTCCACAAAGGCCCCTAACAATGTTTTAACTGCAGACGGACAGCCCTGTCCTTTCTTTTCCTCTTAATTTTCAAAATTTATTTCCAAAACTTCCACTTCCAGAAATAGTTCTAGCTGTTTAAGTATCTGGTTTTGGATTTGCCTTCCCACAAAATGCAACTACAAGACATGACAAAATATATAAAGCAACTTTTTTCAAGAATTGGACAATAGGAAGCATAGGGTTTTGATTCTTGAGAGAAATAAAACACAAAAAAATGTGTCCCATGACTTGCCCTGACTTTCTGCCTAGGATCCTTTTTCTAACCTTGTTATAGTGAAGTGAACCCCATGAAAAGAGTGAAAGCAGTGGTTTTATTGAGTTGAGGAAGCAGAGATTAAAGTTTGGGGTCATGAAAATATCTGAAATTTGCAAGGCAGGATATCAGAAGGGAGGGATCTTACAAGAATGTGTGGGCGTTTCCCTCAGTTATTGGCTGAGGTCTGTGCGTCATATATACAGGTGGGGATGCTGCACAATAGCCTAGGAAGTGGCTGTTGAAGGGTTGAGAGCTTAATGGAGGCCAATGAGGTCATGCGGTGCTGAGAGATCTTGAAATTCTATTTTGACCAGTGAAGACACCTCACTGAGAATATTGGGTTATATTTTAGGAATAAGGACCATGCCCTAGAGTAAAAACTATATCCTAGGCTAAAGTATATACCAAAATAAACTCACCCTGAAAAGCATAACAAGCCTGACAGTATCAAGAAGATCCACTAGTAATTTAACTGTGTGTTAGAACCTTTAAAAAAGACAACATAATCCAAAATGCCCTACAAAATAGCATTAACAATGTCCAACATACAATAAAAAATTACTATACATACAAAGAGGCAGAAAAGTATAACTCATATTAAAAGAAAAAGCAGTCAATAGAAGCATACCTTCAGATGACACAAATTTTGGAATTTGTAAACAGCACTTTAAAATAGCTATCATCAATTTATTCAAGTATTTAAGGGAAAATATGAATGCAATAAGCAAACAGATTAGGAGTATCAACAGGGTTTTTTTTAAATACTCAAGCGAAAAGTCTACAACTATAAAGTAAAATATATGAAATAAAATATTCATTGAAGATTAGATATTGCAAATAGAAAAGGGTCAGTGAATATGCAGACAAATGAATATAAATTAGCCTAGTTGATGCACAGAGAGAAAAAGATTAAAAAAGAAACTTGGTGGCCTATGGGACAATATCAAGTAATCTAATACACATGCAATTGGAATTACAGAAAGAGAGAAGAGAGAGAATGGAGAAGAAAATCTATTTGAATAAATGTTCTTCGCAAATTTCTCATTTTACTGAAAAATATTCACCTCATTTTAGTGAAAAATACCCAAGAAGCTTAAAGATCCACAAGTCACAAAATTAAAAGAAAAGCACACATAATAATATCATAGTCAAACTTCTGAAAACCAAAAGTAAGGACAAAAATACTTAAAGTAGCCATAAAATGCATATTACTTGTAGGAGAACAACTCTAAAAATTAGGGCTGACTTTTGAATGGAAAAACAATGGAAGCCAGAAGCCAATGACACATCTTAAAATATTTTTTTTTTTTAAATTGCATACATGAGGCCAGCAAACATATGAAAAAATGCTCATCATCACTGGTCATCAGAGAAATGCAAATCAAAACTACACTGAAATACCATCTCACGCCAGTTCAAATGGCGATCATTAAAAAATCTAGAGACAACAGATGCTGGAGAGGATGTGGAGAAACAGGAACACTTTTACACTGTTGGTGGGAATGTAAATTAGTTCAACCATTGTGGAAGACAGTGTGGCGATTCCTTAAAATAACTTTTAAGAGATATCTTAAGAAATTTGTTTCTTGCAAGAAAAAAGTTTGACTGGCATTGGACAACAGGCTACATTTTAATAATTTAAGTTTATTTTTATTGTGGTAAAATATGCATAATATTAAATTTACTGTTCAACCATTTAAAATGTACAGTTTAGTGTCATACATACTGTTTTGCAACTATTATCTCCATTTATCATTCCATACTGAAGATCTTTCTTTCAAACTGTCTGTCTCTCTGAGATAGTCTTGTTCTGTCGACAGGCTGGAGTGAAGTGACGTGATCAAGGCTTGCTACAACCTCGAACTCTCAGGCTAAAACCATCCTCCCACCCAATCTCCTGACAGTTGCCTGCTACCTCACCCAGCTTTTTGTTTTGTTTTCTAGAGACATAGGATCTCCTTATGTTACCCAGGCTAGTCTTAAACTCCTAGGCTCAAAGTGATCCTCCCATCTTGGCCTCCAAAATTGCTGTGATTACAGGTGTAAACCACCATGTCTAGCCAAAACTCTTTATTCATTTAACAGTAACTTCCTGTTTACTTCTTCTCATATTTGCAAATATTTTCTCTCATTCTTTGATTGTCTTTTCACTCTGTTAATGGTGTCCTTTGATGCACAAAAGTTTTAAATTTTGATAAAATCTAGCTTCTCTATTTTTTCTTTTATTGTTTGTGCCTTTGGTGTCATATCCAAGGAAGTGCTGTCAATTCAAATGGTATAAAGCTTTTCTCCATGCTTTCTTCTAAGAGTTTTATGGTTTTATTCTTTCATTTAGATCCTTGATTCATTTTGAGTCATTTTTTAAAAGGTGATATAAGGTAAAGATTTTCATTCTTTTGCATATGGATATCCAGTTTTCACAGTACTATTTGTTGAATAGAGATTATCTCTTTCCCATTGAATGGTCTGGAAGCACGTCAAAATTATTTGACTATATATATGTTTATTATATATATATATACACACACACATATATATGTTTATTTTATATACATATATATATATACACACACACACATATATATATATATATATATATATATATTTCCAGATTCTCTATTTTATTTCATTCTTAATGCAAGTACCACATTGTTTTGATTACTGTAGTTTTATAGCCAAATTTGAAATCAGAAAATGTGAGTCCTCCAACTTGGTTCTTGTTTTTCAAGATTGTTTTGGCTATTTGGAGATTCTTGAGATTCCATATGAAATTTAGAATGAATTTTTATGTTTCTGCAAACAATGTCATTGGGATTTTGATAAATATTGCATAGAATCTGTAGATAGCTTTGGGTAGTACCGTCATTTTAACAATTTTAAGCTTTTAGTCCATTAACATGTGATGCCTTCTTATTTAACTATTCTTTAATTCCTTTTAGCATGCTTTGTAGTTTTCAGTGTACAAGACACTTGCCTCACTGGCAAGTGAATGCACTGGTATTTTATTCTTTTTCATGCAATTTTAAGTGGAATTATTTTCTTGACTTCCCTTTTGAATTGTTCATTGTTAGGGTATAAGAATGAAACTGATTTTTGCATGCCAATTATTGTATCCTGCTACTTTGCTAAATTTATTTATTAGCTCTAACAGTTTTGTGTGTGTGTCTGTGTGCACGTGTGTGTGTGTGTGTGTGTGTGTGTGTGTGTGTGGAGACCTAGCTAATATGGCTAGAACTTCCAGTACTGTGTTGAATAGAAGTGGTGAAAGTGGGCAATCTTGTCTTGTGAAATAGATTTCAGTCTTTTGCTATTTAGTACAACATTATCTATAAATTTTTCATATATGACTTTTATTACATTGAGGTGGTTATATTCTATTACTAGTCTGTTTAGTGTTTTTTGCTGATTTTTTTAAATTTAAATTTTAATTTTTTACAGGGTCTCACTCTGTTGTTTAGGCTGGAGTGCAATGTTGTGATCACAGCTCACTGCAGTCTTGATCTTCCAGGCTCAGTTGATCCTCCCACCTCAGCCTCCTGAGTAGCTGGGACTGCAGGCACATGCTACAATGTCTGACTATTTTGTTCTTTCCCTTCTTTTAACCATGAAATGATATTAAATTTTATCAACTGCTTTTTCTACATCAGTTAAGATAATCATGTGTTGTTTTTCATTCTGTTCATGTCATGTATTGCACTGATTGATTTTTTAAGTATCAAATCATCCTTGCATTACAGGAATAAATTCCACTGGTAATGGTATATAATCCTTTCAATACACTGCTGCTGAATTTGTTTTCTGAGAATTTTGCTGAGATTTTTGCATCAATGTTTACTAGGGATATTGGTCTGTAGTTTTCTTGGAGTATCTTTGGGTGTAGGTTTTTATATTCAAGAAAAATATTCTTCAAAAATAAAAATGAAATAAACAAAAGCTAAGATAATTCATCACCAAAAAACTTTCTTTAAGTGAAACATTAAATTTAGGTCAAAGGAAAATAGTATCACATAAAAGCTAAGGTCTATGGAAAGTAATGAAAGAGTGGAAATGGTAAATGTGTGTTAATATAAATGATTATCATATCATTTAAAAATGTATTTAAGCAATTTCATAGCAAAAATAATAAGATTGTATTGTGGAATTTGCACCATGTGTAGGAATATATGACAATAGTGGAACAAAGGATAGGGAATATATTATATACCTTTAAGATTTACACATTTTGCCTGAAGTGCTGCTCAGTAGACTGTGATGAGTTAAAGATGTATACTGTAATCAAGAGAAACTACTAAAAAATATAAAGAGGTATCCCTAAAGAACTACTATGAAAAGTAAAATGCAATACTAAAAAATATTTGACTAATATAAAAGAAGGCAGAAAAAAGTAGTAGAGAAACAAAAAATAAAGCTAAAGCAAAGAAAACAAATAGGGAGACTGTAGACTTAAACCCAGCTGTATCGGCAATGGCATTACATAGAAATAGCTTTATCTGCAATAAAAAGGCAAAGCTTTTTAGACTAGATTAAAAAAAAAACTATATTGCATCTACAAAAACCTCTGCATTTTATTTTACAATTAAAAAAAATTTTTTTTTTTTTTTGAGACAGAGTTTCGCTCTTGTTACCCAGGCTGGAGTGCAATGGCACGATCTCGGCTCACCACAACCTCCGCCTCCTGGGTTCAGGCAATTCTCCTGCCTCAGCCTCCTGAGTAGCTGGGATTACAGGCACGTGCCACCATGCCCAGCTAATTTTTTGTATTTTTAGTAGAGACGGTGTTTCACCATGTTGACCAGGATGGTCTCGATCTCTTGACCTCGTGATCCACCCGCCTTGGCCTCCCAAAGTGCTGGGATTACAGGCTTGAGCCACCTCGCCCGGCTAAAAAAACTATTTTTTTATAGAGACAGAGTCTCACTATGTTGCCCAGGCTGGTCTTGAACTCTTTGTCTCAAATGATTCTTCCTTCTCAGCCTCCCAAAGTGTTGGGATTACAGGCATGAGCCACTAGGCCCAGTGTACCCTTTAAATATAAAGACACAGCTGTATTGAAAGGAAAACAAAGTAAAAATATCTAACACAAATGGTAAAGTAAGAAAGCTGGTGTGTGGCTATTTTAATATCAAAAGTAAATGATAAGATAAGGAATGTTAGAGCTAAAGAGTTTCCTAATTGTTTTAAAAGGCTAATTCAGTAGTCAATTATTGTGTTTGCATCTAATAAGAGAGCTTCAATATATATAAAGCACAAACTGAGGGAAATAAAAGGAGAAATATTTAAAGCAACAATCAGAACATTTTAACAGCCTCCTTAGTGATTGATGAACAATTAGACAAAATAAATCAGCCAGATATAGAAGACTTGAACAACACTAGCTACCAACTGGCCCTAATTGACATTTTTAGAACACTTCCTCCAGCAACTGCAGAGCACACATGCTTCTCATGTGTACCGAGAACGTTGACCAAGGTAGACCTCATACTGGCTGTAAAGTATTATAAAATTTTACAGAAATAGTTTTCATTTGCAAATAAATTAAATTTTAAATCATTAAAAGTAAGAAATCTAGTTCTAAAAATTTGGGAGTAAAAAACATATTTCTAAATAATACATGGGCAAAAGAGAAAATCATAAGATAAATTAGAAAATATTTGAAATGGAACTTTAAGAAAGAACACAACATTTTAGACCAGGTGTGGTGGCTTACTCCTGTAATCCCAGCACTTTGGGAGGCCAAAGTGGGTGGATCACTTGAGGCTAGGAGTTCGAAACCAACCTGGCCAACATGGTGAAACCCCGTCTCTACTAAAACATACAAAAATTAGCCAGGCACGGTGGCATGCATCCATAATCCCAGATACTTGGGAGGTTGACACAAGAGAATCACTTGAACCTGGGAGGTGGAGGCTGCAGTGAGCCGAGATTGTGCCTCTGCACTCCAGCTTGGGAGACACAGTGAAACTGTCTCTCAAAAATAAATAAATAAATAAATAAATAAATAAATTCAAAATGTGTGACATGCAGCTAAACAGGTGCACAAAGGGAATTTTATATCTCTAAATATTTATACTAGACAAGAGGAAAACTTTAAAATTGAGGATACGTTTTCTACCTTAAGAAGCAAAAAAAGAGACAGTAAATGAATATATGAGCAAAAGCCAACAAAATATTAAAAAATAGAGAATATTAATAAAGCCAAAGTTTGGTTTTTTAAAATGATTAATAAAATTAATAAACTGTCAGAAATGTTGATCAAACAAAAGGAAAAAAAACCACAAATTACTAATTTCAAGAATGAAGAAATATCACTACTGATCTTACAGGTGTTAAAAGGATAATGAGATAATATTATTTGCTACTTTATACCAATAAATACAACAAGCTAGAAGAAAAGGGGAAATTTCTGGAAAAAGAAAACTTCAAAAAAATTGGCACAAGCTGGAAGAGTACTTCTGAATAGCCCAATATCTATTGAATAAGTTGAATTTGTCTTCAAAGACCTTCCCCAGAAGAAAACTCCAGGCCTAATCAAATTCATAGGCCAATTCAAACATCTAAGAAACAGTATCAATCTTTCACAAACTTTTTCAGAAAATAGAGAAATAGGCTTCACTACCTAATTCACTTTATGAGGTCAGCATTACCATGTATTAGCAAAACCAGACAAAGATAGAAATCAGTATTACACATGAGCATATATGTAAAAATCCTCAACAAAATTTTAGCAAGTTGGCTGGGCGCGGTGGCTCAAACCTGTAATCCCAGCACTTTGGGAGGCTCAGGAGGGCAGATTACGAGGTCAGGAGATTGAGACCATCCTGACCAACATGGTGAAACCCAGTCTCTAATAAGAAATACAAAAATTAGCTGGGCATGGTGGGATGTGCCTGTAATCCTCCCAGCTACTCAGGAGGCTGAGACAGGAGAATTGCTTGAACCTGGGAGGCAGAGGTTGCAGTGAGCAGAGATGGTGCCACTGCACTCCAGCCTGGTGCCTGGTGAGAGAGTGAGATTCTGTCTCAAAAAAAAAAAATTTTTTTTAGCAAGTTGAATTTACCAATATGCAAAAAGATAGTAATACCATGACCAAGTAGAATTGAAACTCAAGAATACAAAAATCATTTAGCTTTCAAAAATCCATCACTATAATTATATTAATGGGATAAAGAGAAAAAAATTGAACAATTTCCATAGATGTAAAAAAAAACTGATGAATTTTAATGCCCATTCAAGTTTAAAATTTTCAATTAAGTAGGAATAGAATGGAACTTCCTCATCTGATGAAGAGTTTCTCAAAAATCCTGCAGCTAACGCCATTCTTAATAGTGACAAACTGTATATATTCACCCCAAAACTGTGAACAAGGGAAGAACAATAATAATTATATAATACATACATTGCACTGGAGGTTATAGCCAGTGCAATAAGGCAAGAAATTGAATTAAAAAGTAGAATGATTGAAAAGGAAAAAGTAAATCTGTTTTTTTATTAGTAGACAACATGATTGTCTATGCAGAAAATCATAAGGAGTTTACAAATAAAAAAAACTATTAGAATTAATAAGCAATTTTAATATGCTTTTCAAGATAGAAAGTCAATATATGAAAAAAGATTTTTTTTGACTGTTGATTTATGTCTAGGAAAAATTTGAAATCGAACTTTGAAAAAATACCATTTAAAATAGCATAAAATATTAGGAATAAATTTGACAAAATACATGTGAACCTGTATACTAAATATTATAAAATATCATGAAAAATTAAAGAAGATCTAAAGTAAATGAAAAGGTTAGGCACAGTGGCTCATGCCTGTAATCTCAGCACTTTGAAAGGATGAGGCAGGAAGATCACTTGAGGTCAGGAGTTTGAGGTCAGCCTGGACAACATGGCGAAACCCAATCTCTGCTAAAAATAAAAAAAATTAACCATGCTTGGTGGTGTGCACCTGTAGTCCCAGCTACTCAAGAGGCTGAGGCAGGAGAATTGCTTGAACCTGGGAAACAGAGGTTGCAGTGGGCCAAGATTGCACCACTGTACTCCAGCCGGGGTGACAGTGAGACTCCTCTGTCTCAAAAGTAAATAAATACATACAATTAAAAAATAAAATAAATAAAAGGATATTCCGTATTCATGGATCAGAAGAATCAATGTTATTAGGATGTTAGTTCTCCTCAAACTAGTGTATAAATTCAAAGCTATCGAATCAAATTCCCAGAGAAGTTTCTTATAGAAGTTGACAAATTGATCTAAAAATTTAAAAGGAAATGTAAAGAATCAACTATAGTGAAAATCATCTTGAAAAGAAACTGGAGGACTTATATTGATCTCAAGACTTACTGTAAAACTATATTATTGAGACAATGTAGTCTTGACATTGGGTTATACTAAAACAAGGAAGATCAATGAAAGAGAAAAGAGAATCAGACCCATGTATATATGATCAATTGATTTTCAGTAAAGGCACTGAGGCATTTCAGTGGGTGGAAAGGAAAGTCTTTTGGACAAATAATGCTGGGCAAAATAATAAATATATATTATATATATTTATATAATATATATATTTATATATATAACAAAAAATAATAAATATATATAATATATATTTATAAATATATAATAAATATAAGATATAGAAAAAAATACCCTGACACTCTCTACTTCATATGTAACACAAAAAGTAAGTTGAGAGGCCGGGTGCGGTGGCTCAAGCCTGTAATCCCAGCACTTTGTGAGGCCGAGGTGGGTGGATCACGAGGTCAAGAGATTGAGACCATCCTGACCAGCGTGGTGAAACCCCGTCTCTACTAAAAATACAAAAATTAACTGGGCGTGGTGGTGTGCACCTATAGTCCCAGCTACTCAGGAGGCTGAGGCTGGAGAATTGCCTGAACCTGGGAGGTGGAGGTTGCGGTGAGCTAAGATTGTGCCACTGCACTCCAGCCTGATGCCTGGTGACAGAGTGAGACTCTGTCTCAAAAAAAAAAAAAAAGTAAGTTGAGGTGGATCACAGACAATAACATGAAAGCTAACACTGAAAAGTTTCTAAGTAAAAAGAAGGTTTTTGAAAAACCTTTGACACCTGGAGGTAGGCAGAGATTTCTTAGCAAGGACACAAGGAGCACTCCCCATAAAAGAAAAAGTTGATGCATTAGATTTCATTAAAATGAATAATTTCTGCTGATCAAAAGACACTATTAAGAAGCTGTAGAACACATTACAGGCTGGGAGAACAATCTATACACCTGACACATGCCTTGCATCTAGAATATAGAAATAATTCTTCTACATGGACGGCAAAAACACAAGCACTCCAAAAAAATGAAAAATACTATAATAGACACTTTACAAAAGGGTAGGACTTAAAGGTATCATATTCTTTTCTTTTCTTCTCCTAAGCCTATGCTCTTAAACATTTCATTTGAATTTTATGACTCTGAGCAGCTTTGAACAAAATCTGTTACCCGTCATTCCACCTGCCTATCACCCACTCACCCACCCACCTACCCCTCCATCCATATCCAATCAGCTTTCAGCAAGGCCCCTGAGTAGCTCACAGTCCGAAGGAGTGGCAGAGGGATCAGCAAATAGACCCCCATGTGATGCCTGCTAGGACAAAGGAAAGCTCGGGGGGCTGTGAAGGCAAAGAGGAGCTGCCCCACCTTCTTAGTTATTGCTGGGAGGCTTTCAGAAGAGGCCTGCAGGGCACTGCACTTGAGATTATCTCCTCCTTCCACTATGTTCCTTGGGTCTCCATCGCTCCTGGACCGGGCACAGAGATGTCTCTAGAGGAGAGAACATTTATATAATTTCTGGTTGGGAAAGGATGAGAAGGTGGACCAGGCAGGACAAGCCTCAGCGTCTGCTCTTTCCCTTCTTCTTTCTTCCCTCATTCACTCATTCTGGACCAGCCAATGTGTCTCCACAAGAGGATACTACCTTTCCATTGAGCTTTGAAGGGAAGAACCTAGAAAACAATCCCTCAAGAACAATCTATCCGCCCACCTCTCCTGCTTGCTCAGTTCTCAGCAAGACTGTGTGTGAGGCACAGAGAGAACGCTGAGTCAGGGCCCAACCTCAGAGACCCCCCAGCACAGGAACTGCACCTATGTTCCTGAAGCAATTTGGGAGAAGCAGTGCTGGAGGAGAATTGATGAAAACTAACAGGGAAGAAGGGAGGTCAGGGAAGCCAGATGTAGTCTGAAGGGGATTCCTGGAGGAATCAAGCTTGAAAACAAGATTTGGGAAGGATTTGGATAGAAAGAGGGTCCTGGAGGACATTATGTTAACAGTAACAAATTATTACTAGTTTGAGAAGCACTTATGATTTTTCCCTATTGGCTAAGGTCAGTGTTTACATGGATGATCATATTATCATTTTAGGAGGGGAGAAGAATCACTGTGAACAAAGGCATTTTCTCTCTCTACCTGCCTCAGGGAGTCCCCACATGGCCCCCCACCCCATGCACGCAGGCATGCACACATGCACATGTGCTCACAGAATGCAGCTTGAGATTCCCTGGGATAGAGCTCAGGAGCCAAGTCTCATGCAATCCCTTAGTTCTCACCTTGTTCATCAATGAAAATTAGTGAGCACATTGGCCTGTCAGGCAGCATCCATTTATTTGAATTTACTAAGGGAAGAACACAGCATGGTGGAAAGTGCCCGCCTGCCACCTTCTGCCTAGCCTACAGAAGGCCTTGCATGTGTGTGCCTTGAACTCCTCATCAATCAGATGACCTCTTTTACCAGGTGTCTGCGGGGGCCTGATACTGTACTCACTAAAGACCTGGAAGTTCTGATCCTCTGCTGATAACCTTGTCGGGAAGGTAATAGCCACACAGATGAAACAACTGAACAGGGGACACAAATCAGAAGAGCATGCTGATGTGATACAAGACTAAATGTGTGTCCATGGGCCTTGTGTTTCCCAGACTGTGTGCTGAGAGTCTACATTTCTGTACAAGAGACACAGGGCCATTGCAGGGGATGTGGTGGCATGGCAGAAAAGGGGGGCTCTGACTTCTTCTCTGCTTTAACCAGATCACTTCCACTGACACCTGTTTCATGGATAATGCACTTCCAGTAAGGTTTCATTCACATTTACATTCTGTTGTTAAAGAAAAAAATTACTGGCAGAGTCATTGGAAGTCCTGGTGCAGACCTCCATTATTGGCTACGGGACTCCAGCAGATGCTAGCGGAAGTGGGAGGCAGGAATCGTGTACTACAGGGAAGGTGTCCAGAGGAGGAGGCTTGAGCTAAGTGAGTTTCATTTCCCATCAGGAATACTGCTGCACTCTCAACCCCCTAATAAAAGTCCTAGTTTTCTACAGGTGGGGCTTTCCATTGTGATAGTCTTTGAGGGACAGTGGGGAAAACTGAGGCTTTGGGGAAAGCTTGCAGAAGGGGACCAAGGTAACAGGGCCTGGATCAAGGACCGGCCTTGATCAAGACAGGAATCTCCCTGCTCTGGGAAGTGAGGGTCCCTCAGTCAGAGATTCCCTCCTGCCTAGATAGAGCCCCGTTCCCTGCTACCCCCAGGGGGGCTGTCGGAAGCACCTGCTGCCTTACTCCCTGTCACTTGTCAACTTCAGAGCAATCAGTCTGCTACTTAACACTTAACAGGCAAAGCACTCCAGCACTGCATCCGATTTGTCTTTGTTAGCGCTAACAGGAGAAGGGTGTGCAGGTCTCATTGTGTCGGCTTCCCTGCGGATGCTGCACCTGGGACTCACTGTGCAATCATCTAGGACTGCTACAGTCACCTAGCCAGGCACTCGGCAGACTCTCGCCCCGCACAGTGAGTCAGCTCCACAGAACCTGCCGGGAATGGCCACTGTGGGAGGGAGCATATGGGAGGGTCCCTGCAACTGAGGAGCCCCCAGGCAGAAACCCAGCTTGTAGTCTGTCTCCCCTGCGCATTGTCATGGGGCACATGCATAGTGTTCTGAGTTCACTTCATGAACACTGGACATGCTAAGCTCTGAGGGTACAGTAGGGACAGTAGATCACAGCCCTACCCTCAAAAGGCTTGCAGTCTAGGAGACAAGGGGCTGACAAAACCACAGATAATACCCAACAACATTGTAAATGCTATCATAGAGGTGGGTTCCAGCCTTATTGCAGAGGTGATCTCACCCAACCCAGCCAGATGAGGTCCGGAAAGGCCTCTGGGACTCAGGTGTGTGGAGTAGCACAGTTGCCAAAGAACAGGAGGGGAGCATGAGCTGGAGAAGTGGCTAAAGGGGTGTGGAAGAGAGCGAGCTGGAGGACCAAGGTGGGTTGGCCTTGCTGGAATATCTTTGAACTGTTGTGTTTCTGTCATTTAGCTGCCATTTATCCATGCTTTCGACTTCTCTTGTTCTTTCTTCATGGATCTTCCTACACTTTCTTTACCATCTACCCAACTGTCTACCTGTGATTTATCTACCATCCATCCAACCATCCTTCCCTCCATCCATCCATCCATGCATCCATCTCTAAAAGTCTCAAGG
This sequence comes from Saimiri boliviensis, assembly GCF_048565385.1. Lineage (NCBI taxonomy): Eukaryota > Metazoa > Chordata > Mammalia > Primates > Cebidae > Saimiri > Saimiri boliviensis. Next base: position 116,962,972 of record NC_133453.1, read on the forward strand.
CCATGCCCCAAAACAGATCTGTCTCCCAGGAACTCTCTCCGCTCACACAGTGCCTGAATTTTACAATTAGAGATGTATTCTTGCCATAAATGCTAATGTCTCTCAGCATTTCTAACAGGTACACAGCCCAGTGAGAGGCAAAAGAAGTCAGCAATGCTGCAGCCTGTGTAGTTCTTATCAACTCACATGTCTTTGGCAGGTGGGCCCTGGGACCCAAGGGTAGGTATGGAAAGGTCTGGGAGAAGCAGTGGGACCAATTCCAGAGGGCCAAGCCCATTTCTGAGGATTTGCTCTTGATGCGTTCATGTCCTTGGTGCAAGCCTTCCCTGACTGTAAGCCCCAAGGGAGCTAGTGTGGATCTCTCCATCTCATTCATTTATCACAGTAATACTACACATTATGAGCTCACTAAATTCTTTTGAATGAATGAATGAATGGCCCTGGAACTTTTGGACAAGGGAAAAGTCATTGGAGGTGTCTGCATTAACTCCCTGGAGAAGCATCTGGAAATGGGACAAACAGAGCTGGTCCCTCACCCTTGGTGTAGGAGTAGCTCATGCAAATTATGGAATCACTGAGGCCTGAGGCCAGTCCTGTGTGCCAGAAGTCATCTGAACCCCAGTACCCAGGTCTTCCTAGACACCCTGCTATTCCCAAACTAAGAACATCCCCTCTCCATCCTTTCAGACACTGTCTTTCCAGCACTGGCATCTCTTTGATGAATGAGGAATGACATTGCTGGTGCTACTGATGTGACTACACCTGCACCCACCCCCGACATGGTAGCCATCATCTCAATAAAAGTAACACTAACCTTCTGAAACAAATGGGAAAAATCATGGCCTCTTTTTGCTCCTTTTTCTTTGGACAGTAATTTAGTTTGCTTTTTAGCATCATGGGGGCAAAGGCATAAAGTTATAATGCCTGGAGACTTACACCCAGAGATTTTTATTTAATTGGCTGAGGGACAGCCAGAAAGCTTCAAAGAGCTTCCCCTGTGATTCTGACGTGCAGTCAAAGCTGAGAGCCACTGATAGTCCAACACCTAATTTCACTCCCCGCTCCCACAATCTGCTGCTTTGGGCACAGGTGACATTTGGCTGGAATTGCTGTTCCTCTGTCTTTATTTCTTGATTCCCCTGATCCAGAAACTGCATGATTTTCACATCTGTTATCTTATTTGACCTGCAGAAGTGAGCTGGATGGAGATGCATTTTGTTGGTGGAATGGTCTTAACCCCACATAAGATCTTGTTTTAGGATCTTTTTTTTTTTTTTTGGTAATCCTCTCTCTGCTTCCCTTGGCCTTGGTAAGGGTTCAGAAAGTAGGGGGCGTTCAGAAATTAGGGGAGGCTCAGAAAATGTGTAACCTAAGCATTGCCCCCAGCCCCTCCATTGTCAGCTCAAACTGGGCGACTCAAGCCACTGTGGAACTTCAAGGTATCTTTGTACCCAGCTCATCAAAAAGCAAACACTCAGGCACTTGAATAAGATAAGCAATTTGTGGCTTTGTAAAAAGTCAATGCAATTCAATTTAGACCTCTTAAGGAGTGCCGCCGCCTCTCACATTTATTGTTTCCTTGTATAACCTGCTCCGGCGAAGGGACTGCAGATTCGTCTTCTGTTTGCGAAGTGGAATGAAGTCCCTGGAACGAGTGACCTTCAAGAGCCACACAAAACTTATAAATGAAGCTGTCGCCAAGAAACCTCATTCTTGCCTCAGCTCACAGCTTTCTTCCTTTATATAGATTTGATTTTCCAAATGGCAGATTATAAAACTAGCTATTTTTTTCATCCTAAACACAAATGCTTTAATTTCTTGTCTTTTTTTTTACCCAAGAATGATGTTTTTAAAATGCAATCTCCACTCTAATCTTTACCACTTTTGAAAGGCTTCTTTTTTTTTCCTCCTTTAATCCACGAAGTTATCTTTGATGCCAGGGGTGGTGCCCCTGGAATGTGCCTTTGTCCTCTCAGCTCTCTCAGGCCAGAGGTAGATGTTTTTTCTTGCTATTTGTTTTTTTCTCCTTGTCATAGAGCAGATTGCTCTTAGCATCACTTTATTTGCTCCTTTGTTGATTTATTTAGAAAATAGGGCCAGGGTGCTCCTACCGCATCAGAAAAATCCAGGGAAAACAAGAATAATAATTTTAAAATTACTGTTAGTGATCATGTACAATGTTCCAGGCACTGCACTTGGTGTTTTACATGTGCTTTCCAATTTAATCCTTGCAACCGCACTGTGAGATGGGTATTGCCAGCTTTATATAGTTGATGAGGTTCAGAGACAGATTATGCAACATTCCTGAGGTCACACAGCTCCTCGATGCCAAAGCTAGAAGTCAAAAGCATGTCTGGCTGAATCCTAAGCAGGATCTTGTGGGCTCCAGTGCTTCACATATGTTGCTTCCTGCTTCAGTTTCTCATTCCTGGAATGTGAAAGCTTCTTAGGTGGCACCTTCTTGTATCATTTCTCCTGGCCCATATTCCTGGGCATTCAAAGCCACTTGCTTGAAGAACTTCAGAGAGCAAAGGGTGGCAGTTTTGGAAGCTTTCTCTTCGATTTCATTGTCACGTCTATATTAATGTCAGCCTTCTGCATGATCTAGTATTGCACCTTAGCTCTGCTTGACATGTTTTCACCCACATTAGAAGCATCCTTGCCTCTCTTTGATAACCTTTGTGGAAAAACTTATCAGTTGCCTCAGGACAACCATGGGGCTTGGAGTTGTACCCAAATACATGGGCACAGCACCTGGGGACAAGATAATGTTGTGGCCATGCATTTCTTCTTCTCCACCTTTGGCCCAAGCATCCCAGAATGGGCCTGGAAGTGAACAGGGGTAGGCATTTCCTCCTGCCAGAGTCAGAAAGATCCCCCATCCCTAACACACACCACCACCATCACCAGAAATTCAAAGACAAAGATACCAGGCATCAGAGGAGTCCAACATGCTTAGGGTAGAATACCAGCACAAGGGGACACACAGAAAATGCTGAATTGTGAAGTTTGGTCTAAAACTCTCTCCCAGTGATTTAGTCCAAATCGAGACCCAGCTGCCTCTGACTGAGCTGAGTAATTGCAGCTCAGTCTTTCTCCATATCCTCATCACGGGCGTCCCTGCACACCGCCTTGTCAGGGGGTTCATACACCTTCCATCTTCTTAACACTTCCAGCTTTTTCACCTACTCTACACGAATACTGTTTATTATGCAGTATCAGGTTGCTATTGTTTTGTTTCCATTGCATTTATTTTTGTGGTTACTGCCTATTTCAGGAAAATAATGTTTGTTTTCCATGGGGGATAGTGATATGAAGTTTTATTTTAAAAAATGTGTTTAAACAAGAACAGGCAGTTCATCTAAAAATATGAAGATGTGATTATACAGATGCTATGAGGAGATGGAGATGAAAACAGTAGTGCAGGTGGTATAGAAATGTGAGCAGGAGATATTGCCCTGTGTAATTCTGAAGGATGATATAGAGGAGAGAAGAAACAATTTGAATCAAAATCCTCTTTTGCAACAGACAGTGGGTGCTAGCTGGGCGTGCCTGGGTCAGATGAGCAGTGAGATACAGGAAAACACCTTGGAAACACTTTCTCTCTCCAAGAGCTGGGCTGGCTTACGCATGGCTCCAGCCTAGCCCTGGGCACGGATGTGGGAAACTTTTTATTTTGAGATGAAGTCTTGCTCTGTCACCCCGGCTGGAATGCAGTGGCATGATGCACAGCTCACTGCAATCTCCGCCTCCCAGGTTCAAGCAATTCTGCCTCAGCCTCCTGAGTAGCTGGGATGATGGGCGTGTGCCACCGCACCTGGCTAATTTTTGTATTTTTAGTAGAGACGAGGTTTTGCCATGTTGGCCAGACTGGTCTCAAACTCCTGACCTGCAGTGATCCTCCTGCCTCAGCCTCCCAAAGTGCTGTGATTACAGGCATGAGCCACGGTGCCTGGCCAGATGTGGGAAACTTTAATGGACGAGGTTCCTCAGAACTTTGAAACCAGGGTAGCTGGTGGCCATGTGAACAACTCCTCTTCATGACAGTCATCGACCTTGGTCCCTCACCTGATGGGCCCTGTGTAGGCATGGTAGGGGACTCTAGGAAGCTCAAGTAATCTCTGTCCAGTTACCTTTCAGGGCCTGTGGCTGAACTGAGGCAGAGTCTCTGATGACTTTCACATGCCTCACAGGTCCTTGGGAGGAAGGAGGGCCAGGCAAGGTTGAGGGTGTCACGTGTTCCACGTGATGGACTCGAAGGAGAAATTTCAGGAAGAAAAAAATAAATAAATGTCACAAGAGCATCAAGGCAGAGGCAGGGTACAAGCAGAGGGATACACAGAGGCTGTGCTCATCACAGGGTGGTGTGGGGATGGGGGGCCCATAACCACACCTCAGTTTTTGAGTGAATAAAATACTGGCCCTGCTAGGAAAATCAGTTTGACTGACATTGATGAAAGAAAAGAGTTGTTTGATGGACTTGACTTTAAGTTCATCAAAACAGAGAGACAGAGTCAGAGAGAGCAGCTACTTTCTCTACAGGCCAAATGTGAAGGGAAGAAGCAGTTGCAGGAAGTGGGTGAGAGGAGCTGTGGAGAAGAGCTGGCGATGAGAGAACCCCATGGGCTGTGAGCATTGGGAGGGGCCTTGTCCAAGTCCCTGGGTTGGTCATAGTTAATTCTCTTCCCAAAGCCTATCCTTTTTCCCAGCTAACAGAGTTCTAATTTAATTCTGGGCAGCAATTTGCTCAGCCAGGCAATGGAGCATGGTTGGCCTAAGGCAGTCAGGACAATTCTGTTTCCATTTTCCCAGATGCTTCTCTAGCTGGGGTTAGAGACATGAGACTTAGTCATGGCCAATGAAACAAAGCCATGTCTCCTAGAGGACTCTAAGAGAACTCTACTGTTTTAATAGAAAGTTCAGATGAGTCTGGTGCTGTCTTCCAGTCTGTGTCCTGTCTTGAGCACATTGGGCATTCTAGAGCTGCCCCAGACATTGTGTGATCCTGGGTGCAAGCCAACACACGCCTGATGGCAGAGCAGGAAAGTAGAAAGAGGTTGGAATCTTTGAGGATGTCATTGGGCCACTGCACCAAGCCCAAAGCAGTCTAACTGCTTTCTTGTTAGGAGAGATCATTAATATATTTAATGTGTAAGCCGCTGCTTGTTAAGTGTCTTATTACTTGCAGCTGAAAAACCTCCTAGTAGATACATGCTTGATTTTACAGAGGATCCTGAGGCCAGGCAAGGGGTCAGGACACACCCAGGATCACACAGGTGATTATAAGTTCCCTCAACAGACTTCAGACTACTTCTTGAACTCTCCACCCCTTGCTGCAGCCATCCAGTTTAGGCCCATGCCTCTAGCCACTTGTCAATCTCAGTGTTCCCCCTAGTTGATTCTGCCTTTGGTGTTTGATAAATCTTTCTCAAACATAATTTTCTTCACCTTGGGTTCCTTACCCCCTTGCCTATCATAACTCACAGCGGGGGCAGATTTAAAATCCAGGTCCTCTGCTTGACACACTGTCTTGTGACCTGACTGGGGGCAGCTCTCTGTGCTGCACTACCCCCCATCATGACCACCTGGTTTGGACACTTCTGTTCTTCTACCTTGACTCTTCCCTGCTTCTGCCCTATTGATTGCTGCTTATTCTGTGAGGCCCATTCTGTGAGGCCCACCTCCTCGAGGAGGCCCACGCTGGCTGCCTGGGGTACTAACTTGGAATCTTATGTATTCATGCATGCATTATTTTAATAGTAGCACTTTACCTTATCCTATCTTTTAAATGTTTTACTGGTACCTTCTTGGGTGAGAAAGTATTTGTCTTCTGCATCTTTGGGTACTTCACAATTTCATGGCATATAGTAGGTACTCAAAAAAAACTTAGAAATTATAAATTTGTATAACATGACAAGGTAACCCACACAATGGGAGAAAGTATTTGCAAATAATATATCAGATAAGGGGCTTGTATCTGGAATATATAAAGAACTCTCGTAACTCAATAATGGAAACATAAATAATTTAGAAACGAGCAGAGAATCTGAGTAGGTATTTTTCTGAAGAAGATATACAAATAGCCAATAAGCACATGAAAAGATTCTCAACATCATTAGCCATCAGGAAAATGCAAATCAAAACCACAGTGAGGATGACTATAATAAAAAAAAAATAATAGCAAGTGTTGGCGAGAATGTAGAAAAAATGGAATTCTCAAATACTGCTGGTGGGAATGGAAGGTGGAGCAGCTGCATGGGAAAACAGTCTGGCAGCTGCTCCCAGAGTTAAGAATAGAGTCACCATATGATTCAGTAATTCCACTCATATATGTAGACACAAGAGAAACAAAAACCTGCATCCACACAAAAACTTTGTCCTTAAATGTTAATAGTGGTATTATTCATAATAGCTAAAAAGTGAAAACAGCCCAAATATCCTTTAACATCTGGATAAATAAATAAATGTGGCATATTCACACAATGAAATGTAATTCAGCAATAAAAGGCACTGACGTATGCTACAACATAAATAAAGCTTGAAAACATCATGCTGAGTGAAAGAAGCCAATTTCAGAAGTCCACATCTATCTACTGATCCATACCCATTAGACATTAAATGTTTAAAAAAGACACAGCTGTAGAGACAGCAAAGTAGATTAGTGGTCGCACAAAGCTGGGAGGTTTGGGGAGTGGGTGAAAGAAGTGGCTCCTAATGAGTGCAGTGTTTCTTTTTGAGGGATGAATATGTTCTAAAATTGATCGTTACAGAATTCTGAGAACATACTAAAAAAATACTCATTGAATTACATTCTTTAAATGAATACATATCACATATGAATTATATCTCAATAAGGCTGTTAAAATGTATTGTGGGTGAATTTTTTATCATTAAGCATTCTTTCAAAATATATTTATAATTTGCTGCATAATATTTCATCATGTGAGTAACCCAGAATTTGTTTAGTCAAAACTTTATTTCTGGGCATTTACATTGTTTTCCTCCAGTGGTCAGGATAAGAAAACTATCCTTAACCATAAATGCCATGTGCATTGATGATTATTCCTTTAGGACAGATTCCTAAAGGATTTAAGATTCTTCTTAGAAGTTGCCAAATTATCCCAGAAATAGCCAATTGGATTGTCCAATTAATCATAACTTCTTCACATGGAATATTATTAGATACACAAAAAGCTGCAAAATGGGGAAAATGGTAGATTATTTAAATTGATTGTTTAAAAATTCAGTAGTGAGGTTAGTCATTTTTCCAAACACATACTGGTTAAATTTTTCTATTTTTTCGTCTGCGATTTGACTCTTTCCTTTGCCCATTTATTTTTTGTTAATTTATACGAGGATATTATATATTAAAACTGTGTTACATTAAGCAAGTGTTGTTCTTAATTTTTCCACTTGCCTTTTAATTTTGTTTTGGCGTTTTTTTGTTTTAAAGCACAGAGGTTCTTAATTTTATGCAGTCAAATCTATTGATTTTGTTTCATGGTTTCTTCCTTTCTTTTATCTTTAGAAAGTCCTCTCAATCTTTATATTTTCTTTCAGCTTTATGGTTTTGTATGTATAATTAATCTTATATTCATCAAGAATTTATGTTGGTTTATGATGTTAAAATAAGATATAATTCCCCTCCCCAGTTGTTATCAAACTATCCCAACTTCTTTGACTGAATTCTCATTTTTTTAACCTGTGTTCATTCATAACAATACCTTTAATATACAGCAAATGTATAAGTATATTTTTGGCTTCTGCATTTGGGAAATTTTAAAATTACAGACCCTGGTTGGAGGTGTTTACCAGTATTTTTGCTGTGCTGGTATTAATCTATTGTACTTTTAAAATAGCTTTATAATGTATTTTAATAAATGATGTAAATTCATCAACATTTTGCTCTTTTATCAGATTTGCTTGGTTATTCTCAGCCTTTTAAGTTTCTCAATGAAGTTTTGGAGTTTTCAAGCTCCGTTGACCCCTACCACCTTACCTACCAACTCTCTCAGGCATCCTTTTGTGACTTTAAGGAAAGTGTTTCATATATGATCTAAGTTAATGTGGAAAGATGAGGTATTTTTAAAACGTCTAGAAAAGACATTTTGGGGTGACTTAGCAGCCTACACATTTATTCTCTGATAACTGCCTTTCCCTATAAGAACGAGTCCCCAAAATCATGTTATAATGTGTGTCCCCCACCTTCCCTCATCACAACTCAGTGGAGCAGGTGTGGACACCTGACCCAAGCTGGACCAGTAATAAAATATAGAATATTTTCTGGGAATTTAAATTTGGAACCTGACACCCTGGGGTTGGTGTCCTTGAATCTGGGAGATGATGTGGTTCTTCATGGCTATGCTCTGCCAGGGCCTGGAGAGAGAGAAAGCTGGTCGACAGGAAGAGAGAGGAACAGTCAGCTGTACAGAATGAAAGCAGCCCTTCAGAGAAGATGCACTCAGCACACTTGCTATGAGCCTCTCAGTTCCTGTTGCTACTTCTCCCCAAATTCCTTGAGAAAAAACCGCTTTCTTCTGATAAAATTATCTTCTTTGCTGAAACTAATTTGAGTTGTTAAGTTGTAGTTAAGCAACTACAGATCACAGATCAACACAATAGTTGGTCTTTTTGGAATCAGGACATAAAGGTAGAGATTTTTTGTAGGAGCCACGCTTCGTGCTAAGCATGCTAGCCTGGTCCAATGCATATCACATCCTCAAAGTCCTGCAAAGGCTTCCAGAACCATTCTCAGCCACACAGACAGAATCCGCTGATTACCAAAAGGAAGCAAAGCTCTCAATGTATTTCTGAGGAGGCTCGTAGAACACTTTTTCAGTCCCCAACTTCTTGGCCAAGGATGCTGTTTTTCTCCATCTCCCAGGAAACCTTCTAGGAAGTGGTGCAGTAAAGAACCATCATCATCCTTCAGTGGTTCATAAATAACCAGAGAGTGAAACTTTGATCACTGGAGACCTGTGGTTGCTCTTGAGTAACACACTCTGATGCAACACACTGATCTGTTTCCATCATGGAGAGGATTACAGACTAGAGTTCCAAGGGAATGTAATTGATCAGTGGTTCTTGAAATTTTGTAGGCCATCAATCCTTCTGAGAAGGTGAAAAAAATCTACGGACACTATCATAAAAAAATCAATGGATGAGTATGAATGAGTGAACCTGAGCATGCATGAATACATATTTGCATATAATTTTGGGATGGCAGTTCGTAGACTCCCTGAAGCCAACATACATGAACCCAGAGTTAAGGACTCCTTCCACAGGTAAGGTTGGATTTCATCTGATCAGGCCAAGTCTGTAATTTCATTTTTGAAGGCAGGATCTGGATGATTGCTGAGCTGGTGGAAAAACCATTATCCAAGAGATTTGATTAACAAATGACTGTTACTCTGGAGGGAAGTCTAAGTGGGAAACATGAGGCCTTGCTCTTGGCCTTGTTCTATACAACATATGCCTCATTTTATTTTATTTATTTATTTATTTATTTATTTATACACCATCAAGGCCATAAAACTGAATTGAATTGAATTTCAAGAGGTAATAGCAAGTTACAGTTACAGAAATAATAGAGAAGTCTAATGGACAGACAACTATCTATGCTAAGATTTTTAACTCATTAATCTCCAAAATTTTTGCTGTATATTAACTGTAATTCATAAGAAATAAAGCTTTCCTAAACTTTTTAAAGTGACAGGTTAAATTAAATGATGCATATATATTTATTTATAAGTTTTATTTTATTTTAGATGGAGAAGAAGCATGTGCATGTTTGTTACATGAGTATATTGTGTGCTAGTGGGGACTGGCTTCAAGTGTAGCCATTAACTCAAATAGTGAACATTAGACTTGATAGGTAATTTTTTAGCTGTTGCCCTCCCTTCCATCCTCCTCCTTTGTGAAGTCCCCAGTGTCTATTCCTTGCAACTTATGGAATAGACTTTTTTATATTAAATCACTTTTTTAATAAGTGATTTAATATAAGGATGTAATTGACACAAAATGGATAGGGATAGCTAATATTCTACACAAAAAAATCAAGATTCAAAAATATCTCAGCTGATTGAATAATGGGACACTAAGACCAGGTAAATGTTACAGCAAGGGGTAAATGTAACAGAACATATTCAGGTTATAAGCCAGTTGTCCAAGTACAAATGGGAGGAATCTTGTATTTCTGAAAAAAATGGCAGGAGCTGTGGTGACTGTGGTCTCCATGCTGTTTGGAGATGGGAGTGCACCAAAGCTCTGGGGACCTCAGGAGGTATAAATGGTTGGCTCATGTCTAGATTACCCCAGGAGGGAACACAGCCATGGCACATTTTGCAAGTATTCCTAGGTCTAGGATTTGCACTTGGCCGTGTGAATTGAGGAACGGGATTATGTCCAGAGAAAGGAAGCTTGGAGATCGGGAGACCATGGATTCATGTGATATGTGATATTCATGGATTCATATTCATGCAGCTTGAAGGATTCAAAACTCTTTACTGTGGAGAAGATATGTTTTGCCTGAGGGTGGGAGTGGATCCTGATTGTGACCCTCAAATATCTAAGTAGCTTCATATGGAGGAATAACTAGATGTACTGGGGGGTCTAGTCTATCATTAGAGAAGGGAGTTCCTGATCCTGGGACACATTTAAAGAGAGGGTTTCTGTTCACATGGGGGAGGCATGCACCATTGCCCTGAGTGGAGATTGAACCTGATCAGGGAAGTAACCCTATATGATTGGCAGTGGCTATCTAGGGCATGGTGATGAAAAAGCATGGGAAGGCCACTCTGGGCTCAGCAAGTCACTGAAGAATGCCTGTGAGAGCAGGCATGGGGAGTGATGGTGTTCAGGCTGTGTGCTGGCCAACCCTTCACCAAGGCTTCTTATTGCTCAAAGACTCTGTAATTCGCCCTTCTGTACTACAGCAAACTTCTTCTGGCACCTGTCTGTGCATCCACACACATCCTGGGTGCATCTCACATAGGTGTATATTAAGTGTGTGTGTTTGTATGTGTGTGCCTGTGTGTCTCTTCCTCTGGGTGACTGGGTCAGCTGTGAATGTGGGATGGAGCCCTCACTGAACCCCCAGGGGCAGGCAGGTCTCTGCTACTGTCTCATATCACTATTCCCTGTGGATAACACTCAGCTTCCACTCCAGCCTGCGTGGGCTCCTCACTGTCCCGTGTTCTGGTGCACTCACTCCTACCTCTCTGCCTTCTCTCCTGAAATGACTCTTGTCCCTCCTGTCTCATCCTTCCCACATGTTCAGGCCTAGGTGCCTCTCCCTCCATGAACATGCCTGACTGTTTCAGGCTCTGCTCACCCCCTAGTCAGAGGGCCACAGAGAGCAGATGCTGTGCTTTGCAGTGCATCACGGAGTGGAAGCTAAGCCTCTAAAAACAACGGCAGTGGCCTTCTTGAGTGCTTGATGGAAACAAGCTTCTGTAGGTGTCCAGATTGGGTTTCCCTGAAACTAGAGCCTAAGACAAAACTTAAGTGCAGAAAGTTTCTTGGAGAAGTGATCCCAGAGGAAACAGAAGTCAGGGATTTGGGCAAGTGGGAGATGGGGATGGAGGAAAAGTCAACATGAAGGAGAGCTATTGAGGCAGCAGAGGCTGGGTCTGCCAGGACCTCCGAGAACTGTACAAAGCACCTCCCAGAATTGCCCATCCCATGCTGGAAACCGGGACATTAATCCATATGCTCCCTGCCCCATGGGCTTGCAGGCTGAATGGACTCCCCTTCAGAGCAGGCCCTGAGGCTGGGAAATGGAGAGAGCTGCTTGTGCTTCAAGCAATGCATTGTCCGCCTGAGCCTGGGCTGCCTGGGACCCGCTGAAATCAGAGGGACACTGAGGGGCAGTGGTTCAGGACGCCAAAATCATGTGCTGCATTAGCCCTGTTGGCCCAGTGCCACTTTATCTTTTCCACTTTATTTATCAAGCATTTATTGAGCACCCCTGCATAACCCTGCTTCAGGCACCAAAATACAAGGAGCTCCACGCCTGATTTTTGTGTCCTCCCACTTAGCTCTAAAGCTGTTTGATTCAAGGAACTGATGTTCTGGACATACAGTAGGTACCGAAACAGATTTGTTGATTGATTAATTTGTTGACCGAACAATTTACTAAACTAAGAGTTTACAGTTCTTATATTAAAAGCTATTCCTCATCTAAGAGAATTCAGAAGTTTACTTCCCTTTCTCTGGAGCATTCTAACCTGCAGTGTATGCAATACACATCCCAATGATAAAGTCCTTAATAACTACAGGATGACTTGGCAGAATGATTTAGATCTGAAGTCCAGAGCATGGCAATTACATCTGGCTCCCAACTTCTAAAAAATTGAAATAATCTTTAACTGAATTTTTAAACGTATGTTAAAATTATAACATCAAATGTCAAATGTGGCGACGACTTATCCTGCCCATGTAAGAGGTGGCAGAGGGGAGATAGAGCCTTAATATGCATGTTGTCATCACCTAAAGGTTAAAAACATCTGATGCCATCTGGTACACTAATTGTACTTTTATCGATCACATTGGGAATCTGAATAGCACCAGGGAAATGAAATTCTTGAGGCCAGCCTTTCTGCCATAGACCTTCCTCATTTCCTTTGGACAAATGAGACGTTTGGAGAAGGAATTTGTCTCTAGGGTGTTGCTGTCCTGCTAAATTATTTTCTATTTCTCATTAATTCTTGTCTACCTCTTGCTCACACCACCCACCCACTCCGTGTCCTCCCTTGCCTGTCTGAGCCACATCAAGCTGTCAGACTCACCTGCGCTCAGACGCTGTTCTTCGCTACCACACCGTGTTCCCTTCCCTCTGAACCCAGGGCTCCTGGGACCCCGCCATGGAAGGTTTAATTACACCCTTCTGCAGTTACTTACTTATTGTTTCATCTGTGACTCTCATATTTCCTTAGAAATATCACTCTGGCCACCCAGTGATTGAGAGACTTGTGACAAGCCAGATGGAGACAGGAGATACGCATTGGATGGCTTCTCCAGAGTCCAGGCAAGAGACCAGGGAAGCCTGGACCACTCAGAGGTTGTGATGAGCCTCTCCTCTAACCCCACATATAGCACCTGAAGTGGTCCTGAAGATGGGGTTAATGGGCCTGAGCCAGGCCCTCCCCCACCCCTGCCCAAGGGCTCCACTAGTGAAATTATAAATTGGTTTGGGGACATGACATTAACAAACAGTGAGTCAAATAGGACATGTTTCTCTTTTTCCTTTCTCCTTTAATCATTCTGATTCCTCTTGGGAACTTGATTTCCTAACACTTACAACAGGGCTTTCCAAGGTGGGCTGCATCACCCTGGAGGATATGCAAGACAATCCTTTAGAGCAAGAGTTGAAAATGTTGAAACGTATATTTATAGCTAGTTTTCACTTCACTGATCTCTGGGCTATTTAGTCCATGCTTGTAACGTGCATAGTATGTCAGTAGAGCTGTACAGGGACTCCATTTATAAATGCATGTATTGGAGAATATCGTTACATATTTTGTGAGGGGTTGAGTATCAAAAATATTTGAAATTTATTGGCCCACAAAGTGAATTCTAAATTCTTCACCATGGCTTACCACTGCCCCATCATGACCTCCTTCTGCTTATTTCTCCAACCACATAGCCACTTCCTCCCTTATTCCTGCATCCACTGTTTCAGCCGCATAGCACTGCCTCCCCATCGGCCTGCCTGTTGTTGATTGGAGAGTGGAGGGTGGAGAGTAGAGGGTGGAGATTGGTGGGAAATTATTCACTGACTTTGAAAACTTAGCATTTCCTAGACCATCTCCTATACCCCACATGCTACCATCATGCCCTGAATGTATTTTTGGCACAGCACTGGACACACTTTGTTGCTCCTGTTTATTTCTGGTTTGCCTGTCTCCTCTGATTGTGAGGTCCTTGAGACAGGAGTGGTGATTTGTTGGTCTATGGATCTTAGGGTGGCTAGATGTAGTAAATAAAAATACAGGAAATCCAGTAAATATTATTTTAGTATGAGTATGTTCCCTGGAGCATACTTATTTTGGGACATACTTATACTATAAAACTATTTGTTATGTGAAATTCATATTTAACTGTATAGAATTTTCACTGGAAACTCTATAGAATCATGAGAGCCTCGCTCAGGTGCTCTCATGGTAGAGATGTTTGATAATTATCTTTTGAATGAATGTCTGAATTAGTAAATTAGATAGTAGTGATAAAGATTCCTCCCAACAAAAAAAAAAATCCCAGAGAGCTATAAGAACTGAAGCAAAACTTTAACTTTTAAATAAATGTGATGTTTTAAGTCAGGCATCCCCAAACGTTTTACACAGGGGGCCAGTTCACTGTGCCTCAGACCGTTGGGGGGCCGCCACATACTGTGCTCCTCTCACTGACCACCAATGAAAGAGGTGCCCCTTCCTGAGGTGCGGCAGAGGGCCAGATAAATGGCCTCAGGGGGCCGTATGCAGCCCATGGGCCATAGTTTGGGGATGCCTGTTTTAAGTGGAAATTTAGTACCTTTAAGTGTGTGCATGTGTGTGTGCGTGTGTGTGGGGGGGGGCATGTGTGTGTGCGTGTGTGTGTGTGTATACTTCCCGCTCTGCTCACTAAATGGAACTGGAAGCAATAAACAATGACTTGCTGATACCCATGAACACACAAGTAACCGTATCTTGGCTTCTAAATATCATTGTTCTCTAAAGGTTACATGGAGAGATGGCTGGAAAGCATAAGTGCTGCCTGGAACATTCTGTTTTATCAGAAAAACAAGGAGAAAAGATTAATTAGTTTGTGTATAAAGGACATAGGACTAGTTTGAAGAGGCTTCAGTGAACAAATCTGTGACAATCTGAGCATCAGGAAGGATAATGCTGATAATGGGTATCAACATATTGAAAAAATAATGGGTATATTGTGTTGAGAGAATCTGAGACAGAGAAAGTGAAAGAGGAGAGAAAAGTCAAGAGAGAACAGAGGCAGAGAGAGAGGGGAGGGGAAGGAAAGGTAAGGACATGGACAGAATGAGAAGGTAAAGGGTGAAAAGTTAATTTTTCTGGGAGAATGTCAGCTAATAAAAGTGAAAGAAACAAGAAAGTACAAAACCACTATATTGTGACTGGCAATGTAATAATTGATTCAGATAAACATAAACAAAGATGATAAAGAATTTTGTAAAAGGTCATTTAAGAACAGGATATTCACATGGACTAAAATTATCACAAATACAGACACACACACACACTCACACACACTTTATTTGTATAATTACCCAGTGAGAAAGTGAACGGTTACAATGGCAAGGTGGGGCATCCCTACTCTAACCCAATAATTAAGCATCATGTGTTATGGACCCCAAATACTGTGTCTTCTGATAGGAAGTGTAAGGAACACCACCAACACCCATGGAAGATCCTTGGTAAGAATGCTTGACCAGAATCTAATCATAAGGAAACAATCAGACCAATCCAGAATGTAGGAGATTTTATGAGACAACTGGCCTGAAATCTTTACAAATGTCAGTATCATGAAAGACAAAAACAAAAGTGAGAGAGTTGTTTTAGAGTAAAAGCCACCGAAGTCACATTAACAGCCACGTGTCATGGGGAAACCTTGATTGGGTCCTAGCCTGCTTGAGGGAAACAGAGAGCTACAACAATCCTTTGGAGGACAATTGGGAAAATGGAAATTATATTGAACTAATGTGAATTTTCTTAGAGGTGAGTGCTGCGTGGTGGGTCTGCACAAAGATATTCTTATTCTCCTTGCATCTCCAGATGCATGCCAAAGGATGAGGTGCCACAGTGTCTGCAACTTAATTTCAAATGGTTCCAAGACAAAGGGGATGAATCTAGGTGAAGGGTTTTAAAACCTTAAATGTAAAAATGCAAAAAAGAGGGAGGAGAGTATGAAGACAGTGGAGGAAGAAAAGATTGAGAAATTGGAGAGAGTCTGAGAGGGACAAAGGTAGGGCAGATCATTTGTGGTTTGCCCAGCAGGCTACGGAGGGGGAATGATCCTAGACCCTCCTTCTAGGTTTCCCATCACCTTCGTCCTTCTCCTGTACATACCCTTCCCCAAGCCCCAGCAAAGCCCCGCTCTGGCATCAGGGTGCTTTGTGAGGTACCCCTGCCTAGAGCAGAACTGGACATGTGATTGATGACGCTAGAAGCTCCTCTGATAAATTCGGCCCTTCCCATCAGAGCTCAGTATTTCCAAGTATCACACTGCCCTTCAATATCTTTGTTAAAACACATAACACACACACAAGTATCACATTGCCCTTTAATACCTTTATTAAAACACGTAACACACACACACACACACACACACACACACACACAGAGCAAGCGAGTGAGAGAGAGAGAGAGAGGGAGAGAGAAAGAGAGAGAGAGAGACAGAGACAGAGAAATATATGAGAACAATCCAACATCTCCCTGCAATTCTTCTGCTGCCTGGCCCATCACAGACGACGAAATGCACCATCTGAGCAATGATTCCTTTCAACACAATAATTACAAAACACTTAGTGGTATTTCTAAATGATTATATGTTTTATTTAAATATTTATCTTTCTCAAATTTGACTTAAAATCTATAAGTAATTAGTTATCAGCCCGGCTACCAGGGTGACAGGCAGTTTCCTTAATTTTCTATGCAGTTGACAGGTTTTAGCTGAGAAATTATTCTAGTCACAGCATACTTCAAAGGTCTAAATGAAAAAAAAAGTTAAATGCCTTAATATCTTTGAGATTTGCAAGGGTATTTGAGGATTTGCTGAGGGATTCAGTGTAGGATGAAGAAAGTGTTTTGTTAGCAGGGCATCTCCAATTTGAAAGAAAATGTGAAATCCAAATGCACAAAGATTATTTAGATGAGAGAGCACTGAGCAATCATTGTTATTCCTCTGCAGCCCATGTCTTTGAGTCCTATGTTACACCAGTTCAGAGGAAATACAGGAAAGTATGCTTCCCTCCTCTGGCAAGGGTAACCATGGCTTAACAAGGATAAAATGCAAACTGGCAAACACTAATTATAAGGTGTCTAAACTATAATTAAAACTCAAACCCCTCCTCAACAAACATACCAGCCAGCTGCATTTGCAAGGCTGCAGTGTCCACTCCCTGTGGGGAGCCAGCTCTGGGCCTTGTATCAGTTGGTGCCCCATTGTGGCATCACAGTGCTAATTTGCTGGTGTCCTAGGCCACCCTGGCAGAATCCCCCTGCCCCTGGCCTGACACTGACCTGTCCCATTGGGGTATTCCAGGCTTTCAGTGGTTTGTCCCCGCTCCCATGGGAGGGAGTGCAGTGAAGAAATCATGACTCTGCTTATGTGAGCCCTTTCTAGAGGCTCAGCTCCTTGTCTGGGGCTGTGATTCTAGAGGTGACTAGACCAGGGCCCTGGGCTGCAAGGAGCACAGAAGAAGTGGTTTCAGCTGTAACTCTAGGATGTACACAGAGCCCTTAAACAGCTACATTTCCGGGGAGCTGCTTCTTAGTTATACAGACACACACATGCATGTATGTATGCACTGTACATATGAAGTATTATATATATATATGTGTTGTGCATATGTTTATAAGTATGTAATATATGTATAAATATGTCTGTATATAAATCCAGATTTGTAGGTGAAATGTCCATATTTTAAAAAGTGCTTTGCAGACCATATTTGGTCTATTGGCTAAATGTCTACTGGCTAAAATGGACTGCCAATTTGCAGTGCCTTAGGTTGAGGCTCAGAGAGGGCCCCCAGGTCACCCAGACTATGCCAGATCCACATCTATCCCCTGGACACAGCCCTATTCCAGTGAATTTGACCTGGCGCCTGGGTGGGAGGACACTCTCCTTTCTCCCCAAGGCATTTCCTTCTCTGCTTCCCCTATAGACAGGCCTGGAGGGACTCGGGCCTCACCTTTGGCCTGCATTACTTGAGGTGTCTTACTAAGGGCCAGGAATGTGCTTGCTTCTTAGACTGGACGTCAAAGCAAACAACTCTTGCTATTCTGTCAAAAAGGGAATCAAATGAAGGGTTATCAGGCTGCTCAAAGACTTGCAGGAAGCTGGAGAACCAGGCTAAAAACACCATAGTTCATAGCTTTCCAGGTATCCTGTGTGTTCCACAAAAGGATAAGGATTGGGATTTTTCCAGCTGTTAACCCATGACCTGGCCCATGCACTCCACTTATAGTTTGAATGGGCTCTTTATGAGAAAGCTTTGGTGGGGCTCCCTACAAATCATACCATCACAAAAGGATTCTTTAAAGCCCCAGTTCCTGCAGAAGCAGAAATGGCTTCATAGGCCAGATGTAGCATCTTTCTTTGCCCTGCTTGCCTTTAACACTCCCCAGCCTGCCTGCACTCTTACTTTAGCAAGAGGACCGGCTGAAATGCCTCGAGAAACGCACTTTGTGTTCTGTGATTGCTGTCAGGACCCTGGGTGCTCAGATGACAGGAATGGGAGGAAACTGAGGGATCAGGTTGCAGAGTTTGAGGTTTCACAAGACAGAGGGTAGCAGGTAAAGGTCCTCCCGAATTAGGGGCAGAAAAAAAGTGGAAACCTACATGTCCTACCTCTTGTCCTTTTGAGTTGTCTGGCCAGCTGCCTCAGACTGCATCAGGATCACGGAGGTAGGGGTCCATTTCCCTGAGCCCTTTGTGCCACCTGTTCCCCCTCTCCACCCCAGGAGCTGTCATGGAAGCTTCATGCCTTGGGGACTTGGGCTTGATTAACTTTCCATGGGTGAGCCTTGGACAGGATGCTCTCTTCTGTGTGTTGGGCTTGCTGGCATCCATCTCATAACAGCAGTCCCTCACCCTCAGCCTAGCAACTTCTCCTTCTATTTCTAGATATACTGGCTACTGTTAATGCACAGCTGCCAGTTCTCTCAGACCTGGACTCATTCTTCCATTTCATTTCCAGGGACCCTGGCACTGTCCCTCAGGACATGTTTTCTAATCTGTGGTTTTCTAACTTTGTAGCATAGCATGAGACAGCTCTAAGTGACTCATCCGGGCCTCAGAAAAATCATGGCCTCAGAGGCCCGTGTCTTCCAATCATCGACCTTTCCTCTTTTCTGCCTGGAGCTCACTTCCCTCATCCTACTCTTCCTTCTTTTCCCAGTTAACTCAATCCCTCCTTTCTTATTCCTCCAACCAAGCCTGCTGTCTGGAGAGGTCCTGATACCCCTCATTTGCACCCCAATGTAAGCTAGTGTCACTTGTCCCAGAGAGACTGGCTTTAAATCTGCTCTCTGGTTGCAGAATGGAAGTTCAGATCCCAGGGAGCAGGAGGGAGCTGGCCCATCACCTCCTGGCTGGGTGGGCCTCAGGATGCCAAATCAGGAGTGAAATAAAAAGCTCTATACAATCAAGTGAAGGCTTGGTCCCCCTGGTGAATCAGTGGGCAGGCTGGGAAACAGAGATCCTTAGTATCTGGCATCGGCTATCTGGTTTGCAAGGCTGACTCAGCTATGGCCATCAGCGATCCATTTAACAAGCATTTGTTGAGCACCACTGATGTGTCGGGCATAGTCTAGGCACTGGGGATGCAGCAGTGAACAGAAAGACAAAACTTCTGTCCTCATGGGGCTTGTATTCTAGTTGAGGGAGCAGTTGATAAATGAAGTAAATAATCAAATACACAGTATACTAGAAAGTGGTAAGTGCTAAGAAGAAAACAAAGCAGGAAGGGGAATGAAGTGTTGGAGTAAGGTTGAATTTTAAACCAGGTAACTGGGGAAACCCTTCCTGAAGGTGAATTTTAAGTAAAGTTTGAAAACAAGCAAGGGAGGTTTGGAGCAGCTATATGAAAGAACATTCTAGGGCCCTCGGGAGATACATACAATAGCACGTGCAAAGGCCCTGTGGCCAGGCATGCCAGGGATGCTTGTGGCACAGGAGGTCAGCGGCCCCCATAAGAGTGAGGGACAGGAGAGCAATAGCAGCTGAATACGGATTTTGAGGGGTATGTGGTAGGAAAATCTAACCTACTCTGGGGAGGGCTTTGCTTGTTCAGGGAAGTTATGATCACGGGGCAATAGGAAGGATGAAGGATGAGCAAGAATTAACTATTAATAGGTGAAAGAGGTGGGTGTGGGAAGAATGCCCCAGTAACAGGAAAGAGCCAGATGGCAAGGAGGCTGGAAACGGACTTGGCTTTTATGCTACTATGGCAGCTATGGGAGGGTTTGAGCAGGGAAAGACATTATCTAACTAATGTTTTAACAAGGTTGCTCTGGATGCTGTGTTGAGAATAGACAGCAGAGAAGCGAAAGCAGTCAGGAGGCTACTTCAGCCATTCAGGTGGTACCAGGATTGGCAGTGGTAGATGTGAGAAGCACTGGGATCCCGGGTGTGTGGTAACGGGAGAGCTGATGGGATTTGCTGGTAGACCCAGACACAGAGTGGGAGAAAAAGGAAGGAGTCAGGAATGACCCCAGGATTTTTGGCTTGAGAACCAGCACAATGGAGTTGCTATTAGCTGAGGTGGAGATGACTGCAGAGGGAACAGGTTTGAGGTGGTGGGGATGGAAGGATAGCATTGATCCTTCATTCATTCATTCATCCTGTAAGCTACTAATTAGGCACATCTAAGTGCTTGGCAGTGTGCCACGGCTGGAAGTAGTGCGGAGTGATGCCTAGGATGGTCCCTCACCTTGTCATCCTAATGGCCAGTTGGGAAGAGGTACCATAATCCAGTAATCAGGCAGTAAGTGCACAAATAGCTGCTACCACAAGGTCTACAAAGGAGGAGAACATAGGATTTGAAGGGTATGTGTTAGGAAAATCTAACCTAGTCTGGGAAGGGGGTTGCTGGTTGGGGGAAGCAATGATCACAGGGCAATATGAAAGATGAGTGAGAGTTAACTAACAGTAGGTAAAAGGGCTGGGTGTGGGGAGAGTATCCCAGTAAGAGGAACAGCATATACAAAGGCCCTGTGGTCAGAGAAAGCCTGAGAGTGTGGGACATTTGAGGAAGAGTAGAACATGCAGAGTACCTGGAAAACAGCAGGAAGGAGAGAGCATGTTATAGAAGATGCTTGAAAGACTGTCAGGGCCAGGGCACGCAGGAGCTTGCAGGGCACATGTAGGTCATTTGTTATGATTCTAAAAGTAATGAGACATCATTAAAGCACTTTAAGCAGAGGGAGGAGCTGTCCAGGTGTGCATTTTTGAAAGATCACTCTGGCTGCAGAGAGAAAAATGTATTGGAGAGCACCAGACTGGAAGTGGAAGACCCAGAAGGAGGTGATTGCATAATCCAGGAAAGAGATGATGAAATCATGGAGAGAAACTGGCAGACTGACAAGATATTTAGGAGGTAAGAAAACCAGTAGTACTTTTCAATATGCTAGTATGAGGGATGAAGAGAGAAAATGGGAAGATTGTGTTTTTTAATTATGAATGTAGACAGAATATAGAAAATGAAACTCAAGGTCTTTTACTATTATTAAACAATTGGCTACAAATTATTAGTGAGAAATGAAGCACACTTCCAAACACTTGTGTTGCCTCCTACTAGTTCCTGAGATAAAATTCCTGGGTCTAAAGTTGTACGTATCATGCTTGGGCTGAACTGAGTCGAGGCATCTAAACCCAGTGGCAGAGCCGTGGGAAGCAGTGGAGTGGGGTGGGGAGTGGGGAGGGATTAAAATCACAGTAAGCAGAGATAGACACACCTGGCTTTGAAGCTCAGCCCTGCCACCTGCTATTGTATGAGATTGATCAGTCACTCATCCAGTCTGAGCCTCAGGATCTT
This sequence comes from Saimiri boliviensis, assembly GCF_048565385.1. Classification (NCBI taxonomy): domain Eukaryota; kingdom Metazoa; phylum Chordata; class Mammalia; order Primates; family Cebidae; genus Saimiri; species Saimiri boliviensis. Next base: position 116,984,741 of record NC_133453.1, read on the forward strand.
TGTCTATAAAATGGAAATAATAGCACCAACTCAATGTTGTTTATGATGGATAGATGAAATGGCACATGCAAAGTGAATACCCAGTACCTGAAACAGGGTTAATAAAAGGTCATTGTAATTGCTATTTCTAATTATGCTACTGTTTATCAGAGCATTATAGCACCTTGATTTACAGTCTGCTTGTATTGGCTAGTGATTGCAATAATAATGCTGCATAACAAACAACTCCAAAACTCAGTGGCTTTAAAAAAATCAGCATTTACTTTCACTCTTTTATCTGTGGGTTAGCTGAGTTCTGCTGAGCTCAGTTGGGTTCCACAGGTGATTCTAGGATTATGTTGGGTCCAGATCTGCGCCACAGGTCTTGGGCATGCCACTCTCATTGCATCTGCAGAATCACAAGAGGGCCAGCTTAGATATACTAGCACATTTCAAGCCTAGCCTGCATCATGATCACCAGTGTATCTTTGCAGACGAGAGTCACACAGCCAAATTTAAATTCAAGAAGTGGAGAAATATACTTTACCTCTAGTGGAAGAAATTTCAAAAATCACACGGCAAAGAATGTGGAAATAGGGAATGTGAAGAATTAGGGCCAATTGCCCTATTTATTGCATCACTCTTCAGCACCTCCCACTTTTCCATGAAGAATCATTTGGGATCATTCAGGGATAGAAAAGATAGAAAAATGGCTGTTGAGACTGAAGTCTCTTTTCCACTCTTAATTTCTTTCATCTCTCTGTTCCTCCCAGCAGTTATTTTTCAGGGCTGTGACTTCGTGTTCCTTTGAAAGAGAGTCAGTCAAGCTTCTTTGATTGGAAGCCAAAGCAAACAACTCTTGCCATTCTTTCAAAAAGGGAATCAAATGAAGGGCTATCAGGCAGGTCAAAGACTTGTAAGAAGCTGGAGAACCAGGCTAAAAACAGCATATGACAAGCCAGCTCTAGGGATCCTCACAGAGGAACCTGCACAACTCTCTGCCAGGCACTGATGCTGAGGAAAGAGAGCTCCCAAGAAGCTTTCCGACATTGTGTCTTTGGGCTCAGGATTCAAAGTCCTAGAAGAGAGTCTCACTGACTTAACCCCCTGTCTCTTGGTTAGGATCGGGCAGGCCCCACAGTTTATAGCTTTCCAGCACTATCCAAAGTAAGAAATAGTGGCTTCCCGAAAGAAAGTCAGAATGCTATTAGGAAGAGAGAATGAGACGAGATGTCCCAAAACAACCGATGTCCTCTTTGTCAGTCTTCTAAGCCAATGGTGTCACAGAAAAAGCCCTGGAGAGCAGGCATGGGCTAGATTTTACCCCCTGCTCTGCCGCTAGCTTGTTTGGAACATCGACAGCTGAATTCAGTGGATTCTTTCTTCACAAACACTTACATGGCACTTAATGGTGTTGCAGGCCCCGTTCTAAGAACTTGGCAAATATTAACTCAGCAGTCCCTGATCTCAAGGAGCCATTAGAGAGGACGGCAACTTACCTGATCTCACTGATTGGTTGTAAGGATTAAATAAACACATGTGAAACGTCTAGCAGAACTCCTGGCATGCAGATAATGTTTAAAAAAATGCAAGTTGCCATCTCCCGCCAATCTCCTACTTCTGTCCTATGGAGAGCTCCATGAGAGAGGAAACTGCCTGAGGTTTCAGGAACATCCCTGGCTGATATTGGCATTTAGGGCAGCTCCCCCTGACCCCTCTGCCCACCGGAGTCCAAAAGGGGGTTTTGGACATTGTGAGACATGCTAGCACATCTTCAGAGTGAACTAAGGTATGACCTCAGGGTGTCTTGCTACTTCCGTTTTTAGCAGTTTCTCATGCCAGGGCAACTTTCTGTCTCCTTTCCTGTGCTCTGAGTGGTGCCATACATATTCCGATGTGATGAAGGGAAGTTTCTTATTGGTGCTGTCTTGTATCATAGCCCATAGCCACGACTGGCTACTGAACACTTGAAAGGGGGCTAACTTTACTGAGGAACTGATTTTAAAATTGAATTCAGTTTTAATCATTGAAATTTAAATAGCCACTTGTGGCTAGTGGCCAGTGGATAAAGAGTGCAGCTAGAGCTGTTCATGCTATAGAATACACCTCTGGGGCTCTGACACCTGGGGTAAGGGAAGCCAGATGGGCCTTTAGGGAAGGCTCCATGGTAATACCCCACTTCCCACTCTTAGGAGGCTGCTTCAGAAGGGTCTCTGCTCTGACCGTCTCCAGCCCTGGCCCCTGCTCCCCCTGACTCCTAGCAGTAGCCCCACCCCCACCCCAAGGAGGAGCAGCCAGTTGATGCCTTGGGCGGGAATCATCTTGCTTCAATTCTGCGGCTCAATGTTCTTGCAATCGACAAGCCCAGAGGTTAATGGGGGTGAGATAAATGGGAGACACTTGGAGAAGATTTAATTAATCTGGGGTTTCAGTTCCCCTAGCGCGATTCAACCCTTTGGAACCATTGGTCTCTTGGCTGCATCCACAGGTTGCATTTTACAGAAGAACAAAAAATTTCTGTATACACCAATAAGAAGAGTGTAGGGCCACAAAATGTGAAAGCTGAAGGGAACCTTGAAGAGCATCTGACTCGACCTCCTTATTTTATGGGTGGGGAAACTGATTCATGGGTGTCTTAGTCTGCTCCTGCTGCTATACCAAAATACCTGAGAGTAAGTAATTTACAAAGAACAGACATTTATTTCTTACTGGAGGCTGGAAGTTTAAGATCAAGGTGCCAGCAGGTTTGGTGTGTGGTGAGGACTGCTCTCTGCTTCCAGGATGGTGACTTGTTGCTGTATTGGATGAATGCCATGTCCTCACATGACAGAAGGAAAAGAAAGATGAAAAAGGGCCTATCTAGTTAACCCCATCCCTCATGGCGTAATCACTTTCTAAAGGCCCCACCCCTTAAGTGTGTTGTATTGGTAATTAAGTTTCAACATGAATTTACCAGGGGACACAAACATTCAAAGGATGGCTGTGGAAAAGTTGGGTGTTGGCCTCCCTGGTCCAGTCCTGCAGGATGGGGTGTGGGAAAGGAGACAGCTTCCCTTTGGTAACTGAGCTGATGAAGCCAGAGGGCAAGTCTCACACTATCTCATGAGAGGGAGCTGGGGGTGCACCCACAGACATGTATCCAAGGTGGGGCATCTGAGCAAGGGGTGAAGAGGAGAGTTGTAGTGTCCAGGCAGACAGAAAGCTTGGGTAGTTGAGGTCAGCCAGAGAGGGGTGGACCCACATTCTGGACAATTAGCAGAGCAACCCCAGGCCCCACTGAAAGACTTTCCTGGGTTGCTGGGGCCAATTTCTTGATCAGTCTGCATCTATTATAGAAACTCAAGAAGAAGCACAGGATTTTTTATTCCCAAGGGAGTCTCCCATCCAAATACTAACCAGGCCCGACCCTGCTTAGCTTCCAAGATCAGACAAGATTGGGGACATTTGGGGGGTATGATGGTATAGAGAGTACAGTATTTTTTTTTTTTTTTTTTTTTTTGAGACAGAGTTTCGCTCTTGTTACCCAGGCTGGAGTGCAATGGCACGATCTCGGCTCACCGCAACCTCCGCCTCCTGGGTTCAGGCAATTCTCCTGCCTCAGCCTTCTGAGTAGCTGGGATTACAGGCACGCACCACCATGCCCAGCTAGTTTTTTCTATTTTTAGTAGAGACGGGGTTTCACCATGTTGACCAGGATGGTCTCGATCTCTTGACCTCGTGATTCACCCGCCTTGGCCTCCTAAAGCGTTGGGATTACAGGCTTGAGCCACTGCGCCCGGCCAGCAGAGCATTTTTAAAAGCAGTGAAAGGTAGCCAGTCACAGAACCAGGACTCATTCTCATGCCTTTGATTTCCCTCCAAGTCCTGTTTCAACCACTTCACCCTGGTGAAACAGGCCACATATTTTGAAACAGCTTTTGTACCTAGAGTTATTTGACAGTATGCACAATTTTAATCTTAGGTATGATTACTTGCACGTGTCTTACCAAGGGCCAGGAATGTGCTGATAATTTCATAGGCCATTATGTCACTTAATATTCATGATAGTCCTGTCAAATAGGTTTTCTTCTACTCATTTCACAGACATGGAAACAATCTTACATAGATTAGATAATCTTTGACAATCTTTGACGGATCGAGTGATCTATCAAAGTCTGCAGAGCTAGCAAGGAGCAGAGCTGAAATTCGTACTCAGGGCTGTCTGACTTGAGGGCCTTGCTCTTGTAAGCCTTGTGAGTGCAGCAGGACTGGCTCACTAGCCACGCTGACAGACTCAGAGACTTACGGGTGGCATGACAGCCTGGGGACTCACGGCTTGGTAGCGGCATCGAGGACAAAACCTGGGACTCTGATCCACCTCTGAGTTCTGTGCTTCCTCCAGAGACCACGTTTCCCCTTTCCCATATATCCTCGTTTTCTCTTTTGACCAGGTGACTTCAAAATTTATTTTATTTGGCAGCAGGGGAGAGGTCTCTCCTGTGGTAGCCCAACAGTGAATATTGATTTTGGGGGCCAGGACTGTGCTCTCATTTGGGTCGTCTCTGAGCCACACCACTTCTGGAGTGGCGTCTCGAGCTACAGATGGTGCCTTGTCCTTTCGGCCAGCAACCTGGGCTTGAAGGGAGGCGGGGTTCCCAGCAGACTGTGGGAAAAGGTTAGGAGCTCCATGCAGCATCCTCGATGCACACTAGGGCCCACTCCGCAAGCACAGATGTCTGAGCAAAGAGCACTCACCAC